>NC_060207.1:134040000-134640000 GCF_021130785.1 Homalodisca vitripennis
ATAATAACTACTCGCTACCTTGGCTTGACAAGGTTTCCAACTAATATTTTTATGAAAATTTAGTTTATTTTGCAATTGTTCTATTTAAAACACTCTCTATCTAATGCACTAACTCTCATTGTCGTATGTTTCATAATAATAAAGATACGAAAGTGACAATGTTCCAGCTGCATGATCAGCTTTTGGTGTCAGCTCTACTGTCTATTATAAATAATAATGCATCAGCTGACTCATACTGCTTATTGTGTTCTGACGATTTATTTACATTGAGGTTATGTATACTGATGATAGTCCAGTTGATTTTGATGTGAATATTTCTTAATTTTTGAAATTAAAAAATGGCACAGAGTGATTTAGAAATTAATTCATCCAGTGATTTATTTGGAGAAATAAAAAACAATATCATAAAAGAAAGTATTACTTCCTGACTTAGAGAATGTCATTACATGTCCCAGAGCATCTATAAGTTCATTTTTTCTATGCAAGAAAGTTGAATGTGTACAATATGACAGCTTACAGTGTAACCAAGCAAGTATATTGTGCTATATGGAATGAGACAATGGCTGGAAGAAGTGGGAAAAACATTTGCAAGCGCAAAAAATATTCTTCTGGGAAAAAGTTTTTTGTGCACAATATTTAAATAAATAAAAATAGTCTTAAATGGTTTCTGTTTACTTTACATCCTTCTGGAAATTCCTATCCCAAAAAGTTGAGAAATTATAGTTTGATAAGTTTTTTAACTGCAAAATTGCATGTCCAGAAATCATGAAATTACTTAAAATAATTTTATTTTACTAGTGGAACAGGTGTAGCTATTGACCTCAAGAACAAACCTACTGAAAATTACGCAATAATTACAAATTAATGTACGTTTTGTACAATATCAAACTTTGAACGAGATTTTCTAAAATAAGCAAAATGGACTAGTTTTTTTACTAACTGTACTTCGAACCGGGAAAGCCCAGTCACTCATTGACAATAAACTCCTTATCAGTTTACTTTCTAATATTGGATTCTTCATCCTATTGCATGGCCTCCACTCATTGAGAACACAAACAACCAATAAAGCTGTTTCCACGCAGATGGAAACTGTACCCAAACAAAATAAATTTAGGTGTAAAGACTTAATTACAATTTGTATTGGCTATGTTGTTGGAAAAAGAGATAGCGATCTCTGGTTTTCACCACTATTTAAGTTTTTTCATGCTCTTTAAAAATGAGGGGTCACTTGATAGGTGTTTACATTTGAAATTTTTGGGTTGCCCCCAAAATTTCGCATTTTTGGGGGACCAAAAAAATTTTCAATGTCATAAAATGAAACTTTCTTTCCACATTGCACCATTACCCAAAGGATATCTCCTTATATTACCTATAGAAGAAAAATAGAGGGGGGGTCCTGACTTTATATTCACCCTGTTATCTAAATTACTTTCATTATCAACAGTTCTAAGTAACTTATATTACAAATTTGAATTGATTATTGAGCTCTTTATTTTATTATACGTCAGGAATGTCGCAGGCAATTCGAGTTTGGACTCGATAATAAAATACGTATATAAAAATACATTAAGTAAAATGCAGAATGAAATTATTACAAAATTGAACCTAACATCAAAAAGTATAAATTAGCCTAGTATGTGCGTCATCGATACAAAATTCAAAGGGATCATGAGGCTCCGGACAAACTATAAAACACAATGTCATGTTATATCCTGTTGACAGACTTTTCATACAAAAATGAAATGTTTTATATAAACCTCCCGGAAGGTAAATGAGGTACTGTGCAGGCCTATTAAATGATAGGATTCTTACAACCAACTAGTCCCATTAGACATGAACCATTAGGGTCTATAGATGAATTCATTCTTGAGATATCGCGCGTGCAAAGACAGATGGACAGAAATGAAATTGTCCTGCCTCCCTAAATGTCAAGATTTGTAACGCTCCTCCAAAATTTATAAAATGAAATTATTCGAGTTGCGTAGGTTATTTCTTCGGGGTTATTACTTATATCATCATGTTGTTTAAAATTCAATGTTTTTTCTAATTGTGTCAGGTGTCCTTGGCTTGACAATTTAAAAACATATAATTTATATTTAAAGTTTAAAAAAAATAAAGGAATATAACACTCATTTTGGTACAATTAAAAAGAAGCTACAATTTTTACATTATAGATTTACAGAAGACAGAAATATAACCTTTTAAACTCGATTCATCATACAGGATAAAGACGTAATGTCGATAAAGAATGGTAAGATATATTTGTCTCGTCATTTTTATTATTAGTACGTTCCAAAATATTAAATTAATTTATTATTGGTTTCATTTAGATGTATAAACTTTATTATTTGTTTTGTCGTTTTTAAAGTTTATATCAAATATTTAATTGAGAGCATTCTAAGTTTTTTCGAAGTTGGAATTTCTCTTCGTAGATTTTCCCTTTTGTAGATAGTACAAAGAAAACAAAAGACATACTACAAAATTTATAATGTAGTGCATTACCAGGGATTGACTCAACAACGTACAACTGGTAAACTAACTGTAAGACAATAGGTTAGAAAAATATACTAGAGCTATTCGTAATGAGACCGACTAAATGTATGCTTATTTAGTTGTGACTCTTCGATTGACCGTCTGTAGTATTGCCGCCCTTCAACTTCGCCGCCGGAGCAAACGACGCGCCTGCCAACCCTCTACTACTAGCTGTAGCTTTAGTAACACATAATTTTAACATTAGGTTCAAAAATTATAAACAAATACATAACAAATTACAAAAAGGAGATGGATCGTACGTTTCTATGGATGTTCTAATATGTTATGTGAGCTCTAATATAGTGTTATATGTATTATTCACTAAAGAATTTAGTGAATAATACAGACAACTAATATAATTATTCTTTTATAATGTTAATTACCAGCAAAGTAGGTCAGTTTATATATCTGTGGTCCATTTGTCTTCCTTGTCACCTGTGATTTATAACGAAGTCAGAGTGACGGTGTAGCTGTGAAATAAAGTGTTTCGAACTGAAATATTTTGTTCTCACACATAACTCTATAGTGATTTTGAACTTTATTCTTTATATTCAGGATAACTTCAGTACTATTTTTTATGTTGTATACTTTCAAAAACCGCGTTTGCTTATGTCAATACACACTGTTTTACACTCTCGTTCTTTTCTGCGTTCATGAGAAACTAATTTGTAATAGATAGTTCAATTAAGTTATAAATCTAACTATAATTTATAAACGAATTTTAAAATTTAAACCAAAACAATCTTTTCGGAAGTTAAATTTGAGTAAACTAACTGGTCAGCGATAGCGAGGTGAAGTATTTAAATTTTCAGATGTGCGGGTGACACAGAAAAAACAGGATCATTTCAGTGAAAATACAATAAAACTAGAAGTGATAAATGAAAGAATTTAATTCATAGTTATTAAGTTCCAACAACTTTTCCATTTATGAAACATTTATGTCTGTTATATTTTTGTTTTATTTACGTCCTTCAGATGGAGTCCTGCTGAAAAAATTACAAACTGATAAATCTGGTGATCTCGGGGGCCAGGTAATGTCATGTCACCGAACAATTGTCGCACACACGCCATTGATGACTCGATAGCTGTGTGTGATTTCGCTCTGTCATGTTGACAATATGTTTTTTTAATTTTTAGAAAGTTGGAATGGAGTCGAAATGAAAGTTCTTAACAAATCCATGTAACGATCAGCATTGACAATTTTTGTGTTTCCCTGGTTATTTGCGAAACAAATGTTCCATAATCCCTTGTGATAAAACACCATAAAGTCGTTTTACTAGGGGATATAGGGCGGTCATGAACGTCATTATGATTTGTTTGCCCAGTAGTTCTGTTTATTCACATAACCTGTGAAAAGAGAATGTGCCTCATCTGATATACAAACATTGTTCAATAATTCGTCATCATTGCTTACGTTTGTTATCATTTTTTGACAGAATCCCAATCGTAACCGGTAATCGTCGTCTTTACATTTTTGCACCATCTGTAGTTTATAAGGATTAAACTTTAAATCAAGATCAAAAATTCTGCAAACACTGTTCCGGGACATTCCAACCATAGGTGTTTATTTACGAGTTGAGTGCTGATCCAGCCTCTTCAAAGTTATTAATCCAATATTTTTCACGTATTTCGAGGGAACGGCCTCATGAAGTCCTAAATTATAAATACGCCGAATATACTCTGTGCCGCTACAAAACTCTTAAACTTTTATAAAACATTGTTATGGCTAACTAACGCTGTTTCCGTTCAACCGATCTATGATAGCTAAAATGGATAGCCCATGGCTACCACTACTCATTGCATATTTCTGTGTTACACTGGATAGTTCAATTCTTCCCCAGGATATCACTCAGAGTTATCACTTGGACCAAATCTTATGCAGGGATATTTATCAACATCAAACTCGATGTTCAATTAATTACATAAGCTTCATACACAACTTCAAGCCCATTGTTATCGAAATATCGTGCTCACATATGAACAGATAGAGAAAACGTAGTTTATCTAGTTCCTGAAGTGAAAAGCACTCTGAATTTAAAAGCTTTTCCGAAATTCGGCCTATAATTTTTTATAGCTACTACATAGCTGTAAAAATATGAACGCATTGGCTTACATTTACAAAAGAATTATTTTACAAGAATGTATATATATATATATATATATATTGAGACATTAATGAATATCAAAATTATATTCCTATTTGATTATTTAAATTTCATAACAAAATTATGGTTAAAAAATATGGAAACATTTTTTTAAACACTTAGGGGGGTTTAACTTAAATTACAGGTACATGCGTACAACCCTGACGGTCGGTAGAATATTAACAAAAAACCGTTACACAATGAATGAATATAATGATATAAAATGTGCAAATCTCTGATAACGTATGTGGTACCGTAGTGTATAATACCTATTTATTGGGAATAAATTAGTTATTTTCATCAGTTTCTTCGCGTGTGTGTGTGTGTGTGTGTGTGTGTGTGTGTGTTTTACCATGTTTAAAACTTCTTTGTGTAATAGCAAATTAAACCTTTGCTCAGTTTAGAATGCAAAGTTTGTTTTATTACTAGAAATATTTATACAATTTCAAATAAGTGCATCCAAATAAAATTCTTTAACCTCAACCAATATATTTATATAAAACAATTTTTACATAATAAAAAAGTAATTGATGCGACAGATGCTTATAGAAATACCCTGATCAGACACTTTCTCAAGTACTATAATAACCATGAATTTAAATTTATATTACATGAAGTGAAACATTTTGCGTTGCATTTTGTGACGACATCAATTAATTTTATATCGCCGTAATTTTGTTTGGCTGTATATGTGAATGATCGTTGTTATAGGTTATACGTAGTGTTATTGACAATAATAATACAATATATAACTAGGATAAGACAGGTTTTCTCAACAGCTTTACCTACATAACAAATCACGATTAGCTAAAAGCCCATCGACAAGCTGTCAGTCCCTCATCCATTTCCAACAGATTGCAACTGGTGCCGCTGTCGCGGTAGGTGGGGGGTGGTGGGGGTTGAGGGGTAGCTGGGAAATGTTAGCGAGCAATATTATGCATAATATAATGCATTACAATTATTGTCACTAAGGTATAAACTCTTGTCGTTACCATGCACTTGTATTAAGTTTCAGTTCACTAATTAACAATGTGTTACACGACCTTCTGTTTGTCCGCTTAAAACCACAGGATTCATTTATTTGAGAAATAAATGTATTTGCATTTATGTATTTTCAGCATAATATGCATTCATTACATATTAAAAGGAGATAATCCTCTTTCGTGGCAAAACCCCTCTGCTTGCTAAGAGTGATGGACATGGAGAAAAGCCCACATTATTGGGCCTAGGCACTGTAAAGAGTTAAAATCGTTAACTTTCGTTAGAGAAGTGGCAGATCGACGACAAAAATGTGGTTAATGAAACAATTATATTTTTTTGAGGTGTAAAAAGCTCAGATAGCACATGTATAGGACGCATAATCTATCGCTAAATCGTATTTTAAATTTAATACATAATTTGTTTATTAATTGTTATTGGATTAAAAAGATAATATGGTTCCAGCTTAATTTAAATGTGAGCCGAAAAGATAAATAGGAGTATTTACCTTGGCCTATAAAAAACCGTCCAGTTTTTTTTATATTACTTGTACTATTGTTTTAAATTTAAATATTGCTATATTAAGTTTCTAACCATTACTCTTAGCCACCCTTCTACTAAATAAATGTGTAATAGTGATTTGTCCTGTTATGTAGGTTAGCAATAAGAACTTCACTTTTGATACACTTTTCCATTACATTAATGTAAGCATGAAAAGGTAACTTGTAAGAAAATATATTTGAATATATAAGAAAAAAAATATTTTGTATGTATGGAATCATCGAGATGAATGTCGGCTCTTCTTATAGTAAATATATAGTTACAACCGTTTCTGTTTAGCATTTCCTTTTCAATAAAACAACAAACCTTAAGAGCCGAAAATGTTAATAATGGTTTCTTGATTTAATTACAAAATGTCGATACCTCTGAGTTTATATATGGAATATATTTATTCAGTGGCTGGTAAATAAATTCAAAATGTGAGTATTATACTTTTTGGTAAGTAGCTTACGTTAAATGAATGTTTTAATTCACTTAGATTTACATGTACTTTTAATGTTCATATTTATAATGACTCATCAGAACAAACACAACTCTTAATAAACACACACACACACACACACACACACACACACACACACACACAGCTAAAACTCATAAGATATGTAATTGTATACTGCTATAGATGTGCCTTAAAAGAAGATGTTACTGTTCTTAATACAATGCTAGTATAATTACAGATTCTTATATTTTTATATGTGTAACTTTCTTTGTAAAGGAAACTTTTTGAATTTTGTTTCATATACACAAGATATATAAATTGAATACATTACAATAACAATATACCACAGTCACACAACACCAACAGCCATACATTACCTTATCGGCGCGGATACGACACACAGGTTATTTATACTGTCCATTCATCTTTTTAAAAACTGCTATACAATCAGTGGTCCACGCTATTCAAATACACGTAATATAGCTGTGCGTTTGTTTTCTGTGTAGTTGTATCGATATATTTATGATTAACCGTACAAAATTTTAAATGTTTCAGTCTTTTAAATTAATTAAATGCAAGTCACATTGTAAAATAATGTATTGCCACATTGGAAAATTTTATTTTGGACCACAAAAAATTTCCAAAGATGTAGATTCATTCTTTGTAGATGTTATAGAAAATTAGTTATTTTTTAGTTTTAGTTATTATATATCAATAAAATAAAGAAGTATTAAAGTTTTTTTCTTAAACTAATTTTCTTTTAATCAAAAGGAACAAATTCCTCTTTTTGGGGTTAATATTTAAATATTTTACCAATCCTGCATCATTTTATTTTAGAGTCTTAGGATTGTTTTTATTAGAAATGGAAATATAGAAAAAATAATGCCTAAAACATTTTATGATACAAAGAGTTCTAAAAGTGAACTCTGAAAACTATCCAAAGTACATTAAGGTCGTTTTGGTAATTCCTTTCTATATAGGGTACCAAAATATTTCAATCAATTTCAACTTTCTAAACAATCAGTCCATTGATTTTCTTTTCAGCTAAATTTAGTTCATATTAACAATATTTTAGTGTAAATATTTATATGTAGCGATTAATAGTAAAGGATATTAGAAACATAAGATGCATATTTAGTTATTTTTATAATAATTATAATATTTATAAATATATTTTTGGGAAAACGTTAATTGAATAGGTCATTTTAGAAACAGCATAAGTCATTTTTTTGTGAAATTGAGTTAGCAGTGTTTTTTACATCTTCATATGTAGATACATGTTTTCCATTCAAAAACAACACAAGTCCGGTATTCTACCACTATTAATAGCAGAATAGAAATTTTAATTTCATTTCAGAAACTGCATAAGTCAGTGACTTGTGTTTGTTTCTGCTAGAATCAGATGGACTAAGCAGTCAGCTGTTCTCAGCCAACAGCTGATGCCATTTATTTACAGTTAGTTGGAAAGGTTAGCTGTAGTGAATGTGAATGTGAATCACAGTCAGCTTGACTTTGTTGTCATTATTACTTATTGTTTGTAAGATGAATTTAGAAGTACCGGTAACCAAGTAAAAATTTGTAGTATTACTAAATAAGGAAAAGGGGCAAGAGACACAAAGAAAACTACAAGTTTGAAGTTATAAAAAGAGCAAGAGTGACTGGTTCGGCATATGTTTCTCACACAGGAAAACTGATCGATGTGGAAAACATGTTTTCTGCAAATGCCAAACCATGAAAACTGTGGTTTTCTGCTATTAAATCACATATTGCATTTTTCCCAGTCTAGATCGCTCACTACAGCTCTAAAGAAATATCATCTTAATGAAACAGCTCAATGTTCTTGAAAATGTCCAAGTTATTCAGGCAGGCACACCCAGATATTGATGTAGGCTATAAGTACTATCTTAAAAATCTTCAAAGAAGACTTTAAATCTACACTTTGGACGCCCTCAGGGGTAGACACACATGCTTGCACCTGTGAATCACTTGATGTTAAAATAAAAAGTAAGTTCATTAATGAATGAAACTGCAAAACATGTTTTTGTTGCAGAAAAAGTTGTCCATATTAGGTGAGCTAAAAGATTTTCCAAACAAATCAAGCAAGTTACAACTGCAGTGAAAAATAGTGAAGGCAAAATTGGTGGTATATGCATTGATTTTATGCAGAATATACAACTGCCTACTATCCGATACAAGAAAGTTTCTATTTGCGGCAGTTAACTGTGAGTTTGTTCTGCATACATAACTTGAAAGACAACACTGCTGTGTTTTATATGTACTATGAAGGTGTTGCGGGAAAAAGCCCAAACGAAGTCTGCACCTTTATACTTAATTACCTAGAAGAACATATTGCAGGTGTTGAAAATCTTCATACATTCTCAGACGGATGCGGGTGGCAGAATAAAAACCATTCATTGATCCGACTGGCTAATGCCTTAGTCTTTGAATCGATTTAAAAGTCTTGATCAATATTTCCCCATAAGGGTTTCACTCATTTTTACCCTGTGACCGTGATTTTGCAGTGGTCAAAAGAAAACTTAGAAAGTTTGACAGAATATTCACATTGAAAGAACTTGCTGCTTTGATTTTACAATCATCAGCGAAAAATTCATTTTTAGTAACGCTACCAGATTCTGATGATATTCTTGATGTAAAAAAGGCTGGTGGCCTAATATTTTTAAGAAAAATTTAATATCTCAAGAAACCCCGTGGGAACGATATTCCAAGAGACAACAAAAATTCCATTTGGCATTTCAAAGTTTATGCACTTCACACACTCAGATTCAAAACCAGGAGTAGTTCTTGCAAGAGAGTACATTGACGGCATTCAATGTCATACTTTCCTCATAAGAAAACAGTAAACAGAAACCTGTTATTGCCTTCAGGAAAAATTTTACTCTAAGGGGTATATTCCTAATAAACAAAAAGAAAATGAATGATATCTTAAAATTCTGACCTTACCTACCTGAAAATGAGGAAGTTCAATCTTTTTATGAAGCAATATTCGCCTGGGAGACTTACGATGGAAATGATGAACAAATTGATGTGTAATCTATTTACAGTTCTTTTAAAATGTTTTACAATGTTTAAATATTGATAGGCTTTAATGTTTATAATAAAACTTTATTAATTCAAACAAAATAGTTGGTTATTATTTTTTTTTTTTACCTCAATTCGATCAAAAAACAGCATAAGTCAATGATTTAAAATATTTTTCATTTATTACAAAAAAGTTTAAAACAAATTTTGTTTACTAAGTTGTGTTTAAATTTAACTCAAAGATAAATAATATAATTTTTAACACATTTTCATACTGACAGCAAATAACTAAAACAGTTTTTTGTCGTTTTCCGAAAGTTCGATTTTTTTGACTTATGCTGTTTCTAAAATGACCAATTCAATTATTACAATAAAATGTAATTTTCGTTGAAGAAAATATACGAAATAAACTGTTTTACACATATTATTTCCCTGAGTCGTCATCATAAAAATTCATAATATGAAATATTTGTATTGAAAGTAAAATATCTGGTCATCATTGTGATATAAAAAGGACGTCAGACATGACATTCATATACGAGATGTGTCCAGCGAACACAGAAACCAATACAATATGGAGGCTGTCAAGTGACGTACACGACTTGCGTATAGCCTGACAGTCAGTGACACATATCAGACTATTTACCCGTGAACACTTACGAACATATTTATTTTACTTTACATATAGTTGTTGAAATTAAATGAGCTCTATCGTGCAGTATACATAGCTTTTGCCATATTCAGTAACAAATATTCATTTGTGCTTTATCAATTAGGTTTTGATAATTTACAATTATTCATGATTGTGGACCTGCAACAAATTGAAACAAAATTTAGGGCTGTGTACAATATTCTTGCGTTGGCTTATTGATTAAGTGTATTACAGTTTACTTTCAGTCTGTTCATTTGCACAATATTATATACTATGTGTATAAATATATTGCGGTTTAATTTTAAATTCATGGCAAAGAAATCATTATTAATTTTATCAATTACTTAAAATAGGAAAATAGTACGTAAAAAAATCGAATTTACTGTAGAACCATAAATACACCACTTTTGTGCCAAAGTTTTAGGCACCAAACGAAGATTTAATACATCTATATGTTTCCTTTACCTTCTAAATCACAGACAACGATAATACGGACACCATTTAAAGTTGAACTTAAATCTTTAAAATGATTATTACCTGTTGCTGAAAGATGTTACTATATATGATTAAAAATGCATGTACTTAATACTCAGCTAACGTGACGATTTAATTGTAGAAAAAATATATTAATTACCGTCCATAAGACTACCGCTTGGGTTCAGAAGGACAAATTGCTATTTAAATTCGTTTATCAATAATCATACTAATTTACATGTAAGATCTTACTAGAGTAAAAAATCTAATTGTCTTGTCATTGACTATGAAGTAGGTTACTTGCTCGACATGGGATGATACAATGATACCTAGACTGAGAAACAGGGTAAGTTTTAAGACTCTGATAAGAGTAGCTAGAACGCACTTAGAGACAGAAGAGGGCACGGTATAACTTTAAAATTCAGACAGAAAATTAAATAGTTACGTATTGTGATTTGCCGTCACCAACTGTCGATAAACACTTTAATTTAAAATTATTGATTTTAGAGTTTTTACTAAATGTCTTTAATACAATATTTTATAATAATCTCTACTATTCTTCTAATAGTGACACAAACACTATTCTTTAATGCAATTATTGTTTCACCTTATCAGTAAAACTTCAATGGTAGTCTGGTATCTCCAAAACTTTTTAGAGTCATTGGTAAGAGATAGCGTTTTTAACTTCAGGGTTGCTTTGAAGCTACTGTACTGAAATATTACAGATTTAAGTTTGTATCAAATGTCATATCTACAGAAAAAGCTCTTTGGTATTGCAATATCTCAGTGGGGCAAAGGATTTAGAAGTCTAATTCGATGAATTTTGAGGAGGTACACTAGAAAGTATTTACTCTTTTGTTTATTGTAAAAGAAGGGCTAACCGTTACGTCTTTTATTGCCATACTGTCATTTTTGTTTGAGAGCCATTACTCAAAACTACCTTAATAAAACAGAACATGTGACGGACGGTGGCACACGGGTAGCTGCAGTATTTTTGAACAGCAGGAAGAATTTGGTAAACTAAGGCTAAGAAAACTACTCTACATTTTAACTTAAAACAAAGTACGCCAATTTCCTTCAAATCAACTTGTAGAAAAAACTTGGCGTGATCTAAAATATAAACTGCAACCAAAAATGAGAGAGAGGACTGCTAGAGTAACAAATATATCTTCTCTAAAATATATTCAAGATCTAACCGATTTTCCTCATATTGGAGTGTAAATTTATTCAGTTGTATTTTATCACTATGATAATTTGAAGCAAAATAAATTAAACCCCGTTTAAAATGCGTTTATTAAGTCATAGATTAATATATAAACTACCATTGTCATTATATCCAATCATGCCAATGCTTGTCAGTAAAACTCTAATTACTTAAATGCCACAACAGTTATTTGAAACCTTTTTCAATATATTCGGCGATACACGGTAAACTGCATTAACATTTTTACCAATTAAATCAACGGGTACATAAATAATATTACTAATATTAAATAACATATTTAAATTTATTTCCAATTTTAATATGAATAACATGATGAGATTTTACCTTACAGTAATACTACAAGAGTATATGGTGCTTTTAATTTTTGTGCTGTCTTGGAACTATTGCTAAATCATGAAACTAAATTTATTGGGACGTATAGCAGACGAATGAAACTGTTATTTATAATACTCGATTCCACTTTCACCTTACAATACGGGTCATCCACTCTGAAACTACAGCTGAGGTTTTTGAAACGGCCGCTTCAACAATACTATCTGTCCTGAAAACACGTGTTGTTTTGTATTACAAGCGGAACTCACAAAAGTTTTATTCTTGGTTTATATGTTTCTCACTCATATAACAAGCACGTGCTTAAGTGCCCTCAAGTAGGTCGTGAGAATAGGTGACGTAACTCGCATGGCACTAAACTTGATGTTATCAGCCAAAGTATTGCTATCCTACATTACACCTGGACTTCTCCAAGAACGTGGACTCGTCTATAGTATAATTAATATATTTATAAGAACATCAACTAAGGCCAAGCGATTAAAAATTCATTTCAAAATGTAGTAATCCAATCTTGAAAGTCACAGCAATCATTCTATTTGCCCTCGAATTTTTTAAAATAAAGTACTAACTACTGTGTATTTTAATTGGACAACTGATTTGAATATTATTTAAATAATACTGCCATTGTTATTGCATCGCTATTGCATTTTAGATACACTGAGGCAACAAAAGTTGTGCGCAAGGAAGTTGCAATCGATCATCGAAAAAAGAACATCGATGTCGGCAACCAATTTCTTTTGTTTTCTTTAAACAATTATATACATAGCACCGATCTCAGGGCTCTTTTTTAATACTTTTAATGGTCCGTTATTCTCGTATTGAGACTATGTAACAATTTAATGTAATAAGCTGCTGAAAACCGTCAAAAGTATAGCAGTTAACCAATCTCCCATTACAAGTATTACCAAAACTAATTAATTAATTGTGTACTTATGCATAAGTACTTCAAGTGAAGAAGTAATGCAACCGCAAATTTAAAAACTTATGGGAAAGTGTCAATAGGAAACTCATATACTTTTTAATCAGGAATTAAAATTTTTTATTTGTACGGATCTACCATTCCAGTTAAAAATAATTTCAGTTACTCCATTTCCTATTACTTCTTATACAAGACCAATGATATTTTATCTTATTATATTACTTTGACTTTAATTTGAATGAAGAAATACTGTAACTAAAAAGTTAAAACACAGGATATTCTTTAAATATTTTCTGCAGCCAATATATATCCTGTAGAATAAGGAAAACTTTATTTAATCCTTAATCCAACTTTTGTGGTTTAGGAGCAGTCAACACGCTTACAGGAAAATAAAGTACATTTAGCGTTCATCATCTAAAATTTTCAGTAGCCAATCCATATCCTATAGCTTGATTAAAAATATATATTTTATGAATTAAAACTGTACGAAGTAAGCCTGATTAAAATATAACAAAATTATATTTACGAAAAACGTTAATAAGGCAAAAATATTGGCATGAAGTGTGCTTCATATACGTGTAACAAGCATTTTTTTCTAAGTACAAATATCTAATTGTAAAGAAATCGATTTAAAAATAAAAAACAACGATTTTTCATGCTTACGTAAAAATACTGTTTTCTATATAGCTGGAGACGCAGCTCGCTTTCCGAACTCAATATAAGTGTACAACAACTTGTAAGTTGGGATTGAATAACATATTCCTTTACGATAAACTCAATGCCATGCAGGTCCGCGTCAGTGACTTAGTAAAAACGAAAGCCAACAAAAAAAGGATAACACGACATGATGTGGGTTGAAGCGAGTGATAGGCGCCTTTGGTACTCATACTTATTACTTAATATTATGTTCTGGGTATCAGCGTTATCATATGTTTCCGAATTGTTTATGATTAGGTTTCTTTAATTGTACCATTTGTGTTACATAGGTTTTCTGTTTAATTCTCATGTAATGTATAAAATAAAAGTGCTCTGGTAACAAAAGATTGACTTGCTACTTTGTCTATTAGTTGGTGTTTGAAATATTAATCAATTATTATGTCTATGAAAACTTTGTTTACGAAGTGTTACAGTGGCTTCATATCATTTCCTACTATTTCCTCTAACTATTATGCTCATCATAAAAGAATTTCCTCTTCAGGCTCAACTTGGCTGTTATGTTGAAAGCATCTCCCCAAGAACATCAGCGTAAACAGATTTACACCTAATCGCAAGTATTTTCCCTTTGTATATTTGCCAAAAATATATTGTAAAAATATGTAGCGGTGTAGGAAATGATGCGAGCTTTTGTTGTGGTTACATGCATTAATCATTAATCACAGTACACGCACCTTCCGTTGTTGTGGGCCTTTGACGGAGCGCTCATTAATCATACATTCATTAATATAATGGTATAATTCATTACCCATACGTTATATGATTGGAAATCAACACTGACTTCGATTGGGGTAATTAATTTTTACCAGTAGTACGTGTGTGAATTGATTACACGTTAGGAAATTAATTTTGTACTTATTTATAATAATAGCGATTTACGTTTGAATTATCCTTGTGCTTTCCAATGAAAAATTACAAAGTGTTATTTTACATTTATTTAGAGCACTTTGCTTTATGCATGATCTATTTCAGTTTTAAAACAAGGATACTTACTATTATATTTAATTTAGTATGTTTCTCTAAACCTTACCTTGAGAATGCTTTTCGTAGAAGAGAATTCGTACGAAATCCTGTAGGGACACTATCTATAAATGATGTAGCTTATTTCATTGAAAAGCTTCACACACAAATCATAACATCAATTCATGTAAGTCAAATATACAAAATTATTTGCACTCGATTAAACATAATATATATTTTCTTAATAAGTTATAAATTACATTAATTTATTCTACGATATACATACGTACACCAGCTAAGTTTGGGTTCCACGCTAATGAAAATTAAGCACTGGATTTCACGCAGAATGTGTATCTATTATTAAGATATATTTTCTTTATTTCACTGGATCTGTACAATAACACACAACAGCTGATAAGACTAAATTATGATGGATCTCTTTTTCCTGTAATTGAATAACGAACGCTAAGTTAAAATTACTATTATATATTTAAGGTAAATATTTGAGAAAAGTTACTTTTATTGCTCTAATTCATCCTATTGCACAAAATAACTACAAATTAGTAATCATGAAACATATACTATCCTTAAAGTAATGACCTAAAATCGAAAAATATATTATTATTGTTAATAAAATTATTATAATTATGCATCATGCAATATAAAACACACATCGCTTATGAGAAATAATACCTTCAATTAAGTTAAATTTAAAATTAATGAAATACTTCAGGTCTAAGATTGTTTTGTATGGTAATCCAGATTTTATTATATATGAGTACTAATATACTCGCATTTAGTTAAAATGGTATGCTTCTTAATTCATGATTGCTCATCAAAAAGTTGGGAAAAAACAGATGAGGTAAGTCTGCATCAAATTTCATTTCTCAAAATCATCGGGAAGCCCAGTTGGGAGACTAAAACACAGATCTTATAAGGGTTTCTACCCCAATATAGGCCCTATGGGTGGGTTTTCTTCACGAAATTACTATTTTTTTTCTTTGTACGTCATGAGGCATTATGTGTCAAATATGATCTTTCTAGTTCACCGAGAACAAAAATACCTAAATAGATTCCTCCTAGTGATTACAACTCTATTTCAACGCCTATGATGTTCTTAAAAACCACTTTTTATTTGCAAGTCGAGTCAAGTCTTTTATTGCCGTTGATAATAATACAATTATGTGGCAAAGGTCATACCGAATAAATTTAAAATTTTTACATTCGTTCACAATACCACATTCAGACATACAATCGTTACATTCATCCATACCACTACTCGCCAATTCTCTCCACCGCCAACGCCAGTGTCAGTCTTCTAGATTGGAGGTCTCCCAACTATAATTGAAAAAACTCGTCGACGCTATAGAATGCTTTAGATGCTAAAAAGCGCTTCAGACGAGTTTTTAACGCCTTGGGCGTTTGTACGTTTTTTTATGGAATCAGGCAAACTGTTGATGAAACGGGCACCTGCCTGCGAGGGCAGGTGTTCATAAACCACCGTTCTGTGTCGCCCAGTACGGTAGTTGTCTCTGCCTCTCGTTTCATATTCATGCACGTCACGGCCCCTAGTCAGAGCACATTTTGACTTACAGAATAAAACTGCCTCCAAGATATAGAAACATGGCAGAGTCAACAGCTGCAATTTGTTGAAAGCAGGTCTGCACGACTCTCTGAAGTTCATGTTGGCGATTGTTCTGATCGCTTTCTTTTGAAGCCTGAAAACTCTCAAAATTTGATTGTTTGAACAAGCTCCCCACAAAATCACTCCGTAGGAAAGATGTGGGTAAATCAGGCCGTAATACGCCGCCATCACCACCTGACTTGGGCAGTATTTGGCTAAAGATCTTAAAACATAAAAGCCAGATGCTAATTTTGATCAAGTCATGATCATGTCTGTGTTAAATTTCTAGCGCATCGACAATTTGTAAAAATAAAATATAGTTATTTAGTGGTTGCGGCATCATTTCGACCAGTACCTACTTTTTATCTTTATGAAAATGCTATAGTATTCTATTTGAGTCGTAGGTATAAGTATTTTGAATTTCAACTTTTTTTATATCGGGTAGAATTAGTGATGAGTGAGTGAGGACTTTGTCTTTATGTACGAGGTCTGTAAATAAAGTAATGCCACTGGTTCGATAATACGTTTTATTTCCAATATATTTATGTATGAACTCTTGTCTCCTTCAAAATAGTTCTTTTAAAAAGCCACATACCGCTACATTCGGTTTTCCCACTTCTCGTAGCAGTGCTGGAAGTACTAAACTGCAATGTTCTTCAGCTGGTTGGTCTTATTTGTTTCCTACTGTTCTAAAATTATGTCTTTAAGATGGCTTTTTAGCTTAAGGAACAGGAAAAAGACACACGGACTTAAGTCAAGAGAATAGGGTGGTTTGAGAACGACAGGAATGTTTTTCTGATCAAAAACTGAGTAATTAAGAGTGCAGTGTGGTAAGGGACAATTTTACGATGCAGTATTCAGTGGTATTTATTGGCTGGTGTCACGCGCACGACTTTTCCACAGCCGTTAGGATTTCAGGTACCACAAGCACAAAAGTACAATAAAATTTTAGGTTCATACCTATTTCCAGGCATCATGAGTAATTAGTCGTGCTGAATGGCAGAGATAACATTACATTTACACCCTTAATGCCGCTTCGATCGTACTACTGTTCCTGTTACACCAGATTTGACTACTGTGATACCATAGTTTGTGGCTTGCCTATAAGCATGAACATTTCAGCTAGACAATATTTTTTATAAAGATTCTCTTATAATTTTTCTCAGTTTAATTTAGACACAATACTTCAATATAAAACTGTACAATTTATAAGTAATACATATAAAAATAATCCCTCATAAGTATCTCTATAAAGAACACAAAGATGGTATTTTATTGTTAGTTAGGTTAATCCTCTTAAAATATGTTTAACAAAATAACACGTATTTCAATTAGTTACGATTGTTGGTACATTTGGAAGTTTTTATACACGTTATTAGCATTCTTAGCTTATATTAGAGCGTTCCTGATGTTTATATTAGCTTATATTAGCTATAAGTAGTAATGCATTAGATGTTATAAATTTGACACTGGCGAAATCTGGAGCATGGTTTAGATGTTAACGTTTTTTATTGCTATCTGCATTATACTACTGATCAAACACTGTACACTTAATATTTCACATGATTTAAACTAAAAACAGATGTTTCATCTAATTTGTCGAACTTTGGCAGAAAGTGTCAACAGCTGTATAGTATCTGTTAAATGTGGATAAAGAAACATGATTATAAAAATATGTCTGAATTCTAAAATGATCCAGATAACTGTTCTTATCTTTCTCTTCATAAAAACCTTTAATTTAATTCATCAGAATATTAGAAGCTTAAGAAGTAATTTTGATATATTTTTAACTGAACTGACAGCTAGAGAGTTTTATCCAGAAATAATAATATTATCTGAAATATGGGTTAAATGTAACGAAATACAGTTCTATGACATTCCAAATTATATTAGTTTTTTTTTTAAATAATGAAACTTATCGAGCTGGTGGAGTTGTGGTTTATATAAGGAATCAAGATAAATTATCCGTCATAAAATGTAATCCCGTTAATTTTAAGTCGGCAGAGATATTGTAACAGTAGAATTTAGTTTTTTAAACCAGGAATTTTTTGCTAATAGCTATATATAGATTACATTTGTACGACAACAGTTTTTTTTTAATGAGCTTACTGATTTTTTTATAAAAAATAACTTTTTTAAATCTTTTAAGCACGTCTTTTTTGTTGGTGATGTTAATTTCAATATTTTATGTGATGACAATTTAGTAGATCGGTATAATAATATATTATCTTTTGGTGGACTGGAATGCTTAATAAAAGAACCGACTAGGATTACTGACGAAACAAGAACTTGTATTGATCATGTTTTTGCACGAGTAAATAGTAAAGATGAGGACGGAGATAGAGGCAACTGTTGCACAAGCAAACATAACTGATCATTGTATGATTGTGGTGCGTGTGCGTGCGTGTGTGTGTGTGCAGGCGGCAGGTGCAGCTGACCTTTGCTCTCATGCTACCACACCGGTTCTTATCGCATCAATTACGCAACACTTAGATCGGTTCTTGCTAACACGGATTTGGACGGATGTTTATTGTCAGTCTAAACCCTTCTGATGCTTTTGACGTTTTTCTTAATGTTTTAATTCATGCAATTTCTATAAGTAAATTTTTAGACTGCAAATAGGGCTATGGTCTGTAAGTTAAAGCCGTGGATGAATGATTTTATTTGCCGTCGAATTAAGTTTAAAAAATAAGCTGTTTGAAAAAGTTAAAAGGGCATCCAGAGAACGTTTAGGTTGAAAAATTTATTTTAAAAAACTTAGGAATAAGCTTGTGTCAGATATCCGTTTATTGCGTGATTCATATTATTAGTCTTCTTTTTGAAAAACTGTCGAGGTGATTCAAAGTCTACTTGGAGGGTAATAAATGATGTTACTGGTCAGAAAACTCGAAAACCTGGAAAAAAATAGCCTTAATTGTAAATTTAATGGAAGTACAGTTAGTGACCCACATGTTTGTGGCAAATGAGTTTAAAAATTTTTTTTTCTCTGTTGTTGATAAACTAAATATTTCTAGTGAAAAGCCAGATAACTTTAATAACTTGGAGTATAAACAATATTTTACCCCAGAAATTTACGTTAAAATCAATGTTTTGGATGAAGTAAACGTCGAAGACCTAACAATTGCAATTAATTCATTAAAAAAACAGTACATCACCTGGTATCGATGGTATCAACTCTACTTTAATTAAGGTCCATTCTGAAAGAAATATTGGAAGTTTTTACATTATTTAATTAATTTTAGTTTTAATGAAGGTATATTTCCTGATATAATTAAAACAGGCTGTAGTGATTCCTTTGCATAAAAAGTAATTCAAAAAATGATTGCAATAACTTTAGGCCTATATCGCTCCTTTCAACATTTGCTAAGATTTATGAGAAAGTAATGAAGAAAAAATTAATAAAATTTCTTGAAAAAAATAAAATTTTTTTAGTAAAAACCAGTTTGGATTTAGAAGTGGTTTAAATACAGAAGATGCTTTAAGAAATTTTTTAGAAAATGTTTACTTTGGTTTGAATTCAGCTAAAAAGGTTACTGGTCTGTTTTTGGATATTAAGAAGCTTTCGATACAGTGGATCATAGGATACTCTTAGAAAAAATGTTTGGCTGTGGAATTAGAGGTAAAGTTTTAAAATGGTTTCAAAGCTATTTAACAGATAGAAAACAATGTGTAAAAGTTTGTAAAACAATCAGTGACTTTGGCATAATAAAACACGGTGTAACCCCAAGGATCTGTGCTTGGTCCGATCTTATTTTTAATTTATATTAATGATCTTTGCGATGCACGTTTTCACGGTCACATAACTTCTTTTGCTGATGATACAGCCTTATGTTATGTTGAAGACGATTGGGGGGGAAACGGTCAAAAATTCCTTAGTTTTGATTTGAATGCACTTCAATGGTGGTTTTCTAGTAATAATATGCTGCTAAGTCCTGCCAAGACAAAATATATAAACTTTAATTTAAGGATTGAAAAGAAATTCCAAGGACTGTATAGTTTATAAATGTACTAAATGCCTTTGTTTTCAATCCAAATGCAATATTGAATGTGCTATAGTAGGTCAGACAAACCACTATGAAGTATTTAGGAGTTATATTTAGATCATGAGTTAAATTGGAAGAAACATATACAAATTTGAAGTCTAAACTTACTAACGTATTGAGATGTTTTTATTTTTTGAAAAAATTTGTAGAGAACAAGTTTTAAGAACGGTTTATTTCTCATTAGTTAATAGTAGATTGGAATATGGTTTAATTTGTTGGGGTGGGAATTATGAATCAAATATCAAACCGATTTTTCTTTTGCAAAAGTTTTTTTTTTTTAAGATTAATGACAGGAAAGGTTTAAGACAGAAGCTTCGTATCCTCTATTCGTAACTAGTAAAATTCTTCCTCTGAAGCATTTGTTTTGTTTTCAAGGTCCTAAAGCTGTTTTTATGTAAGAAGTGGGAATTTTACCACAAAAAAAATAGTAGTTATATCTCTAAATTAAGAAATGAACCTGTATTTACTGTGCCCAAAAGCCTAATTTAAACTTTTTTTTCCAAAAGGTTACATCTTTTTAGGACCCAAAATTTACAACGTTTTGCCAAGTGTTAATAATAAATTGTAATAATTCTAAATCATTTTCAAAAAAAATTAAAAACGTGGTTATTGTCTTTTGAAAGTGTTGATTTTCTAGTAAATATAAATAGTTGATAATTAATTTTAGGTTTATTGTTGGTTTAAGTCTGTACAAACGTTAAGTCTATATGGAAGATATAATAACTGGATATGGTTATAATTTATATTTATGGCATTTTATGTACTGAATTAGCTTTGGACTTTGAAAATTATAAAATGTGTTTTTTATTCAAATTTGTTTTGTTAAAGCTTAGTTTAAATGGGAAGATTGATCGTATTTGAATTTATTTGTTAATTTCATTTGCTTGAGTGTTGTTTTCTTTTTTTTTGTAAGAAAGTTGGAGCCTCTACACAGGCAGTTCCTTGCCTTTTTGAGGTTCCTATTTTGTTTTCTTGAATTTTGTTTATTGATGTACCTTAGCTGTATTAATATAAAAAAAAAGACATGTTCATATTTCTTTAACAAAAAGTTACATTGTTTTATTTTTATTTTCATGTCAATTGTGTCTACAATTAAGGAGCAATGTTTGTGTTTGTGCTTAAGGTATAAATGATGTTTATATAATTTTACTATTTTACTATTAACTATTGTACATATTTTCAAGAAAATAAATATTTTTTCTATCTATCTTCTATCTACCTTCTTTTAATTTTCAATGAATAGTTTACAAGAATTACCCGAGTTGGTCTACCCGTACTCAAGATTAGCGCTTAAAGAACACATTTTGCAATTCATTTTGATTTCAGAGATTAATTACAACACAACGTTTTACTCTTTATATATATATATATATATATATATATATATATATATATATATATATATATATAAATATTTGTAAATATATGTGAAGTTGTTTATTGACAAGGTAAATTACCTCGCACACAACTATGGTTATATGATGTGAGACCAGACTCTAAATTGTATTATATCGGTGTTATTGCGATATACTACTCGTGCTGGTGATAGCTATGAACTCACCTCTTCATAATATTCGTTACTGGTAACTTTTTATATTATTTCAAAAACATTATTTACATTATAAAAAAAATTATTACAATACAACGTTTTACTCTTTGTGTGTGTGTGTGTGTGTGTGTGTGTGTGTGTGTGTGTGTGTGTGTGTGTGTGTGTGTGTGTGTTGGTTCATTGACACGTTTAATTATCTTGCACACACTATGGTTATATGGTGTGAGACCAGACTCTAAATTGAATTATCCCGACATTATTGCGATATAATCATTGGCGATGACAGCTATGAACTCATCTCTTCATTCGTTACTGGTAGCTTTTTATATTATTTCACAGTTATTAGTATTTTATTTCATATAATACCATATATGTTTAGTTATGTGTCAATCCTGTTACAGTTTTCTAAATTTCCAACAACAGTAAGCATTACTAGGATGTTTGCATGAGACTGAATCGATAAAATTAGTTTACTACAGAGTATTAAAAGAATAGCAAGTCCATGTAAGAATATATTGTCTATATGTATTTTAAATTCTACACAAAATTCAGAGAAATATATAAAATCAACCGGCGCGGCATTGATATCCAAAATAATCACCTACGAGCGGGCACGTGTGAGTCTGGGTCCACTCGACACGCCGGCCACACTCTGAGGGACGGGTCCACCGACCGCCACGGCGGCGCGCCGACTGACACTGTATCGTACTCGTCGGTTGACCGCGTCACCCAGTACAAGTTGGGTCGTCGGCCATGATCACCTCGCGGACTCGCCCCTCACCACCACTTGACCCAAGACTGTGTCTCCCGCTGATGCGTCATCTCTGGTGAGCGAGATCTGATCAGGAGCCTAATTATGTCTTTTAGGTGGGGGGACGGCGTTTCCTGGCTCACCCCAAAAAGAGCGACTAAGAGACGAATCCCCGAGCTAAAGGCTGAGTTTCAAAATGTCGCAGTGGTGCATATTGGATAAACTTTTTTTCGATAGCATGAACTCGGATTATTGCAATGTTAAAATAATAAAAAGCTTCTTAGCGATAATTCGAAAACAGTTTAGCAACCGAGATACAGGCTGTTAAAGAGAATATGGGCGGAAATTTTCGGGGGTCAGATATGCATACTGTTTCCAGCCTGAAATGTATATTGGTGATTTTTTGTAAAAATTATGTTTCTCAACTAACAGAATTCTCGAGGTGCATATCGGTCGTTTTCAGGATCATATCGGTAGAATCGAGGTTCATATCGGTCGGCTAAGTGCATATCGGTAAATTTTAGATGCATATCGGTTCGATTTCAGTTTATATCGGTGCGAAACCGGAATTTCAAAATGAAATTTTTTCTCATAGAAAAAGGCCGAAAACCGAGCTGGAGAACTCGCAGACTTATGGTTTCTTCATAACATATTAAAGTAAAAATTCCAAAATGATCACTAAAATAATAAAAATCACAATATTATACCACCACAATACTGATGAAATCATCAATAATAAGTACCTTCGATGAAAATCTAGAAGAAAACGAAATAATCCTCAGAAATTAAATGAGTTATGTAGCTATTATTACATTTTCTTCTTTTAGTAATATTAAATAATAATTTTTAGTTGTAAATATCATACATTATTGGCTGCAATGCCTTACTTTAAAAAATATCAATGATAATTGAGCCAAGAACCAACTAAGATATGGAACATATTTTAAGCTACAAATGTGGTGTAATAACAACATGTGTTTTTAAAACGTGTCCAGACGAGTGAGTTAGCAAACCTAACAAATATCAGTCTGCAAAATGCGTCCTGTATTTTTCTTTGAGCAGGGAAAATACCTAAATACGGATTCTAATCAGTAATACAAGCTTCGTAATCAGCCAAACGTTACGTTAAGCACGTTACAAACCAGGAGACCCGTGTAGGCTATCGCCACGCAAGTTAACCTAGACACAGCAGTAGATAGACACTAATAATAGGCACTTAGCCACAATTATTGGTGAAACAAAGTTTAAAAAGTTTTCTTTCTAAATTTAAACCTTAAACTTTCCCAACGTAACTTTACTTGTCAACAACCTTAATAAAATAGTTTAAGGAACAATGAAAACGTATGCGTGGTGGAAAATAGTACCGAATATATCTGTAAGTATACTACATAAGTATAATGAAACCAAAACCTCACCATTATTAAACTGAGCGTTTTATTCCAAACATTATCTGTTTAACATTTTTAATTTTGTGAATTAATAACAACACAGACGACACAAAAACTGTACTTACTGCATTCATTTATAAAATGAAAACTCTGCAACATGTCCGAAATATCTACATCTACTAACTAAAGAATAAAAAATTGGTAGCGAAAGTAAGAGAACCAGCACTTAGGCGACGCCAGCTCTATCTCGAAGCGCATGTTTTGAGGTACGGAACAGCACCCGTTATTCAATACAGAGCTATTAAAAATGTCCTTGCATGAATCACAGGTATAATAATTATAATGTTGTAACCTCGAATTCGCAATTACATAAACCGTTGATCTCAGCTTCGAATAAAAAAAATCTGCTTTAATGGTTTAATATATTCCTCGTGTGAAGTAAACAGTATGCTTAATAACATTCCAGTGGTATTACAAAGTTAACCTATTTAATTTAGCCACATCGCAGTGTACTGTTTTAAATCTCACGGTTTTTTATGAAAATACATTAATGTCATTTTACACAGTTGGTGCATATAAAATTACTTTTCACAGAATTCATGAGTTTCCTGGTTTAAACAGTATTTAACATCGTTGGTTGGTTCGAAATAAAAATATAGTTGCTTTTAAGTTCAATTTAAAACACACAAAAAGGAATACGTAATGTTTCAGACATTTCCTTAAATGAATAGCAGAAACGTGCTTTCGGCTCAGCTGTTAACGTTAATTAATGTCATGCTTGTGCACTGGTGTTGCTGTAACATTCAACAAACAGGAAACTCGTGCTTTGGTCTCAGCCTGTTGGAGCATCGTGCGGCTGAAAACATCGTGTTGTTTAAATATGATTGTGTTTGTCACACTATTTTGTTTCTAAAAAAAAATATAATATACTCGCAGATTCATTTTAACAGTGGCAGTTCTTGTAAATCGAGTAATCTACTGCTTTTTAAACACATTTCACTTAAAATGCCGCAGACTTCTTTTTTTTACATATTTCAAAATAATAAACTCAGGGTATAACATTGCTCTAATAATGGAATCCTTGTTGTAAATGAAACGCTAGATACAATATGTGTATTCAATATATGTGGGCAGTGCCCATTAAACTATCACTCGAGGGCTAGAAAAACTTAATTAAAATCTGTGTGTCTAAAATATATCTAGAAAACTAACTTATCTATAGAATATAAATTTGGAATGAAGCTTTATTTCATTATATATAAATACACACTAAAATCGATTATGAAGTAACACGTGGATTTTGGCTGAGCGATAGCGACTATTTTTACCATGGACGAATACTTTATGGGTATCATTTTACCATGATGGGAACGAGAAAAAGGTAAAATAAATATATTTATAAATAACTGAACACTTTTGATTAGATTTTAGCATGTGACATTTTTACAGTAGGGTAAATGAAAAACTAATAGAGTTAAAAGTTTATTTTAAAAGTCGGTAAAGATTTAACGTCAAAGCATTCTTGTGTTGTATTGCCCTCCCTGTTCTTTCGAACTTTTATTCGTTAAAAATTACTTTGACACTTAACTAAATAAATATACATGTGAATTTATCATGTTTGTATCAAGATAGCTAACAAAATATTCATTTATACATTAAATGATGTATGAAAATTTATTTCTAAATAGAAAAGAATGAGTACTATAATGGTACATTTGAACTGTGGCTTTTGGCTAATCGTTATTGCATAAGTCAGTCACAATTTCTTTTTTTTTTCCTACCAGGGAATGTAAAAAGATGTATCCTGTATGATTGTTTGTCTTCCCGTGTCTCTGTCTGTCCGCAGGATATCTCGCGAATGGAGTGAACGATATATATTTCAAATTTTGCACGCAAAATCTCAGCGAAGCGTGTTAAACGAAAAGTAGTGTGGCTTGTGGTTTACTCATACCCTGAATATTTACTGTATGAATATAAATAATTTTAAATATACTATAGGGTCATATCCTTATTACCATTACTGCTTCAATAAATTACCCTATTGAATAAAATTATGATATTTCTTGGACTTCATTGAATTGACAGTGACTGAAAGAGATTCAACTGTATGCTGTTAAGTTATTACCAATCACAGTATGTATGTTTGTACTTTCAATATAAATTTTAACTAACAGAACTTTTCCATTGTATTTTAGAGTATTAATAGTGGCGTAAGGAACATAAGTAGAGTTAAAAAAACCCCAATCTAAATAAAAGTTAAGTGGCTGGTCTTTTTTCCCGTAATATAAATTTTAAATTTGCTTAATTTGCTAAATCCCATATATATTTTTCCACATTGAGAAAGGTTGGCAATACTTTTCAGAAAATCAGAAAAAAGTGTATAAAATTGAAAGATGACAAAACGTGGCAAACAATTTATTTCGACTGACTGTCAACATATGACTGCACTAGAGTGCTCTAAAAAAGGAAAATTTAGCAAAACCACATATAGCATGCGTTTACCGGAAAATACTTTACAACTTAAAGTAGATAACATTTTCTTAATAGATGATATAAAACGCATAACTAAGGTTAGTTGATAGATGTTACAGCTACGCAGTAGACCCACGAATAGCCTTCTGAACTTTCATGCAAAGCCTTATGTTTAATTATTTGTTTACTAACGAATTATATTCAGATAAAACAGTTATTATTGACATGACAGTTAAATATAGAGTTTAGTTACAATTGACCCAACAGAAAGTAGCGAAACAGTAGTTACACAAAATGATACAGATATGAACATAATGAATTTGTATCTTCTCACCCCAAAATAAATAGTTTTAAACCAAGATCAACATATGTACCAAGGTCAATTGCAAGGTTAAAATCTTTTTTGATCAAACTTATCGCACAGGTGCACATACAAACGGACTTTCCTTTGAACTTTGGCCCAATAGAGATTGGAGATGAAATAAGAATTTATCAATACAATTTGAAGGTGCACGGACTATGAAATGACTTAAATATTGAACAGTAAATAGGGTACCCAAGTAGGAATAGTTTTAACACATAATTTACAGTAAAGTCTTCTGGTCCGGAGAGAGAACTATAACTCTAATTGTAAACATTCCGAAAGAATACTCTGAGAATGCTCAAGAGCACATCTAATTTCACCTAACACTGTCATTAGCGCAAAGAGACATGCTGAAAAAGTTGACAAAATCATTATAGACTAATAAAGTCTGCACAATCTACTATGTGAAATTTCAGTGTGAAGATGAAGATGTAAAGGAAGGTAATGGGTAAAATAGTTCTGTGTTCCTATTCACAATTTAAGGTAAGAATAATTGTATCAGTATAAATCAATGAATTGATTCATCCATCGTCACCATTTGTATTTTATCTTCAATAATTTTTTTCGTTCATTATTTTTTAGTAGACGAATCATCATCCACTCTCCATCAACATGCTATTAATTTATTAAGATGATTCAGTTCAGATTATACCGTATTAAACCTCAAATTAAGTTTTATTTATTAAGGTGGAGGTATAGTTTTGTAGATAAGTACTTTACAATCAAAGTTATTCCGTTTACCCTATTCATCCCACTAACACCAATTAAGTGAAAATAGAAGGATTTGATTTATATCACATTTTTGTCATTTAGAAATGGATAACTAGAAAATGTGACACTCGGGTTGCGTTTAGTTACATACCATGAAGGTGGCCAGGTATGAAAATAATAAACATATATTGAAATGGGTATTGATTTCATATCAAACCATTTCTAACATTTACGTGCAGCTGTATATTGTATGATATATTATTTACAGTTCGAAATATATGATTTCAAAATATTTATATCTTGGTTACAAACATGTTATTTTTTATTGAAATCTTACCTTTTAGCATACTTAAAAGAAAAATCATTATAATAGCCAGTCATCCCTACAGGGATACACTTTAAGTAATGTGATTAACTTTAGTAAAGGTATGA
This sequence comes from Homalodisca vitripennis, assembly GCF_021130785.1. Taxonomy (NCBI): domain Eukaryota; kingdom Metazoa; phylum Arthropoda; class Insecta; order Hemiptera; family Cicadellidae; genus Homalodisca; species Homalodisca vitripennis. The sequence continues at coordinate 134,068,305 of NC_060207.1, forward strand.
GTAACTGCAATTGAATGTACACTATTTTTCATTTTATATATTATTATACATCTTTCAGGATTTTAGCTTTTAGGTTTACTCAGTGGGCGTCATAAAATAACATCACATATTTTCAGGTTATGTGAAACACGTTGAAATATTGCTGGGTCAAGACATTGATGTTAGTCATTACAACTACATCATCGTAGTTAATCTACGAAAATATCCTACAGTCAAATACTGTAACTACAGTTGTTAAAACACTTTAGTATCTAGATCCTCTATAATATGTCCCGGTTTAATTTTCATTGGAATTTTTCACAACTTCAATATTTGGTCTCTGGGAATCTTTTGTGTTCTTAATAGGGAGCATTGTTTTAACTTTTAATTTTATGTGTTCTTCATCATTAGTTTTTAAATGGACATTTTATGCATAAAGTACGTATTTAAGAGTTTAAAACTTGAGTTTTCCATGAGGGGCCAATGTAAAATTTCAAAATACGGTCCTTTTGAAATTGAAATTTTGAAATAAGACACTTTAAGTAATGTGATTAACTTTAGTAAAGGTATGAGTAACTGCAATTGAATGTACACTATTTTTCATTTTATATATTATTATACATCTTTCAGGATTTTAGCTTTTAGGTTTACTCAGTGGGCGTCATAAAATAACATCACATATTTTCAGGTTATGTGAAACACGTTGAAATATTGCTGGGTCAAGACATTGATGTTAGTCATTACAACTACATCATCGTAGTTAATCTACGAAAATATCCTACAGTCAAATACTTTAACTACACTTGTTAAAATACTTTAGTATCTAGATCCTCTATAATATGTCCCGGTTTAATTTTCATTGGAATTTTTCAAAATTTCAATATTTGGTCTCTGGGAATCTTTTGTGTTCTTAATAGGGAGCATTGTTTTAACTTTTAATTTTATGTGTTCTTCATCATTAGTTTTTAAATGGACATTTTATGCATAAAGTACGTATTTAAGAGTTTAAAACTTGAGTTTTCCATGAGGGGCCAATGTAAAATTTCAAAATATAGTGATCCTTTTGAAATTGAAATTTTGAAATAAGACATAATGATAGAAAATTTCCCGTTATCATGTTACACTGTAAAATTACGCTGATATGAGTAGAGTAAACAATCACATTAATATAAAAAATGTCATGTGCTTATTATTGGATTTTGTTGTACTATGTTAATCTTCCAAAACCAAAATAGTTCACTGCTGGCTGCTTTAAACTATATCGGGGGCAACTGAAACCTATGTGTCACTTACAGGTGGGAACGCACTATACTAACGGCATGTGTCGAGATAGTGAGGTGAGACAGTGCTCCATAGGTCTAATATGCTGCGGAGGGAGATTCTTGGAATTTATAGAGCTCCCTTAGTGCTAAATACCGTTCCTAGCCAAACATATGAACGTAATGTCCCCTTTCCACTTTAATTGGAAGAGGCTGGGACACAGACAGCTTCCTCTTCTCCCAGGGTGACATGACTGAAATATAGAGCGCGCTACCAATCCTTCTTGTGCTTTAGACCGGAGGTATCCTTTATCCCCGTCCTTACTCATCCTGAATAATATATCTCTCCGCAAGCAATCACAAAGGTTCTTTTAAGATTGAGAGAAATGAAAGTTACTCTGCATCTTGCCTTAAGTGGACAGAGAAATACCGTATGTATTTGTTCGACAGATTTTATGATATTCCTGTTCTATATTGAATAGTCATTTTTATTTCTTTACCATCCACATTTGAATAGAAAAAATTGGGTAACTTACTTGACACATTGATATCTCATTCTTGGTTTTTTTTTGAACATTAATATATACCAAAGATGTGCCATTATCAGTATTGTATATTTATAGAACGATTACCGTAATCATCATAAAGACGTCAATATAATAAGAAATGGTACATAAATATTTGTTTTTATTTGAAGTTTTACGAGAAAATTGCGTAAAGTCCTAATGAACTTTAATAAACACCATTTATGAAATTAATTAGAACATTAAAAAGAAAATGGAGGTAATGTATTTAGTAGTTACGTTAGTTACACAGCGTAAAGTATTAATATTCAAGGAATGCGTGAACATGTTCAAATTTATACATCGTTTTGAGGACGAAGCAAGGATCGCTTATCGCCTTTATCAGTAGGACATGCTGCGTACTGTGCTGAATTTTAATCATGTAAACCGAGGCTAAGTAATTTCATTAATGGACAATATGATTATATACCATGATATTTTATAACAGCATGTGGAATAGAAAATGGAGCGGTAAAATTAAAAACTACTTACATTTCAGGCATGAACTTGACGCAATAAAATACATATGAGTTATGTTAGATGTATAATTAAATTATAGCTATGATAGATTTCAGTAACAGAAAGAAAATGTTAATAAAGTTATTCTAGGAAATAATTTATCGGTGTTAAATCATAATTCCGTAGAAAATTAAACACACCTCTCTCCCGAAATTCTTTAGTTCAGCAATTGAGAGGCATTTTCCGATATTGAAAATTCTGCAAGACGTAAGTATTTTATGTCTATTATTTTAACCTAGTTTGTAATTATGTATTAGGTTAGTTCTTTACCTGAAGAAGAGATCAGATTGCAGATCTCGAAACGTAGTGTTAATGATTTGTTGTTTCAATGAACGATGGCAAATGTCCGGAAAAATCCTGTTTCCTTCACAATCCTTCCATCGTCAAAAATAACCTTCAAACAAAGGAATGTCTATATAGATGTAATAGGACACAGGAATTAACAAGGATTACCAAGGTAATTACAAACAGACTGAAAGGATGATCGTTTGTCGAAATTGCTGTCACATGGCATAAATGAGGAGGATTCCTTGTACACCAGTACTTCCAAGTAGATACAGTTCACTCTTGAATACTAGACACTCACTGACTATCTATTTCCAAGTACCGGGACCATTTTTTGCATATAACTATAAAGGAAGTTTTATTTAATTATCCTACATGTAACCTACATTTAACTTACACTACTAAGTTATGTTAATAAAATTAATAACATGAAGGATCATTTTAAATTACTTATACAGAATTATGTTACTTTTTGTTATAGTAAAGTTGTCGTAGAGCAGTTTTAAATTTAAAACATACTCTAGAACCATGGCTTTAACATATAATAAATATAGTGTTTTGGTTTAAATTAGTATTAATACTCACACTTTTTGCCTAGTGCAGTAAATTATCTCACAGAGGTATATAATAATATTGGCATACAAAATAATAAGTTGTGGATTATCGTAAAAGGTATATAATATAAGAAAATATAAAGTTCGTGCGGTACCTGGAATTTTCTAAGCTTGGCAGTTACAACACTTTAGGTATCGTATTATTTTGTTATGAAATTGTCATGGTGGTGACTGGTGAAGTTGTAATGAAATATACGTAGATGTACTTGTGTTGCACGAAAGTTCGGTGAAACTTCATAATAACTTTTCCTGTTGAGACAGACTAATCATTGTGGTAAATATTGAGGATAAGACTTTCACTTATAAACTTTAAGTAATAATATAAATGGAATTTTCACTGTATCTTTGTTTCAAAATATTTACAAGTTATGTATAACATACAACTAAAACAAACGTATTACGCAGCACAGCTGTAGCTTACAATTGCATTTTCTTGGATTTTACATCACTGTTTTAAGGCACATATGTTAGTTAAGTTTTTCGTCGAAAATACACCTATAAATAAAAAGACATTTCATGTTGTAATTTATATTCTTACCGTAAAAAGGTAAACATATTTGATGTTTCAAGAACTTTAATGAGACAACAGGAAACTGACATACGTTGTTACGTTGCAGGTTAATGATCGAAATATTGCCAATTTATGTACACAGAGGCAACTATGGAGAATCTATTTACATTTAGAAAATTATCTCTGTGTTGTATACATATGACTAATAATCAGTTGTACAATAAGTTACAGTTGAAAAAACACTAACGTTGCATATGAGATAAAAGTTTATCGATCAGTAAACGGAATGCAAAACCAACTCGGCAACTTTTTCCTTTCATGCAAAAGTAAATAAAAAGATTAAATATTACACTCCTGAGGATTGTAGAATTTATTATGTTTAATTCTAAGTGCGATTGATGATCTTAATTGATAATAGCACTGCATTATTACTACTGTAAAAAGGCACAGGTTATTTCCTAAACTGGTATTCAATTTGTGGTTTTTTTTAGTTGGGTTTGAAATAAAATTAACTTTGTTACTTACAGTTTTTTATAGTTTATACATTTAACATCTTATATTTCAATGTTTTAATTTGGAAATGAAACGAAATAATAATTCCCAAAATGTCAAACTATACTTAGAAAATATGCGATAACTATAAAAGATATACCTTTGTTGCCACTTGATGACAGTCGTATCATTTTACCACGTCCAACAGTCCGAGCCAGTTGAGTAATAAACTTGCTCCATGAAAACCGCTCACAATACTAAGTAACTATAGAAACACTGACATCTTTTCTAAAGGACTGGTGTATGCCATTGTGTAAAAATTTAATACATAGCTTTATCGTAAGATGACTTTAAGCTGACAGTTTAAAGATGCTACTGATGATGCTTGCTTACGTTTAAATAACCTTGATTTTAGTAAAACGGAATGGCAGGAGGAAACTGTGTATTTACCATGGAGGTATTTAAATGTGAGATAAACAATTGGAAAATAAATTTTATCTGAACAATTAAAAGGCATGAAAGAATGCGTATATGAACTTCCAAAATACTATAAGAAAGTAATTAACTTTCAATATGTTATCATTAGAAATGTTGACTTTTTAGCATATTGTAGTTGATGTTTCGTTGTTAAAATGAGGGTAAATATGTACGTTATATATTTACGACAAAAGTAAGCCAAAACTACTTTCAGCCTCTATACCATACGATTTCAATTCAAAAGATCACGAATTGTCCAAATATATGTTTTCGCATAATCCTTAATAATAAACGTCACTGATAAAAGAGATAACATTAATTCAAAATAATAAAATTCTTAGTTTACTTTTATAGAAATGCAATACAACATATTCTAGCCTGTCAAATTATTCAACTTAATTTGTTACAGATTGGGGCTGCAGTATAATAAGAGACCACCACCACATTGAATCATAGTATATCCTTAAAAACAGTAAAATTAACTTAATTTTAAACTGTTTTTTTTGTTACATTTTATAGATACACATCATAGATAGTTTTAATATAACGTAATTCATGTCGACATTTTAGTTTCTATAGTTTAGATAATCATAAATATGATTCTATTGTGGTTGCGTCCTCTTAATATACTTCAGCCCATATTTGTAGCACTTACAATAGTGAACAATGATATCGTACAGCATATATCGCGTGTATCCTATCGGGTGGGATTTTTTGTCATAATTCGAAGCGACATTTTTTATTTGACTGTTTTATATATTACACGTAAATATCAGTAAAGTTATGTTAACACGTATATGATGTTACTAAAAACCTCCCTAAAAATACATCTGCTAAATTTGAGCTAAAGTTAGTAGTATCTTGTGATCAGACAATTCATTGTCTACACTATGTAACCCATTTTATATAAATTAGTTTGAAATTCTATTTAAATATTATAATGAATGAAATATAAAAACTGCCTAGATTAAAATGACAACATAGCTTTTTTCCAATTAATTATAGTGATAGTTTTAGATGCCACAAGTACATGTGATTTAATAAATATCAGTAAAGTGTTTAGTAAAATCAGTAGGGAATTACTTAATTACTTAATACAGTTTGAAAGTAGAAATGTTGGAATATTAATCAATATTAAGTAAGATAATTTCCGTCTAGTTAGACATTTTAGTGTGAATTTACAATATATAAAGATATAGCTAAGAATATTCAACTCTTAGTGTTGGAGAAACATAACTTCAGTTCCCTGTGAGCGTAAACGTATTGTCTTTGTTTAAAAACTTTACCTTCACCTTTCTCTTGTACTTCCGTTAACATCATGGAAGCGTACTTTTAATGTCCTGAAGTTGGTTTTAGACTTCATCTTATCTTTTATTTCCGTTTCATGTTCTACCACCTTTTGTGAAAATGATCGGAAGAAAATAGAGTTTATTACACTTTTGGGTAATTATAAATAAATGTATAAATCAATATTTTTTTAAAATTTATTATATATCAAAATGAACTTGACTTTTCTTTTTGTAAGAATCCTAGCATTTACTTTAGGAAGTCGGTTGAGGGAATAATGTTCTAAGGAAGAAGTAAACATATAAAAATGTAATTTTCATAAGTGTTAAGTGATAATTTTTCATAAGCATTGGTTAAATAAATTTGTTTGTAAGTGTTAAGTTTCAAAATGGTGGCCATAAATATTCAAAAAACTGTTAACTAAATCATTTCCCAACATAAATCTAGAACAATACATTTTAAACATATATATTAGAAAATTATGATAAGCTTTTATTCTCTTACATGTCTTTCTACATTTAAACGTTTGGAAAAGGAATGGTTATAAAACAGTAATTACACATTAGCAATAATGTTTGTTCTTATGGTTTTATACTTCATTATATTTCCAGATATTGAGCGTACAAAGTTTTCATCAGTACACGACATTACTGAAATAATAGTGAGCACGACAAGTACCGTAGATCATAATTGATTCAGACTAAACTTGGTACAGAGGCAATAAGCTTGACCGGAGTTAGTTAGTTAGTCGTACTCAACACAACATTTTAAGTTGAGGATGATTTACATGTGATCAACATTTTTAGCTCACCTCATTTTCAGTATATAAAACCAAAAACAATAGTTTAAACAAATAGTGTGTTCATCTTTAACCTTTTTTCACCATATCTTAAGGTCTTAAGGGGATGGACACTTACATTTTTGAAAATAAATGTTTATAGATAAGGCACTTACATTTTGGAAAATATATGTTTATAGATAAGTTATTATAGCGCTAAAATTTATATTTTATAATTCTTAGGTCATTTACAATAATGTTTGTTTTTACAAGTTATATGTCTCGTGATTTCCAAAACGCAGTTGTACAAATGAAGTAGTTTACAACATTACGGGATTAATTGTGAACATGATAATTACCATACTTATTTTTTCGATAAATCTTAAAGTTTCAAGATTGTACTTTAAATGTAGAGAAGTACGGATATGAAATTAAGTCCTCTTTTGCCCAAATAACTATTTTGTATAGTAAGGTTGTAAATGTTTGAAACTATTAAGTTTATATTACCATGGCAACATTGAGAATTATTTATTCATTAGTGTTGTGCCTAAACTAATAATGCATATTCATTTTGACATTTATAAATGATGGTTATATGTGAAATCTACCTTACTTCCGACTGAGTCGGAAGGGATTATACTAATATCGTAACGGTTTAGAAAGTAAAACTTTTGAAACAAGTATTTTATAATAGGCGTAATATTAACTATATTGAGTGGCACCTCCATTACAAAAATCGTGAATACGGATTAGAACTTAAAGCCAAAGAGAAAGCTTTGAGACAAGCTCTATTTAGCCACTCACCTACTGAAGGTTAACATATACACTTCGCGGTTATTTTCCGTCATATTTAATTTTATTGTGTAACCCGTTAAAAATTTTAAAATGTATTAGTACTTTAAGAGGAATCTGGAAGAGATCTCTGAAAGCTTATAAAGCTATTTGACAATTGTACAATGGTGCTTAGATGTTCTATTGTTAAGAACAGTCCAATTCATAATATTTGAAATTCTCCCTGGAGGAAAGAGACAATAACATCAGACATTGCATGTTGATATAGTCAAAAGTACGATTGGTTCACAACACGACTCTAAGGAGATAAACACGCTATACCGTTATGAATGCTGTAACTGTACTTTTACATTGTTTGCTTCGAATAAGCATAATATACAACATTAACTGTCTGACCGAATTTAGTAACATCTTGTGAACAGAATAGTACTATGTGTCGTGAATAGTTTACATGCAGTATTCAAATTTAGTACTAATATAATTTTTAAATAGGAAGATGTCTAATGGCAAACAACTTATCCCAACTTAGCATGGCAATCCTCCAGGAAACGTAAATGTAGGTCAAGTCATGTATACTTGTTAATTGTTGTCATTAGTTTAATAATAATTACAATCTAGAAACGTTATGTATACATCAAATTTTGAATATCCTGATAAAATTTGACTATATTATAAACAATTTTGTGTTTTTCAGTTTGACCTCTTCATCAATTAACATCTGGTTTAGGTAAAATTAAAATAAACCATATAGATATCAATAAAATTATTTAAGCTAAAGCAATACATTACATATTAAAGAGAAAAGAATTTGTGAGTAAAACTCAAGCGGTGTGACTAAATAAGTTTGCATGCGAAATTTATAGCTTAAAAATATTATAAGCAATTGCTTATTTAATTCTTGAGATGCCCTATGGGCAAACATACACATGAAGTTATATACACAAAATAAAGCTTTACATCCCTCCGGTATGTAAAAGAAATTCTGTGTCAATATACAGAATAATAGGCTTCAATAATAGTAACCTAAATTCCATTGTTGGACATATATGATCATAGAACCATTTTTCCTATATAGATATTAAGTTTCATGCAAAATATGAAGTATAAAGATGATATTTCACGATATATCTTACCATATAATAAATTAACATGTTTCTCACTGAGGTTAGGTTCCTATCCGTTACCTATATTAGAGGTTTATATAATTTTCCTGCACAAAATAATATGTGTGTGTGTGTGTGTGTGTGTGTGTGTGTGTGTGTGTGTGTGTGTGTGTGTGTGTGTGTGTGTGTGTGTGAATATATAGTATATAACATTTTGAAGACTCTAGAAAATATAATTATCACTTTTATGATTAAGTTAATTTGTTTGAAAGTACCAACAAATGTACTCTAACATTTAGTATAAATTACTGCTGACATTAACGATAACTGGGCAGAAATATGTGAGTTTCTTATTTATATATATAAACATGTTCTTTAAGTCTGTAAATTAGGAAATCGTGACACATTACAAAACAGATACAAACGTTATCAATAACCGTATTTCGTTTTTACTTATAATACTGTAATATAAAGTTGACCTGAAAATTCCATAATCTTTTTTTGTATTATAAAATGTAAATTATTTTTAAAAACATATATCTGGAGATGAATTTAAATAAACTTGTTCATTTACACACTTATCTTTGTATTTTTCGTGTGGATCTGATCGTAAAAATATACAATGTAATTAATGTCCTTTATTTTGAGTTTTAGGATGCTGCTAAGAAAAGTAATGCTACCATCCTCACAATATACAGATAGGATGGCAACTGGTCGAACATGAGGTAAATAATCTTGAAATATTGAAAAATTAGTTTTCTGTAAATTAATACTATAATAAATAGTGTAAGTTTTCAGCTCTGGCCTCACATGACTATGCACTGTCCATTGAAGCCGGTAGCAGTATGAGTGGATAATGTATTTTTAGTGTCTTAATACACATACATTTTAAATACTTATTTGTGGAATGAAACATCTTATGCTATTTATTATAATAAGAGAAAGCTTAAACAAATATAAAGTTATTAAAGTAAACATATAATAAGGAGCTACGTTTTCAAATAATAAAGTGCATATGTGTTACATTCCAATTATTGGTAATTAAAATATATAATAAGAATAGAATATTAATTACTACTTGCAGTTATTCATTTATAATAAAGGTGTAATGCGTTGATCTAGTAGGAATACACTGTTGACATTGTAAATAATGTTTCAAAATAATATATCATTGCTTATTTGATATATATAGCCATTTAGGCCAAGTGTAGGCCGGGGTATTAGAGTTTTCACCAAGGCAAAATCTCCAAACGCTGGAATTGTTTTTTATAATTTTATTGGTGTATCATCTTTAATTTAACCATTTTTAATGTGGTTAAATTAAATCTCATTTTCACTAATTTCTAAATTATATATTGTATTGCCCATTGAACTGTGAGAAAATTAAATAATAACCATCTAGGACGTACATTCACATCGTATAAAGATCTTATTGAAATGTATAATTCGAGATAGGGACCTGGATGTGCTCCAAATAGAAAAGAGTACTAGACGATATTGTCACAACTTTATTCCTGATTTCATCTACCTCGGTGTTGTTTGACTCTGTTCTCGTAGTTGAAAACTAGTTGGTGTACGTGGTGCTCAACAAAGAAAAGCTGAAACAGAGTTTGGAACAGATCTCAGCATGGATCAATGGATCGATATTAATTAATTATTTCATTTTTTTGTAATTTATTTTAAGTCTTATTTGATTTCATTTATTACAATAAATTTCCTAAAAGCAAATCCTCAGTGGACAACTATTTCCATAGCAGTATAATAGAATATAAAATAACGTACCACTAAACAAAATTAAATGCTGTTGATATTCATCCAGGCAATATTGCAATAATATTGAACCCATGATTTTATAAATTGGGTGTACGTGTTGAACATACAATTAGTAAAGTAGGATATCTAGTAATTAAAGTGGAGCAAAAACGTAAAATACAAATGACCAGGGAATAACACTTTATAAAGTGAGTGTATATTTTCTCCCACATAATGTCATACCAGACCACTAATAGATTGCAGTGTAGATGGTACTGGCTATAGATTTTATGTGCTAAGGAACAACTTAGTGTGTAAGCAAGAGCACGTTTCTTCATATTTTCAAATAAATATGACATCACATGCAATGTCCATCTTCAATGGATTTATTTTATTTATAATTTAATGATATCTGAAAAATCTTTTACATTACCTCATTAACCTTGTTTCCTATTTTATTATTACGTAAAGAGAAGGTTTATTTTTATATAAAAATCATGACTATGCCCCTCCGTTATTGTAGCAGCTCCTGAATAGATACTGTATGGGATGAAATAGCAGGTATATAACTGCTATAATCAGCCTTTCTGGGTTTAATCACTATTATTATTATCAATGATCATGCGTTGTATATTAATGTGATGAGAATACTCATCTAGTATTTTTACATAATATAATTTTGTCTATAAGTATTTATTAATTTAAGTGAAATGTTCTACTTTTTAATTAAAAATAAGAAAGTATTCCCCGCTTCCAAATGGGCGTGAAATTACTTTTAAAACATTCAAAATGGCGAACTTTTAATTGGCACTGCAAATTAACAGTTCATATGAGGTGTCAACAATTATGAAAACTAAGACAGTTAAATTTCTTTCCCCACTCTGCACAAAATAGGCACCATTCAAACGAATATACAGTAGTTTGGAATTTGATTTCTTAGCCATTATTCTTCTTCATCAATAACCACTAATATATAATATATATTTATTCTCACATGACGGGATTATTATTAAAATCTTTCTGTTTACCGAAACGCAATTTTCAAACATTAAAAATACAACTATATACCAGAAAAAAATACATGAATGTGTGTTTCTAAGAGTAAATTTGGGCGTTTATTATTTCTTACTCTACGATTAAACACTCATTACATTGATGTATTGGTAGCGAAAAATATTAATGTTCTAGCAGGTTGGTTGATGACGGGTTTGCACAATTTAAAAAATCGTGACTAAAGGCTGATATATATAAGAGTGATGTATTATTTTATATTATTTCTTTTAAAACGCATTCCTAAATTATTGCCCATTTGGGCTTAGATTTAATTTAGAAACTTCCTGATCAGTTCTTATCTAATGGAGTCTTATCGGTAGTTAATAAAGTATTCTTGTGACTGTGGATCGTGTAAAAGTATAATTAGAATTGAATTGGAGCTTTTCGTTTAATATCGCACAATTTTAAACAATTTAAAGATGTTTAGAGACTTCATATTCTTTTAGAGTGTCACTGGCCCCTTATTGTATACGTTTAAAACCTCCAAACTATTAATTATTTAAATAATTCAGTAGTGTGCTTGCTGGTCGTAGTCATTAAATAATAAACGCGTATCATCAACATACCTATGATAGAATATTGTTTTATTTTTTGTCTGAAATAATAAATGTGTTTTCGACGTGATTTCAACATGTCGGATAATAAAAATGATATTTTAGAAAGACTTTACTTGACTAATTTCCAAAATAGATCCAAAACTGTATTTTTTTTTTTTTTTAATATACTAGTTTTATTTTATTCATTATATTGTTTTTATAGAATTCAAGTTCTTAAGATGGAATGATTGTATATCAGGTATAATGCATGATAGCATAAAAAAGGTGCTTTAAAATTCTCATATAATTTACAGTAAAATCTGTTTTAATATTTTTGATATATCAACTGATATCCAGATTGCGGGCGTACAATGTTTTACGTAGTATATCATATCAGCGAGACATACCGCAGTTCTTTATAGATTCAGAGTAAACATTGTACAGAGGTATTATTTATGCATAGTTTGGTCGACTTTGTTAGCCAGTCTTAATCAATAAATCGCAAGTAGGTAAACATATGTATTATCTCAGGTCTTTAATGACATAACTCTACATTGATTACTTAATTTCAAGCAATTTCTAGCATAATTTATTCTTAATAATTATTGGTAACTCTTAATGTTTTAAGATGGTGATCGTTTAACGTGCACACACACGTGCTTATTTATTTATTTATTTTATGGCACGTAATGCGGCAATTTAATGAAATATTATTAGATTGTCTCTCAGTGTTCGGTATCTTAGGTCTACATGTGTTAATATTCATTAAGTAATATCATAAATTGTATTGTAACATAATGAAAAATCGTACTTTAATTGAAGTATGGCGATGCATGCACCGTTAGCGAATTGCCGCCACGTCCCTGTGAGATTTTCCTAATGACGCGAGAGTATTTTACTATCTTGAAATAAACTAGGGATGTTGACAATAATATGCACGGAAACAGGTTTCCAAACTAAATTATATCATATAGCACTGAATTTAAATAGAAATTACGCAAAAACACACAAATGAGAAAATTTCTAATTGGCAAAACTGGAAGGCACGCATGTTAGCAGATTGCCCACAAATGGGATAGTGTTCGAGATTTTGGAAGGGATTTTCACGTCTGCATGTCTTTGCGGCCAGTTAGCGACTAATATTTTTCAAGGTCACAAGAGCAACTAGCATTATGTGACGAAAACCAAACTCGTGCATGTAATATTGTAAAACAGCGGTAACTCGCCTCTCGCGGACGCGTGTGTTCACGCGTATTTGTTACAAAATTTTAGACTTTACCTGTAAAGTAAATACACAATATCAGCCGTAAGTGATTGGTCGGCTGATGCAGACCTATTAACACCTGTATTCTGCACTTCAGTTTTAATAATTACTGTGGTGTTTTTTTTTTTTTAATTATTAAATGCATGTTTTAAAGTTGGTAAATTTTTCACACAATATGGTGGTTGTGATTTCTGAAACATAATTCATATGTGTCACAACGCTCTGATACGATTTTTTTGAATTATAGCCTAGATTTAAATTACGTATTAGATTAGTTATTTACCTGCAGAAAAGATCAGATTTATGACCTCGAACCGTAGTGTTACTAATTTTTTGTATTACTGAACTATGGAAAATGTCCGGAAATTCCTGTTTCGTTTACAATTCATGCCAGGTAAGAAGAAGCTACTCTGGTATTATTAATAATAAGAACTTTGATGGCTATATTCAAATTTGAGTGACTATTGAATTTGTATCAACCCAATTTATTTAAGCTTCTAGCCTATGTAAGTAAATTAAAATTTTTCATGATTTCACTTATAGAGTTTTATTAAAAAAAGTAAAAAAAGGCAATTAACAATTGCATTCCTAGAGCGTCTGTTTTAGGTGTTCTAGCTGAGTACTGCTATATTACACAGTGGACCTTTAGTTCTACATTATAAATAGTTTCACCCTTAGGTGCCTATGTAGCGCTACAATAAATGTTACTATCCTAAAAACAAATCTTCACGTGAGGCTAAATTGTTGAACATTACAATTCAATAGTCTCTTCTTGCAGACTTTGAGGAACATCCAGATGATGTCAATACAGTTGGTTCAAGGCGTTCGTTCTTAAAGATGTGTGTCCACTTGTTCCACATGGCGAATTTAAGTAAAATAAGGGTATCTTGTTCTATATAAATTAAGCAGTCTTCCTAATAATTGCTACATCATAGTGAGTATCACTAATTAAGCCTATCGACCAATGACAACCAAGTTAGCGCTGCAGCAGTTGGAGTTCGATCAAAGACGATTTCAGTTTTTGCTATAACGACAACCTGACGAAATCTATATTATTTTAAAATTTAAGGTGACGCGAACACCTTGTTATCATCGAAGGGAATTTTGCGAACAGCTCACAACACAAATCATGATTCTAATATATTAAGATATTATCAAATGACTTTTATCTTAGTCTGTGAATATCGAAAACCAACAGGTCGCAACTGCGATTTCCGGGTGACTCAATATAATTTTTTTAAATGGGTTTGAATAGTTTTTACTTTGAAAAAAGTTAGTGTGATTGAATAAAAATGATATTGGGCTAGTAAGAACTTACTAATTAAAATTCACCTCAATATAAGATCTCGATTTGCTGGACTACAGAAACATGACTCCTGTCCCGATGATTAACTAAATCAATATTCTGCTCTGCTTCAATAAGCGACATCTGTGGGCACCCTGGGTCACCCTATAGTTTTATAATATTTTTGAACTAAAATCCATATTTTTTCCTTTAATTAATCCCATTTATTACTAGTACCCCGTTCCTAGAGTACTGATATTGAAATTGTTTTAGGTCAGATTGGTAGAGCTAGCCGTGATTACGAGTATTCCTACTCGGACATTATACAAACGAGATTAAGCCTGACTATGAATAGTTTAACAGATAATATGTAAACCTAACTCACTGCATAAACTGTTGACCCCCGAAACTAGTATAGTGCACAAATTTTAAAGTTAAACTGCTGATTGCTCACATTAGTTTGAATGTGAAATGGTCTTACAGAGCAGCGGAACTCAAGCCTAAACTTATGTTCAACATCCATTGTATTTTATGTTTTCAACAATAAAAAGACTGGTTACCATGAAAGTTAGTACATTTAAAATGAAATGTAATGTAATATTTTATAATTATAACAACAAATACTTCGTTACTGTGAAAAAATGTAATATAAACAATAAAAACGTTGAACAGTGTCCAGTCGTATCAGCAGCTTCTGAAGAAGATTATGGGATTTAAGGAGATTCGTGAGCTTTTACTATCTTAAAATATGTGTTCTAAGAAATGTACTGATACTTTCATAAAACATTAAGGTGATGCGCACTAATCTAAACTATATGTAAAGGATAAATAGTTATAGAAAACAGTTTACAACGTTGTGTATTATTCATAGAATGTGCCACGTCAAGGGAACAGGGGTGGACTAGACCAGAAAGGCCTATAACCCTGGATTGTACCCCACCCAATCTACATTTACTACAAACATAAGTTTAACTAATGCTTTTGTTGTAAAATTTTATAAACTTAAAATAATATTTAAATTATGTTATAAACAGTTCTTTGTATGCACTTGTTTATCTATTGGGTAGCCGGAGTCTTCCCACAAAAGAAATCCTGTTCACAATAATTAAATGTAAGATATAACTTAAGTCAGTAAAATTGCCTTGAGTTAAACAGATTTCATTTCATATAGCAAGTATAGTAAAGATTTTACTCTTGAATATTTACTAAACTCTAATAAAGAGTGTATTGACTATGAAAACCACCATACAAATGATTCATTTCGAGTAATTTTCAATACATGTCATAGACTAGCAACAACTATTTGCAACCATTGGCAATAAATATTTAAAATCTGTGGTACTTTAGATGTGTTTATACATTCATTGCCAAATGAAATATTATCATAGCGTAAATGGTAATATCCAACCGAGGAGTTTGCGTACTGTTGGTGGAACGTAAATTTCCCTGCACAGCACGTTTCCACACGAAGACCGCCCAAATCTCTTCTACGTCACAACGGGCCTATTGTTTCCTCAAGTCAGCCCCGCTTTAAGACGGCCCGCTGTTTCCTTAAGTATGCTCCTCTTGAAGACGGCCCGCTGTTCCTTAAGTATGCTCCTCTTGAAGACGGCCCGCTGTTCCTTAAGTATACTCCTCTTGAAGACGGCCCACTGTTCCTTAAGTATGCTCCTCTTGAAGACGGCCCGCTGTTCCTTAAGTATGCTCCTCTTGAAGGCGGCCCGCTGTTCCTTAAGTATGCTCCTCTTGAAGACGGCCCGCTGTTCCTTAAGTATGCTCCTCTTGAAGACGGCCCGCTGTTCCTTAAGTATTCTCCTCTTGATCTCCGAATTTCGGAGATTGATTTGCCGACATCAGATAGTGGTCTTCATCTATTCCAGTCTCAAGCCCTTTAACATTTTAGGTTTTCACTTCGTTAATAAAGTAGTATAAACATATTGATATTGGATGTTACAAAAATGGTATTACAACGTACTACAAGATTTATTAAATTTGTGGACCAAGAATTTAGTTTTCCATTTGTAATCTGTCTGAAGATTATTAGTTTGTTAACCCCTGAGTTAGTTAGTAAAAGAATATTTATTCACTGTATCGAATTGTACAAAAATAATAAATCAATTAGTTTAATCACTTATTACTGACCACGGGTTGATTGTCCCTTTGTTTCCAATCTTGTATTTACTTATTGCTACATAGCTATGATGGTACAACAACTCTATAATATGGTACACAATAGTAAAAAATTTGTACAAATTGTACAAATATTGTAATAATACAAATATTATGTAAATTTAACATAAAAATATTGATGTCATGTGCAAGCGTCTACCTGTTCCCCGGTTCATACATAATAATTGATAATTAAACTAGAGTGGTATGATATTATTTATTGGTATTAAAAAAGGTACAAATATGATGTAACTTTAACATAAAATGATTAATGTCGGGGAACACGACTCTTACGGTGTTGACTATTGTACCAGGTGTTAGTGCAACAATAGTAAACTTATCATTCTGTGTGATGTTAACGTAGATTTTTAGTTAGTCAATTACTTCTAAATAGTGAAGTGATTTGAAGAGTACCGGCGTTGAGACTTCACTTATTTGGAATTTTAGTTTGCGTGTAAAATAAGATACATTAAATAACTTCGTAAGGCTGTTCACGGATCCCAATTTCCAGGGTAAAGTTTAAGCTTCTGTACTTTGCTACTAGACAAAAAGGCTTCTCAAAATGTATTCTAAAACTGGTTTTGAGCTATTTACTTTAGGAGATTACATTTATCCATAAAACTATATTTCTTGATATCATTGTGGTTTAACACATGGAGCAGGAATTTAGACAATGTTATAGAATACCCTTTCTAAAAATATATCCGGTTTAAGAAATAGTTCAAAAGCTATAAGAAGTCAGTTTAAAAAATGTGGTTTAGCATTTAGTTAACCTTTTACGAATTGGATACAGCTAGGAAGTTGTTCTACTATTTATAGTGGCAGTAAAAATCTTTCCATATAGAGTTGCATTCAATGTGTTTAGAAGTTAATTCTTCTACTTATTGTTCTATAGGTTAGTCTAATAAACTAACCCCAAGTCTTGTTGACGTTATCATTGTAATGGAAACATATTCGTAACTTTGTAGGGATTGTGTTATTTAATAGTTCAGGAGCTAAGACCCAATTTTAACTACAACACCTTAACACTACTTACAACCACAGGTTAAAAGCTTACAACCTGAGTTTTCAATAGGTTGACGGAAGAATTTCCGCAACAAAACAAATAAATTTTTTGCCGCTATAGTTTTGGTTGATATCAAAATAGAAGACTACCAAAACATAAATCTTTTTCTCAGATCATATAACCTCTAAGCTAGCCACACTTAAAAACAACTATCAAATACGTATACAAATGCTTTATCAACATCAGAGAGCCATATACAGACCGTCTCTTTATCTATTCGCACTGAGGGAGATAAGGCTATTTTATTTATTTTTCTTTCGCACAGAAAAAAATAAATCCCAAAAATATTTAATTAGAAGACATAGATGAGTCCAGACTCCCAGAAATATTTTTTAGACTACACTGTTTCATTTACAGCAAATATATTTGACTTCAGATGCTAAAACCATGTCTGTTCAACTGTGCAACTACTTTTATATCTACTCAGTATTATTTTTATTGCACAAAGAGAATGTTGCGCCACATAGTGAATGTTGAGTTTAGCTCCCATGTCAGTGACGTAGGATTTCAGAATGCACTTTTGAGATTGTTTCGACATCAGAGATACCGAGACTAGAAAACGTAGTGTAATCAAGGAGAAGAGGTATTTCATTGTCTCATCAGGTGCACAGTTGAGTGCATTTGAGACGCGACCATTCCATTCAGCAGTGTGGGGAGCAACCGAATGGTACATACATTTATTTTACAAATATATATATATATATATATATATATATATATATATATATATGTATATGAAATGAATATCTGCTTACATTATTTTAATCTAGTTGAAACGCATAAACAATTGCAGAAACGGCCCATACTGCCTGTTGATAATTATTTGACCTTCTGGTACTTTATGCCATACATAATATTTAATAATATAGTTGTTGAATAGTAGGCTAGTTTTGGATAAAGTATAATTTTCATTGTCAAATTATATTGCAATTATCAATAAAATCCTACAACTATAGTTTAACTGCATTCTTTTCTTATGAAAGTTTTAAAAGATTTTTCTAATTTAACTTTTTTCTAGCTATATTTTCAATTTATCTCAAATATGAATCTATTTTTTTGAACACTCAGTAATTGTAAAGTGGGGTTTAAAAGGATTCCTAATGCTTTTAAGAAATTTTGCGATGCCACTTAAAAAGTTGTTTGTGACGTTTTTGGCTAAACATGTGCCTGCACACGGACCTTTGTAGCCAGAAGGGTAAATGGAAATCATGGGTATCGGAAAATATGAGAGTAGAAAATAATAACAAACATGTTATATAATACTATATATTTAGCTTTCCGGCCAAATATAAAACAAGTGGTAAACCAAGAATAAAGTTTCTACAACGGTTTACTACATTGAATAGTTTTTTATCAGACCCATTCATTAGAAATCAACTATTAGCTATTTATATACTGCTATAATATATATCTAAATATACCAATGACCACAAATTACACCAGTACCCAGTAGACAAGTGCATACACAGAACTGTTTATAAAATAATGTAAATATTATTTTAAGTTTTATAACATTTTAAAACAAAAGCATTAGTTAAACTTATGTTTGTAGTAAATGTAGATCGGGTGGGGTACAAGCCAGGGTTATAGGTCTATCTGGTCTACTCCACCCGTGTTCCCTTGACGTGGCACATTCTATGAATAATACACAACGTTGTAAACTGTTTTCTATAACTCTTTATCCTTTACATTTAGTTTAGATTGGTGCGCATCACCTTAATGTTTCATGAAAGTATCAGTACATTTCTTAGGACACGTATTTTAAGATAGTAAAAGCTCACGACTCTCCTTCAATCCCACGCTCTTCTTCAGAAGTTGATGCTACGACACTGCTCAACGTTTTTATTACTTTTATTACATTTTTTCACAGTAAAGAAATTATTTTATTGTTATAATTATAAAGTATTATTCAGCTTCCTCCATGGAATTTAAGGCAAATAATATTTTCCCTTAATTAGCTGTATATATAGAGGTATCTAGGAGGTCTTTAAAATCTTATATTTTATTTTTTACCCAACACTGGAAATTGTTATGCATATTATATTTATTTAATGTAACAAAATGAATATAATAATACATAATTGTGCAATACATAATTGTGAAAATTTTTATGAATGTTACAGAATGTATTATTTGTTGAGAGTTCTATGATCTCCATAATATGTTTTAAAAGTAATTTTGCCACCCTCATCCATCTTCAAGCCTATAAAGAAGAAATCATGTAAAATGTTTTTATATTATTCTTGACCGGTGAGCGGTTGCAGTCCGTGCCACCATATTTTGTTGCATACACTTAACCTCCAAAAAAGTACAGTCGCTGCAAGAATCTTTAAGACAAACATTAATACCGTCGAAATAAAAAAATATACACACATTCGAAATATATTCTTTAAATTCGTAACCAACATTCCTCATGAAATTCACGCGTTTTGATCCGGAATAAACCGGTTTTCCGTTATATTCTTCTTCTTACCTCGTATATTCAACATCTCATATTTTTAATAATCCTTACTTTATTTATTATGATATTTTTTATATATTAGTACCCGTAAAATAAGTATCGGCCTTTTAAATAAAATGATACTGGATAACCAAATAGAAAACACAGAAAAAGATTTCATGTTACTAAAATGTTTACAGCAATAAAAAACCTATTCATACGTAAAAACTTACAACTGTACTTTGACATGGTACTCATGATATGTGGCTGGCTGCTGTTCTGTTACAAACTCGGCAGCTCTTGACACTTTTTAGAATCGAATTGAGGTGTTTATAGCAGTTACTTTTATTGATTCAAGGAAATACATTTTTTGTAAAGTGTTATAGCTGTTTTCATGATAACGATTAGCAGCTCATTTATTCTTAGAGTAAATGTCATTATTACAGAATATTTTAGTATTATTAATATAATCCAATTGCAATGATTTTGTGCGTTCTAACGGTATGTTCTTGTACGTCGTACACGTACCACGAATTGGGGGTTGTTTACACACATTTCTTCTGCTGTTTTGAGATTGAGCCATTGAAAACGTTATCGACCAGTTCGCTAATTACTGTGGTCCATTCTAGTTGTGGAAACAGTGCGATACACTATTAACACACTATGCGGCTCTGTACTAATTAAGACTGACCTCTCCGAAACTGGTGCTGCGCCGCAAAACTTTTGGTGTGGTTAAACAAGATTAGTTAGTTTGAATATTCTGTATACAGTGTTTGTTGAAATTATCATATATTCAAATTAATAATATTGTCTTTATTTCTTAAAACAAATCTCTCAAGCTAGGACTTATTATGAAAACATTTTATTACTTCAGTAAATACAAAAAACCAAATAGCCATAAAAAGCAATACAAAATTTTTTATATAATTTATGAAATATAAATGCTTAAAAACTAAAACGCCTTTAAGTAAATTTAAAGTATTGAGTAGGCTTGATAGTAACAAAATTTATTAATTCGACCCTTTTCTGTAATTACGGATAAGCACAGAGTTTATCCAGATAACAAATTAAAGATTTTAGTAAAAATGTATGTATTTTTTATTTTATATATAAAATCTTTATATATATATAAAATTTGTATATATATAAAAATTTTTATATATATAAAAAATTTCGCTACCATCAAGTTACATGTAAGACCATTGTAACATGGTTTAATAATGCTCAGAAAAGCTCTAGGGTGTGACATGCACGATCTTCAAAATCAATGTTTGTTTACAAATTAGGTTTCATGCGACATTCTCCATTCATAAGTCAGTTCGTTCTTGATATATCATACGAACAGAAAGACAGTTAAAGTGAAAATAATTTTTTTCAGCCCCTCCATAGCTTTACTAAATCTCAGCAAAAAAGTGGGTATAAATTTCGTGAATTACAGTTACATATTTTAATTATATACGTTTATATATGTTAACGTATATTAAAGCACCAGTATGGTATGTTAAAACAACATAACTGTCAGTCGATAACACTCGTAACACTTTTGAATATTCAAGTAATGAGGACAACAAAACATTTATTCACTTGAAATAGAATGCACAGTTTGATTGTTGAAATATCAGGTCTTTTACTACCTGAAATGTTAGTTTTTAAATGTTTGTTTCAAGTTTTGAATACATTAATTATGTATACTTCAGTATATTCAGTGAGAAGAAATATTTCTCAATAAAATTTCCCTGACAACTCACACCGGATCACTATCAGGCGGCAGGGACAGCGTTATTTATATCTACCATTCTTCTCACGTTAATAGAGATCCAATATCTGAGATACGGTATTATACTGAGCCCAGGAAAGAAAAGTGTTTAAATCGAGTAAATGATTTACAGTATTTAAACAGTATTAACTTTGAGCAAATATGCATTTTTTAACAAATAGTTAATAAATCCGCAGTTCGATACATATTTGTTAATTGTTAATAAACTTTTACTATCTCTTTTAATTTAGTAAGAAGTGGAAGCAAAAACATCTACTTTGCTCCATTTTGTATGTATATTCATATGTGAGCAGTCAAAGAGGTATACCCAGGTAAATTGTAGTTAAAATTAAGTTTCAATTTCTTATTTTGAATACTGCACTTCCATTTCATGATGAGACACTGGTATGTAACTTATAATATTAATTGAATATAAAAACAACGTTAATTCTTTGTTTGAAGTTTTCTTCTGACGAGGGAAGGCTTGTGAAGAAAACAGGATTTTCTAGGTATTTGCCATCATTCAGTGATACAATACAATCAGTAACACTACGTATCGAGATCTGCAATCTGATCTCTTCTACAGGTAAATGCCTAAATAAATGATTGGGATAGACACCCAACATGGCTGTTCATGGGTGGTTGTTCATGGCGTATGCGTGTTACAACGCTCTGGTATGTTTTGTTTACCTTAACATATATTTTATACATGTATTGGTTACGTTAATTGTTATTATGTTAAAAAACCAAGTTAACAAGCCAAATAAGCATTTTATAGACCTCCGCGTAAAATTACAAAATATTAAATGTCTTTAGTTCATATCGAGAATATAAAAAACAAACTATGGGCGGGGGTTCTTGTAGGGGTTTTGCTTCCATTTCAACCCCTATGGATGTTGATATTTATCTAAATGCTTCGTTTTATATATTAACGCCTTAAAGCATATATGTAACAAACTTCCGCATTCTGTGATATCGTTTACATGTGATGGACCGACGGTTCGATTTATTAATCAATAACAAAATTAAGGAAGTAGAAGAAGGTAAATTTTAATTTATGAATATTAACATAAATCCGACAGGATGAATAAAGTGTTGTGGTTCAAAATCACATATTTGGAAGCAATAACTTCTTTTGGAACAGCGCCGCTTTGCTTTCGATTTAGACTTTCTCTTGTAATTGAAGAGCCAGAATACAAAGAGAGCGAGGTGTCTGATTTTGATGTATTTCGTCTTATTATGGGTGTAACTGAAAGAAAACGTTACGCTTCTATCTAATATATATAGATTAACGGCTTCTATCTAATATATATACAGCCGCATGTGTAACTCACTCACGATATACAAAGTTCTAATCCTACTTCTAGAAGTGCTGGAAACTTATGAAAATTTGGCACGCAGGTACCTTTTGCCGTATAAACCGAACAGGATTAGACTGAAAAACCGGGAATTTTTAATTTAAACCCCTCAAAAAAAAATTCGAGAAAAAAACGCGCATTCCTTTTCCCTGCAGAGGCCTATTTTGTAAGCCGATAGCGGACGAACCGTTGGAGCTAGTCTCAGATCTGACGAAAAAAATCTGTTTAGTCAGGAATGAAGTTAACTACAAAAAAGGTCCATGACTTTTGGCTCTATCTTCCATGTTAAGCGCAAAACGCACGAATATTTGACAATCCAGAGATTTTTTTCGGTAAAAATAAGTGTTTCTTTCTAGCCTGATAGCGGCGGCCGAACCGTTGGTCGTAAGCTCCAAATCATTGATTGACCCATCAAATTAGCAAATCGCGCGATCTACAGAAAAGGTCATAGTGACTTTTTTGTCCTATCGTCCATTGTTTTGTGTGCCGAGAATCCACGAGAATTATGTTACTATTTTTTGTAATGTTATACTGAAAAGTGTTGTTGTTTGAGGTCGATAATGGGCGAAACCATTTGGTCGGAGGGCAAATAAATCAAAAGATAGATATAGGAAATGAAAGTGAACTACAAAAAACCTTCAAGTAAATATTTTTACTCTATATCCATTAGTATTGGCCGCAAAAAATGCGACTAAGTTAAATATTTTGAAATTGTTCGCCTAAAAAATTTAATCTTACGGTGCTCAATAGCGGGCTAAACGGTTGGTCGTTGCTCAAAACAAATTTTCACAAGGATTTAGAAAACGAGCGCGGTCTATAAACAAAAAATGTCCAGTGACATTTTGCCCTATACCCAATGGTGTGGCCGCAACACGTGTTTTAAAAAATATGATTTATAAGTTTTCCGTGAGATTTGTTTTCCTGGGCCTAGTTGCAGACAGAACCTTTGTTTTTAGAGCCAAATATCAAAATTTTATTTTAAATACTAAATAATGCGGTCTACAAAAAATGTCAGTGACGTTTTACTCTATCTTCCACGGTGTAGCCGTAAAAACGTGGATTAAGTTAAAAATTTCACTTAAAACTTACCTTTAGGGCTCGATATTGGCGGAACCGTTGGCCCTAGCTTAAATATATAATGTTTTTATATCATTAGCTATCATGAGGAAATAAAAGAAAAGGTTCAGCAGCTTTCTGTCGATTTTATCTTCCCGTAAAGCCTCATAAATGCTATACAATGGCTAATTCTTTGTCGTCAATTTTAGGTGTCTTAAATTTTGCAAGTATTTTTTTTTTATGTATAATTAAAATAAATTAGTGCGATTCATGCTGTTCCAGATTGGAACCGTGTATTACTACGGTAACGAGTGACTATATCCCCCCCCTGCCACATCGGCTGAGCGTTAGTGAAGCTTCAAAAGTTAGATAGGGACTCAGAGTGCTTTTAATGAATTTAATGAAATAGTGATTTCCTTATCAACAATCAGGTATGGAATTATAATTTCCGAAGTACTTTACAAAAACCCCCTGATCAACGTTTTATTTTGATCAAACATACAGTACACAATCCTCGTGGCTCCAGACAACACATTTCCAAGAAAAGTACCCAGGCCGTTTCTTATAATTCCCTGAGAAACATAATCCCTCTCCCCGGGAATTTCCTGTGTTGAATGAACTCTGATTAAATTTAAACCCCCGTGTTTTAACTTAATAATCTGATAAAAGTAGTTATTAATTTATTTACACCTGAATCTGGTTTACACAACCATATCTGATCCAGTGCAGAGACTTTTATGCCAAGCGTTGTACCGACATAACCATAGGTCGTAGATCAAATCTTGACGGCACCATCGGGAACATAATTAAATTTCCGACAAGAAAGGTCAGTCACTTTTTGTCGTATCTCTTAACGGTTAAGTCACACACAAAGGCCTTAGATTCAAAACTTTGATAAAAAACTTGAAAATTCAAAAAAATAAGGTCTAATACTATTTCGAAATCCGCTTATCCCCGAATTGACCCAACACCCCAAAAGTGGGCCCTGGGTGTGTCAAAAACCCCCCAACCTTAAAAAAAAAACCTTACAAAAAAAAATTAAACAGTAAACAAATAAAAAAAAAAAATTATCATTAAAGAAACTATATTAAAATAAAAATAAAATAAAAAATACAAACAAAAAAAAAAAAAAAATAAAAACAAAAATAAAAAAAACTAATAAAAAAAAAAAAACCAAAAAAAAACAAAAAAAATAAAAGAAAATAACAAAAAAAAAAAAAAAAAAATAAAAAAAAAATAAAAAAAAAAAAAAATAAAAACAAACCCAAAAACAAAATAAATTAAAAATAAAATAAAAAATATTAAAAAAAAATAAAAAATATATAAACAGGATTAAATAAAGACATAACAAAAAATAAATTAAAACAATTAAAAATAAAAAAAAAATTAAATAAAATTAAACCCGTACTTTAAAATTAATAATTAAAAAAATAAAAAAAAAAAAAAATAAACCACACCGGACAACAAATTATATAAAAAAACAAAAAAAACAAAACAAAAATAAATAAACACCTCAAAATACAAATTAACCAACATAACAAAAAAAAAAAAAAAAAATAAATAAATAAAACCCTCCAATAACATTAAACACTTTAAAAACATAAAAAAAAGATAAACTTTAAAAAAAACAAAAAAAAAAAAAAAAAAAAAAATTAACAAAAAGAGTAACCACAGGCCCCCCGTGCCGGGAATTTCCTAGTATGACATATAACCTCCTGAGTACATTAAACCCCACATTTGTTTATAACCCCCCCGTGAATTTCCTGGCATGACTTCATGTCCGAAATTTACCAATAACCAATCTCCTTAAACCCCCCCCCCATGGGAAGTTCCTGGTAAGACCATACAACCTCCTGGTGTCTTGATCCCCCCCCGGTATCTGTTACACCCCCCCCCCTAGGGAATTTCCTATGGCATGACCTCATGTCCGAATTACCAATATGCCAAATCTCTTAACCCCGCCCCCCCCTGGCAAGTTTCCTGGTAAGAACCAGACAACCCCCTGGTGTCTTAATCCCCCGGTAACGTTAACGCCCCCCTAGGGCAATTTCCTCTGGCATGACCATCATGTCCGATTTTTACCAATAACCAACTTTCTAACCCCGTCCCTGTGAAAGTTCCTGGTATACCAGATAACCCCCTGACGTCTTTATCCCCAGGCAACGTTTAACCCCCCCCCGCTCCTGGGAATATCCTGGCATGACATCATGTTCCGAATTTTACCCAACACACCAAATCAATCTTTATCCCCCCCGAATTTAAGGCACTTACTTTGGTGGGCCTGGGGGGCGTATATTAACATATAAATTAGCATTACTATCAGAATTTTTCGCCCGGGTGAACAATAGAACAAACCAAAATACCTCTGAGCGGTTTCTGAATATTAATTGTTAATTCAATATATTATCTTATGGATATTGTTAACAACGGCGACACTTTTTAAATTTAAAATACTGTAATAAAATTGAAGTTGTAGAGGTTTAGCTAAGTAGGTCAAACTGATAACGCCGGGATAGCGGTAGTGTACTGAAACTAATCGGTAAATTGGACACTAATCTAATGCTGTTGTATAATTTATGGAGTAATGGAGCTATAGAATAACATTGTCCCTGACCTAGTTAGCTTTGTACAATGGTAATTAACTCAAGGTCGGGGTATTAGTTGATTTGGCTTGTGCGTCTGTGTTTGCGACAAAGTGAACTGTGTATTGATTTTAATAGCACTTGTACATAATTTCTATAGTATACTAGCTCATACCCGCGTCGTTGTATGTAATCTTGAAAATTTGAAGTCCTTACCCTTCTTAGTAATAGCAATTATTATGTAACATGATATTCATAATATCCCCCCCACCTCCTTTGGTATTTTCCAAACCTAAGAAGGTATACAAGTGCATATTAGTCGAGTTTAAAAGTATGAGAGGTTAACCAATATATTGTCTGTAGCAAACGCCTTACAGCGCAGAATGTGGGTGCCCTGTTTGGTCTCACTCAGTATAGACAAGAAGCGAAGCTCTTAACCACACGTATTATAGCTACACATTAATTGTACAATAGGGGCCAACCCTTATATTAGGATATGAGAATGTAGGAGTATTTCTGTTTCGAATGATTTATATTTACGACGCTTCAGCTGATTGTGTTTGCATTGTTGCCTCGATAAAGAAAATATGTACATCGGCATACACCTACTTCGGCCAAAAAGCGTATACTTCAAGCTGGTGTTAGGTATTTCAAGTGTCATAGTAGTTGTTCGACCTGGTGTCCCAATAATTAAATTTAAGTATACACGTACGATTGAGCAAAATAGGTAAAAAACTTCTACTTGTAACCCTTGAAATATACTTCCGGTCTAAGTATTTACGGTGCCACAGTGGAGGTTCTCTCGTCGCATATAACGTAAAAATTCGAATATATACAAGTAGTTGTTGCAAACTTACTTCGGTTGAAAAGCGTCCTGTTCCGGCTAGCTCTTGTAATGTATTTTCAGTATATCAATCGTCATAGTTGAATTTGCTTTGTTTTACCACAAAGAAGATGCAAAAACATGCAGCACATGAAAGCTAACCTTTATACAAAAAGCTTCTACTTCTGGCAACTTCACGTCCGATGCATTTCTATTTTATGATGTGTTTTATACACGCTGGTTTTAATATTAAAACACAACAAATGTCCATTATTAAATCCAGATACCGCTTTAATATGTTTTAAACAGGGTAAGAAGTAAAATACATGTTAAGAAATTAAACCACCTTATTTTTTTTTCTTTAAAACAAACCAGCCAAATTTAATCTGCGATGATTGTGTCAATGTGTTATAATTTAGTTTTGTGTAATTTTAAGAGATCGGAATTTTCTCATGTGGTAGGCAAACATGTTTATATAACATTAAATATTTTTACCTTCCTGACCAAAGGATGGGACCTTCTCTTTCAACCTGGAACTAACAACGAACTAACAAACGTTGGCCCAGAGAGTTAGGTTTATACGTGTTGTAAAACAGCCGGTAAAAAACCATAATAATGTTAATTTTATCTCTGTCATATATACAATTTATGTTTAATAGTCCTCACCCCTTCCGTCTTACCCCTAGATGTTAAATTTCCGGACAGTAAGCTTTTGGTTATCAGCCTATGTTTTATTAAATATTTTAACGTTGTATCTGAGCTTGAGATAACACTGGCTAAAATCCTGTCTGTTATCGAAACGCCTCGTATCAGTACCATCGACCTTATAACCATGAACTATCTCCTTTTTTATCGACTCTTCCGTTTATTCCGTTTAATAAAATCCTAGCGCAAGCCAAAAGTAGAATATTTTATTATTTAACATTACTTTTTCTGAAAGTAAGTTGATATTACATATTTGGTTACGGTATTAATATATTAATACCGAAACCTAAATATATTCGCGATTTGTAATACATTCTTTAGAATAATTGTTGTAGCACAGTCTATACAATTTCTAATAATATACACATTTTTATAGTTTCAAACTGTTTTGTCTTCAGAAAATTTACTAAGAACTGAATAAATCACGTGCCATAGTGATCTGCCCATGTTGAATCTGCCAAATATTGCGGCACTTGAGTTAAGGAAATTGTGTTGAAAAAGCCAATGTGTCCATAAGATTTTCTGAAAATACAGAGGCAAAGAAAACGGACAGAAATCCATGATTTGTTACATGAGTGTTATATGTGAATAGCGTGTCCGATACCTTTCGGCGATATTGTTCCAAATTTTGTTTCGTTATTGCCGGGTAGTGTTAATCAAGTGTTCTTGTGTAAAATCTAAGAACCAAAACTTTTATAAGAAAACTGCTTTATACTGTTTTAAATCTAGTTTTCCAAATTATAAGTTATATTTAATCCTACTCTTATATAGTTGTTTCAAGTTACTTAACGCTTGCACCCATTTTGAGTACTATTATGAAGAACGTTAAATCCTATAAAAAGACGGAACGTTACAGAGTAAAAATATTTTAAATTCTGTGAATGTGTAGATATTACTCAACGGTATTTAACAATGACTACATTAGTAATACCTTTAATATTCATCTACATAGAGCAATGGAAATTAGTAATAAAACTTCATAATGTAAAAGCATAGTAATCTTGTTTTCAATAGTAATAATTATATTAAAACAAACTAAAAGTGGAAAGAAATTTCTAAAAGCATATTAAGGATAACATTTAAAATAAATACTTTTATGTACAGCGTCCTTAGAATTGTACACTATTTGAACAACTAGACGGATACATTTATATATGAAATATAGATTTAAATTTATTAAATTAATTTTTTTTATTACTGACATATACCAGGGACTTAAATAACAAACATTCCCGTATATAAAGTGTTATTACATCGTTAACAAATTTGTATAATGAATCCGTCACCAGAAAGGGCAAATGAATATAGAAAATCTTTGGAATTATTGCTATATCCAATCATTATATACTTCTAATACTGTGCAACTAATATTTGGAGTAACAAAGAAAGGTTATATTTATTTTTTTTATTATTTGATCTAAAACACGAAGAGTCAATGGAGGTAGAACCGTGTGACGGATTGCTGGCGGGAAGTTGGTCACTTTTGTTTCTCTAATAACGATTTGTCTCTCGCTTGTCATCTGTGATTTATAACCTTCCTCTTCATTTCATGAAAGTAAACTTACTCTGCTCTCAGTTTGAACTTGCGGACAATGCCTTGAAACTGGATATATAGATATTAAAGATAGTTTTATCGATCTGTCGATTGAATTTATCTAAGAAAGTTTATGTTTTATAAAAATACTAATTTGTGTATTGGAAAATATAATAGCCAATATTATTAGCTTTGTTTTACGGGCAAAACGATGTTTCTTTCTTCAGTAATAAGTCTTCTATAGTGTTATATAATACAT
Organism: Homalodisca vitripennis; assembly: GCF_021130785.1. Classification (NCBI taxonomy): domain Eukaryota; kingdom Metazoa; phylum Arthropoda; class Insecta; order Hemiptera; family Cicadellidae; genus Homalodisca; species Homalodisca vitripennis. Next base: position 134,098,602 of record NC_060207.1, read on the forward strand.
TAAACAGTATACTAAAACGATTCTTTAGTACCATATCTCATGAAAAATTTATAGATTCGCTCCAATATATATATTAGAGTAAAATGACAATAGATTTCTGCAACTCTAGCTTCAAAGTATGGGCGCTCTTTAGGAAAAACATCGTAGAGGTAAATACGAGGGCTGTTTTTTTTCAACTTCCGATCGTGCCGCTAGATGGCTGGGCGAGCGGTATCGGCCAGCAATGCGCGGCAGTCGACTACGCACCTCTCCCTCTACAACCTCACTCATTTTCGGACGGCCGACGCCATTTCCAATTTATCTAGCGACACATAAACATGGCTACCATGATAGAATCTCCCGCCAAGTGTGAGTTGAGAAGTGTCATTCGTTTCTTGCAAGCTGAAGGGTTATCTGCAGCAGAAATTCGCCGTAGAATGGAACGAGTATACGGTGAAAGCTTTATGAGTGACAGTGCAGTGCGTGATTGGTGTAGGAAATTTAAAGATGGACGAGTTGACATTCATGATGAAGGGGGCCAAGGACGAAAGTCGGTCGCAAACGAAGACCTCGTTGATCGAGTTGACCAAAGTGTAAGAAGCAATCCAAGGTTTACGATTACGGAGCTATCCAATCAGGTTCCTGAGATTTCAAGGTCAGCCCTATACTCTATCGTAACTGACAAGTTAGGCTACAAAAAACTTTGTGCGCGATGGGTGCCGAAGATGTTGTCTGATGACCACAAAACTCGGCGAATGGCGTCAGCAACGTCTTTTCTGAACCGTTATGAAGCTGATGGCGAAGATTTTTTGATCAAAATCGTGACAGGAGATGAGACATGGGTTCTGTACGACACCCCAGAAACGAAACAGCAGTCCCAACAATGGATACATTCAAACTCACCAAACAAACACAAAAAATTCAAAAAAAAACTTTCAACAACAAAAAGATTATGGGCACCGTGTTTTGGGATCAAAAAGGTGTATTGCTTGTTGAGTTTTTAGAGCCAGGTACCACAATCAATGCGGAAGGATACTGCGGTACGTTACAACGTTTGCGGAGAGCTATCCAGGACAAAAGGAGAGGAATGCTCACATCGGGAGTAGTGCTCATTCATGACAACGCCCGTCCTCACAGTGCTGCTTTGACAAAGCGTCTTCTTGACGGTTTTAAATGGGATGTTTTTAACCATCCGGCGTATAGTCCTGACTTAGCGCCGAGTCACTATCACCTTTTCCCGGAACTGAAGAAAATGCTAGGAGGGCAGACCTTCCGAACAGACGACGCGCTGCGAGACGCCGTGAAAACCCATCTCAAATCACTGGCGGCAAACTTCTATGAAGAAGATATTAAGAAGCTTGTTCCCAGGTATGAAAAATGCCTCAATTTAAATGGCGATTATGTTGAAAAGTAACTAATAATGTACCTAACTATTGATAATATATTTATTTAATTACTCTCCCTAGTTTTATTTTTATACGACATCGGAAGTTGAAAAAAAACCCTTGTATAAAGTGTAAGGCGATATAAATTTGAAAATTTACTTTTTGTGTCATTAAGTAATTATATAGATGCACTCATACACATTTTGCCAAGTAGTTCATAATGAGACATCAATAGGTATTAGTGAATTCGTAAGGTCTTTGAACGCATTGAACTTTGAAATTGTCTCTATCAGACAATATACATCGAATATATATTTTTAATACGTCGTAATTTCTATTCTTATGCTTAAAAAAGCAATATTTTAATAAGTCCAAAAAGGTTTTATCAATTACTCAAATGTAATTAAGAACTTATGTTTTATATTTTTCATTGAATAACTTAAATAATTATTCTCTTGATTGCTTAATTTTCACTTTTAATTTATTTTGAATATACTTTAATCTTATATGTGAAAATTAATGATTGGAAATTTATTTTCACATATACATCGCCCCAAAATGTCTAAATTGAATTTCCCTTAAAGCGTTTATATTACTAATCGTATTCTTTATTTACGTGAAAAATGTATCACCCAAACATAAATGAAGACATCGTACTTTGATGTGTTGCGAAAACTTTGAATAAAGTAACTATTAACTTTTAACCGATGGAAGGCAAAACTATTCCAGGTATTTCATTGAAATGAAAAGAAGATATGTCTACTTTATTGTAAGTTACGTTCCTAAGCTAAGAGCAGATAGGCTGTGGCAGCAAAATCCTCGAGAGTGAGGAGGTAGTTAAGGAACACCTTAGGATATTTTAAGGGAGGCAATTGACTGATGTGTCCATTACACCGTTAATGAGAAAATAAAAGGAGTATATACATTGTAACAGTTAATTTCATAGTACAAACATGGAACATTGTTTATAATTCAATGATATGAAATATATAGTGGCGGTAGTATTTCCATACTTTGTATTAGATATTTTTGTTTATAAGACTATTAAAATTGTATTCACTCTTAATCCAGGTTATATGTCACTTGGGTTATATATGTAACACTAGTTTAATTAGTGTTGTGGACCACTCAGACAATCTACCACAGGACACAGGGAATGTGGTCAGGCAGCACCAAAACAATCACAATGCCTAGCCGTAATACAATCAGGGTGGTCGGACACTGTTTCGCGTCCAATTGCTATCGAACATTTATTTGCATTAATAAAAATGCAAAAGGCAACATAATCGCTAAACATATGAATATATTTGAAATAAATTTAACAAGCAACAGTATTAGTTATATCAAAGTCACTGTGCTTATAAAGGTATGGGTTATATTCATAAAATTACATGCAAATGAAATCTATACTAGTCACAATTACTACGTTATTAAGAAGGAAAGAACATACATAGCCCTTAAGAGGCATGGCTTAATATGGACGAACTGCGATATGACTAAGTCACGTATTCAAAAACACTATAAAATAATAGTCACTGACAAGATATTGCAAGGGAAGTTTCTTGAACTTTTTATACGATTCCTAAGTCTTTTAAGTATATGAAGATGCTTTTTTCTGGATTTATTTTAGGACTGTTGGAACTGAACCACTCATGCATAGATTTCAAATGTTTAACAAGGAAAGCTGAGAGCTGACCAGAGTTTTTTTGTGTGAAGCTAATACGGTGGTGTGATCTGCGTACATGACTAGGTTAAAGGCAGAGACAACTTTAGAAAAATCATTTACGAACGCAATATAAAGCAGTGAGCTAATTCTGGTTCTCTGGAGGATACCAGACAACACAGTTTGATAAGCACTTTCGATCCCATCTATCAAACGATCATGTCCGTGGTGATTCATGTAGGACCTAGTCCAGCTCAAATTATAAGACAAGTTAGGAGTACACCACACCGTGTTTCACATAACAGGCTTCGCTGAAGCTACTTTCTACATTTAAGATCTAAAACTATAACTCATTTAATTATCGACACATATCGAGACCCCCGGCAGTCGAATTAGAAATTGTGTTGTCCTAGTTTTTTATAGACAAAATTCCATGCTTGGACATGTCCCATCCTTGAATTCATTCTTGTCTATGTAGAAATAATAAATGAATAAGCTTTAGAGATTTTATGCAAAACTAATAAAATACTAATCAAATTATTCTCGCGATATTTTCCTAAATTATAAATTTAAATTATTTCTATTAGGTTGTGTTTATAGCATTGTTAAATAAAATATTCAGTGAGATAAGGTACTACAGTGCAATGTTGCGCTTAAATCAAATCAAAATGAAATAAATGTTTATCTCTATTATCTTTTTTAACTCAATTAACAAAATATCACATTTTAAAATCTCACATAATTGTATTTCACATAATTACAATTTTTTATTTATTGTATTAATTTCTCGTTGCCATTATGGTTACACATAAGACCTATGTAAAAGTATACGTATATATCGTAACGCTCAGCCAAATCCCGTGGTGTAACAAGTGCCATCATGAAACTTAGCTTACTGCAAACTTTCAAGTATTTAGGTCAGGCCTTCCTCGAGATATCGTGCGGACAGATAAACTGACAGAAATTATGTTTTTCCAGCCTGTATGTGATAGCCTTCGCTAATGCTTAGCATATTAAGAAAACACCTTGTTAAAATAACTATTATGATTCATGTACACTATTTCACGTGACAAAGTAATTATAATTCAGCCCTTTATTAATCAGTCTGTAACTTACCATCTGATTATTCTTAAATTTAAAATTTAATTCCGTTAAAAAGATATTTTTTATAAAAGTGTCTTTGAAATTTAAATTAACAATATGTTGAACATCTGAAGTGTTTTGTAAATTTATTGTTCTCGTTTTTACCTATATGAATAGGCATATAACAATAGCTTCTTTATCATTTTATCTCATGAAATAAATAAAAATTATTCCCTATTATTACATTGGTGCCCGTGGCATTGTGTGTCATTTTTCTTATAGCTTAACTAAAAACAAAGTGATGGCACAGTTTTTCCTATTACCAGAAGCAGAACTCAAGCAACAGAAGTAGATGTTTCATGACCTTTCTTTTTTCACGTATGCATATATTTCCTTGATCGGGGTAAGACATTCAAATCAGTTATAACACGAATATCGTAGCTCGGAATTAGCTTTAATTTAAATTACTGCAACAACATAAACCATCTGTGGATCATATCATAATTTCAATCAAAAGTGGGTTGAAACGGACGGATCTGCCGATTGTTTATCGCATTATTTTTTCAGTCGCTCCTAAGAATACATTTTCATCGTCAAAGCATAAAAGCAAAGTCTAACTATGATACTTGAAATATCTTTCCAAGCTATATGAGTGTAATAAAGGCAAAGCAATAGTTAAACGTAATTTTACGTGTCCATGTGGTTGATTTTTTCGTGGTTAGTCAAAGAGAAATAGACATAAACTCCAAAAATAATAGCAAAAAAAAAATCTCCTTTCAGAGAATATTACATATTTCTGTTATCAAATTTTAATATTGGTTGTTTACAACCCAGCTATATTAGAATATACAGCTGTATATTTTAAAATAATTAAATGTATGACTTGCGTAACACTCATGTAACATAATACATACAAAACTAGAAACACAAAAACAGATTTTTATTTATAATAAATTAATCCCGTGATAGATTGAGGCATACGTGATTAAGTAAAACGAAAAACTACTTAACTATAAATAATACAGATACACTTTTACATTATTTATGATGCACATAATGTATAATAAACTTTTATAATATTGTTTGACAGTATGTTATACGACAGATGCTAGGCAAAGTAGATACGATAAGAGGTTTACATTGGAAATGGAGTCTCCATTAGTTAGTGTTAGAGTGCGAGTATGTGACATAAATATTTAACGAAACATGTTTGTTGTTTACCTCTACACTTAGTCATGTACATTTACAGCTTTTAAAGTAAAAACACATTTAATATATGTCGTCTTACTATAAATACATTACTTTTCTATAATTTTATCAATTAAATTACAAATATTATTTTGAAAATATGTAAATTAATCTTTTTTCAAGAATATTACATTATTTAAGCAAATTTAATTCTGGTATGAATATATGGAAAAACACATTAGCATATATAGCCTGTTGCAGTCAAAAATACTTGTATAAAATTAAAAAGAAAAGAAAAAATGGTTATAGTAACATACAAACTGTAACATAAATAGTATCTAAGGTACATTTCTCGAAAATAGTTATTTTAAATGGTAATTTATAAATATAAGGATTAAAGAATAAGGACAGTTATTAATGTTTCCGTGACATTAGAGCAATTTTTATGAGTAAAGAAATAGAGAAAGTAATTGGTTTACTCGATCTAAAATACAAGAATTTGCATTACAGTGAAGTATTAGGTTAGGAACCACAGTTGAACAATTAGTTGAGAAGCTATTACATAACTATAGATATATTGGAGGTGTGTGAACATGGCGTTATGTGGCTTCTGCCAAGGCGGTATTCTCTCGTACTGGAAACGGCTACGTACTTCATTCTATTCCAACTAAAAGGCAACCAATGCTACCTACCAAATGTACATATATAGTATTGAAATCCAGAAATACTACTTATTTTAATCCTTTATACTATACTGATCTTAAGGACTACTTTAACAATTTTCGTACAAAAGTAGAGACATTTATTGTATTCATTAATTTTGTTTTCCAACGAACTAAATAGATGATTGAAATACTAGTTTCCAGATGAATAATTGGTTTTCAAGTTAATATTAATAAATATTTATTAGCTACAGTCATATTTAGTTCAGAAAGGTGGCCTGCATTGAATATAAACAGCACAGATACTTGAAGTAGTTACATTACAGCCAATGCTCAATGGAGATATGCATAAGCAGATTTGATAATTATTGCAATACTCCAATCAGATCCCTCATATTTGGCACTATAATTGATAGGTGACATGAAAAATATAAATGAATGCAATCGTGAATAGCTTCTTATAATTCATATCTACTTTTAATAATAATGTTTTTAAATGCTACAAAATTCAAATTATATTTTATGAAGGAAGGACTAAGGCAACAAACCGTCTTTAAATTTTATTACTGATAATTACAAAGGATAGGGGTCCAAATGTATTACAGGTGTACGGAATGAGTTTTAAATTAACTGTTTAATAAAGTAACAGGTACTTTCAACTACCTTTGTTCGTTGGCACGTGAGTGGAGATGAATTAAATAAAACTTTGCAACAACGTTGGTACTAACGTCTTTGCAGTAGTTACTTTTGTTTAAAATCATAACCTAGTAATTTATGAATTATAAGTACTAAAATATATAACAAATTTTTAATAATACAACAATAGATAATTAAACTAAGAAGTTTCAAAATATGAAAAGACCGCATCGGAAATACACCTGCTTCATCTGCAAATCCTGTATTATCATTCCCATAACAATTGCATTAAAATGCAACGATTTAACCGATAAACTTATCTTTCCAAGTTCAGTATTGGACAACCGACATTGTCTTCTTATAGCCGGTGTTAGGAATGCAGCTATTGCTTGCTACGTACACGGAGCTCCAATCCTAGGCTGGAAAGACACTGTCTCCATCAGCAACCCTATATTGCACACATAGCTACAGAATGTAGTCTACACCGAATTCAAGTTAAAAAATTAAGCAATCATAGCATATATACATATATATATATATATATATATATATATATATATATATATATATATATATATATATTTATATATCATTATGGTGCAAAGTACGTTTAAAAACGATTTAAACTTATAATGTTATTAACACAAACGTCATTCAATAACTAAAGTAAATCCAGCTGTGAATAACGAGGAGTAGCATTTCAGAAGGTCTCCACTAGATATCTCTTCTAGCGGTGACGTGGAGTGTACGGACAGTCGGTTACAGCATGATGTCAGCTCAACAGAGCACATTTGTGTAATATGTTCATAACAGAGTTGGTGATGACAGTTCAGCGTGGCTATACAACTAATTTTGATTCTCAACCAATATTACCAAAAGAACATTCGACGGTGGTATAAGCAGTTCGTAGTAATGTGTGATAAGGAAAATGTCAATCAACCACGCGTCTATGAGGAAACAGAGTAATTCATCCAACAATCATTAGGGTGGAACTTGTGCTAGTCTTCATTACGTGCCGTATTAACTGAGAAGTTGCAGTACCGAAAGCCGTTCCGTAGCGTGCTGAGGTATCGTTTAACATTGAAGCTATACCGATTACAATTGGTTTAAGCTCTTTTCAAATAAATTTAACAGTTTGAAATTAAGGGGTTCCTTTGAATTTCATAATATTATATCCGGCATTTCAAGAATATTTACACTTATCATAAACTATATAAACTTTCGTTTATAACGACTGAACAACAATTTTCTTGTAATCATTTGAATGAAACATGCGATTGAGTTCCAAGATCAAAGATTATTGAGTTTGATCAACTCTTTATAAAATTAGCTTGGTAAACAAACAAACACGCGCATGCGCGCGCGCGCGCGCGCACACACACACACACACACACACACACACACACACACACACACACAGATATATATAAAACTACGAGACTATATATATATATATATATATATATATATATATATATATATAAAACTATGAGTATATGCGTATATATAAGAGGTTAGGGAACGGAAATTCGTTACATATGAATAGACAATATGAAATATGATATAACTTACATTTTAGGAGTAGGAAAATGAATTATTATCGACATATGAATATGTAAAAACACAATACAATAACACATGCACAATAGCGCATACACAAAAACACAATACGAAGGTTAGCACTGGGATAACACAAACAAATATCACAGACTACATAGGCAAACAGACACGTTTAAATATATTTTGAATGTTGTAAATATTACACATGGGTGAAATAAATTAACATATTTATTTATTTGATGATAATCTACTAAAATGAAGTTTATTAATTAGAGCAAAACTCATGCTATATTTGCACGTGCATTGCAATTGCAGAAATAAACACTGGTAGTGGCGGAACAAGGAACACCTGGTGGGGGGGGGTATTTATTCTTGTCTCATACCGATTGGAAATGGGTAGGACATCGACTGCTTCTGAATCGAAATCATACATTCTAATAACACTATATGACCAGTGCAAATTTGTTAGTTAGGAACATGAACTTAATTTTAAGAGTTAAGAGACAGGTTTTATCAGTGTTTATAATTTGAAATGTATAGAGAACAAACATGTATGCTTTTATTTTTGCTTGTAAACTTTAACAAAATAATAAGTGCAAATTTTGATACGTAGTTTAATAGATACATTTTAAGATAGTTAAGGTTTAGTTAAGATAGTTTAATTTGGACCCCGCTGACAAGTGCTGTACTTAGCGGGGCCATTGAAATGTAAGATTTTAGAAATAAATCAATTAAATTAAATTCACTATATATATATATATATATATATCTTTTTACCAAAACACACACACACTCACACACATACACCGGTTTAAGAAGCACAGTTCTGTAGTATAGAGACACCTGAGATGGGTTTTATAACAGCCTTTCAATTTATAGTAAAATTTAGATCTATCGAGTCTTTGACATCTGCATTACAATAGTGACATACTGTATAACAAATGTACAGTTAAAAGTATTTTTTATCAAAATTTTAATTCTATTATCTAGATATTTTCTTACTCTGTACTCAATAGTGGATGAAAACAAAGTTCAAGGTTGAACTAAGAAGTGCTGTTATTGTTATCAAGCTTGCTCCATGCTTTCAAAACTAAAAATGTAAACAATCTAAATGTTGGTTAAATTAATTAACCTTATGGTTGTTCTGTAATAAAACAGGGGACATTATTTCCCATCTTTAGAAACCAGTGGGGTATATTCCCTGAATATGGAATGAGTTATGAACAGTACATTTTACACTACTTATCTTTAACTAGTATTGATTATATATAGCCAATGAATTGTAAGTTTTCAGAACAAGGAAACTGTAATGAAACTTTAAGGATCGAATCCTAAGTCGATATTGAACAGTAAATTGATATTTTATCTGCAAAATTTGATGACCCGGTTAGATTAAGTTTCAAATTATATCAGCTGTATTCCAGTAGGGAGACAATAACACCAGAAGTCTTCAAGTACAGTAACATATTTATGAAATAATTATCAAATTATAAAATTATGTAGAGAAAATAGTACAAACATCTATCTATAAATACCTTTCTCGGAAAAATTTAATTCCTACGTCAATATAATATTGTATGATCATTTTATAGTATTGGATAAGTTTTTTACTATTTTTATTTGACGGTAAAAATAGTTTAATAACGTTTTATACTAATTATCCTTTTTTTACTAACGTCATCTTCACGTCTAAGTTAGTAAAAACAGGTTGTTACTTTTGTTAGATGATGCACCTATTCACAAATGCAAACTTAACGTTAAAGTGAAAATCATTCAAAACAATTTTGATTAAGGTTAAACAATAATACTTCTACTTTAGATTAATCTTTACAAACCCAATGCTGTCTAAGGTGAAGTGTTGACTGCTGTGTAAGTTACTGATGATCCATGACATTTCACGAGCTACTGCAATGGGACTGCAATGTATCAACGTATGATATTGGGGTTAAATACTTTAATAGGTTTCTTGAACCTCATACATCATTTTATATACGATGAAAGCAAAAGAGTTTATAGCATTACGGAAGTAAAGCCTCTTTAAGCTGCTTATGACGTTCAGAGGCGCGTTTGTTCGTTTGTGAGTGCAGAGATAAAACATCCAATAAATTTTCTTTGTTAAAGTGTTGATATGAAACATTTGAACTACCGTTTTTTACTTTTAAGTGAGTCAAAATCACTCATCTAACCTATACGAATTAAGTCTATTACTAAACTGAAATTAATTCTATACAAAATTCCTTAAAGCAACTCTTTTAGTTGGTCATTGCTTCTAACACTTGTGAGTTTAATCATAAAATGAATATAACCAATACTGTTTAGCCTCTTTAGTTGCTGAAGTACGTTTAGAGCACTGTCGTTTCAATTCAAACAACTGTCTGCTGCATGTATAGCATGGATTACTGTATAATAGTGCTACACAATAGTACTGTACACATCCGCTATAAGAGCTTATTTGACTATACTGAATAGTAATATATTAGACTGTGACTGTTCTGTCGGTATACGGAATGTAAATAGAAATATAATTTAGTTCTATATATTAAATGTTTATGGCACATTTCATTGAAACATATTCTAAGAACTCGAAACTTACAGTGTCTTATGCAAATTTCAAATTAAGAAATATCTGCTTACTTTTACACTATTGCACATAGCCTTACGAGAATATACAATTCTAATTTATTTATGTTCCATAAATTCATGTTTCTATTAAACATCTTTAATACATATATCTCGTATTGTAGTGGAATAATATTGCTGGAAATCCTACATCCAATCGGTCTAGTACGTCATATTTAGGTCTTGAGTTGACACAATAAAATCAAATCAATCAAATCAAATCAAAATGCCTTTATTTACAAGCGTTTCTCAGAACATACACTGTTTTGCAGAACAACTCAAGTCATTTAATGGCCTTAAATACTAAATAACAAAGACTTGTGATTAAAACTAAAAGGAACAACATTGGATTATACTAAATACTAAAACTTATACACTAACAACTTAAATACGTTAATTTATCAACACATATGTAGTCCTTAAGTTTTAATTTAAAGAATTGCAACTGTATTGCTTAAGGCTAAGGGGGATGTCATTGTACAATTTAGGGCCGAAATACGAAAAACTTTTCCTCCCGACTTCATGCCTGACTTTTCGAAAGTCAAGAAGGTAGCCATGGCGGGTACTGCGTTGCGAGACCCCCTCCCGGAACAACAACCGCTCGCTCAGGTACTGTGGTTCCTGGTTTGATAGGACCTTGTGGACCAATGAGCAAGTCAACATCCTGTAGACGGTCTCCACTGGTAGCAGGCTGGCAGAATCTCGAAAAGGGGGACACGTGATCAAAACGTTTCAAGTTGAAAATGAAACGCACCGCAGAGTTTTGAAGTCTCTGAATACGTTCTACGTCCCCCCGCAAGATGCTGTTACCATAGGCTGGATAGCAGTAATAAATGACGGAAAAAACCATCGACTGCATAAGCTGACGCTTCGCAAATTCCGGCAATAGAGATCTGAATCTGTATAGACCTCTTAATCTGCCAAGTGCACGTTGTATGACATAAGTGACGTGTTCAGAGAATGTTAGATCGCTATCAAGCATGATGCCGAGCGTTTTCACCCTGTAACACAAGGTCAAAAACTCCCCATCAAGAGCAAACCCACACCACTGTCTGTCAAGGCCTGTATTGTGTTGTGTGGTACAGTATGAAGGACAGTGCACTTGCCTACATTGAGCTTTAACCCATTGTCTACAGACCATTTACTGATGTTTTCAAGATCAGAGTTTATATGGGCAAAAGCCACCTGAACTGAGCTAGGGTCATAGGACAAATGCAACTGGCGGTCATCAGCATACATATGAGCCGTACAGTGTTTAATACACTTCGGGAAGTCAGAGGTGTACAGGTTAAACAGTACAGGACCAAGACAACTTCCCTGAGGCACACCTCGCTTCCTACTTAGAGAGGTAGATGTCTCGCCCTCAAACCCTTGTCACCTGGCTTCTTCCTTCAAGATAATACTTCACCCACTCATAGCGTTTTCTCCAAAGCTGTAATAGTGCACCTTGGCCAACAACATTTTGTGACTAATTGAGTCAAATGCCTGAGAATAATCCAACATAACAATGGAGTTGTATTTTCCACTGTCTTTAGAGTCGATCAAATCTGAAAATAAGTTCATCAGGGCAATGCAAGTACTATGATTATGTCTGAAGCCAGATTGAGTTTTAGGAAGAATGTTCTTATCATCCATGTGCTTCATCAATTGCTTAGTAACAAATTTTCTCGAGTATTTTGGACATCGCTGGTAAAATCGATATTGGCCTAAGTTGATTAACACTATGAGGGGTGGGTACCTTAGGTAAGGGATGAACTATACTTTCTTTCCATCTTTGTGGAAACATGACTTCAGACAAGGACTCATTTATCAAATGTGTGATGGCACCTAGTGCATATGGACTCACGGCTTTAACTCATCTGAATAGTAATTTCATCGCTGCCCGCTGCTCTGGATTTTATTTCATTCATTCCTGATTTCACGTCCTTGTCAGTGACTGCATGGAAGTTAAAATTAACGGCATCATTATTTATCTTGTTCGAGTTGAAAAAAATTACTTTTTCTTCGCTAAACTCATTTGCACTGCCCATCTTAACAAAGTGTCTGTTAATATCATTTATATTAAAATTATGAGGCAAACAGTTATTGGTAGAATTTCCAACTGCATTACATTTCTTGAGGCTCGTCCAGAAATCTTTTGGGTTACTTGAAGATGATAGCTTTTCAGTTAAATATGCCTTTTTTGCTTTCCATATCATCAGGTTCAATTTATTTCATGCCTCTTTGCACAGTTCCCAGTCTCCATTAGTTCTGGACTGCCAATATTTTCTATGCAGTTTATTTTTAAGTTTTCTATTCTTAATTATTTCATCATTTCTCCAAGGAGCCTTCTCTTTTGTGACTCTTTTACAAACAAGAGGGGCGTGTTCATCAAATACCTTTTTAATATTCCTTGAAAGAAAATGGTTCAATATTATCTATTCCATCTAATTGCGTTGTACTATTCCAGTTAACATTTGCGATTGCAGCTACAGCCCTTTCTTCATTGAAATGTTTAAAATATCTGTAGATAATCATTTTAGGCGTTTTTTTCTTATATTTAGGAAATTTAACCGTGCAATAAATAAGCCTGTAATCCGTTATTTTTATTCCTCTTTGATCTATAATACTAGGTGCGTCTATGACGCCGGTTCTCTCGATTTCAGCCGACCTGTCCACGATTATGTGGTCTAACAAGGTGGCTGAAGTTGCAGTAACTCTTGTTGGTTCATTTATAAGTTTTAAATCCATAAATCCAGTGGTACAAGTGTACCAATCACCGTATGTCAGTGTTGCACTTTTTATCAGTTAAATTCGTCCTTGCTGAGCCCCTCCTCCTTATTCTGTTTGATAAGATTCTCGCACAGAATAGTCGCCCGTGAGGACGAGTACAATAAACCACCTTAAAAAAATATAAAAAGAACCGAATGGCAAATATGAATTTCATTACCACGATAAATATGTAATGGCGCACATTATTACGTATTGCCATTTTGGAGAATGGCTTTCGAAATAAGGCCAAAAATTAAGTAATAAAATGTATAACGATCAGTCCAGACGATTTACCGCAAATATTTTTCCGTCCGATATATGTATGTCACTCCGATATGTGTAAACATGGATGGATAAAGCAACGAACAATTTAAACTATAATAATTGACATCATAGAACCACGTCCACACAATACCTGTCTCATTAACTAATGTAAAATTTAAGCATTGTTATGTTAAAATTATGTTTAACACCATAACATAACCGAGCACTGGATAATTTAAATTTGATAAAATACACAGTTAAAAGTTGATTTTTATTAAAAAAGAAATTATTTGTTATCTGAATGCTAAACAGCAGTTGCAGAAAAGGTTGATATGAGAATTGATCTTACTATCAAGGTTGGTCTATGCTTTGAAGAATATAAATATAAACAGATTCAAAACTTGTATTAAATTAACCAAACAAATGGTTTTAGAGTTACATAACTATTTGTCACAGAACAGTTGATTAATTTTAAAATATTCTAGAAGTAAATTCAATCCTTTATCTAAAAAACCTAAATTGACCAAAAATTTACTTTTTTAATCTATATAAATGATTCTATCTTTTAAATTGGACCAAAGTCTATAAAATTTCATTGAAATCGGGTCAGTGTTTTAAAGGTTAGCGTAATCGATCAAAGTTATTTAAAAAAATAAAAACTCCCCAGGCCCCAGAGACAGGTGTTGGCCAAATTCGGGGATAAGCGGAATTCGGAGACAGGTTAAGTCCAATCATTAGATTTAAGATCTTTGAGTTTAAAGTAGACCTTTTTTATAGAATTTTCCGGATTTAACCAAAGTTTTCATTTCAAGGGCGTTTTCTAGCTGAACTTTCAGAGATACGATGAAAAGTGATTGGACCTTTCTTTTGAGAAATTTAATTCTGTCTTTTGATTTTACCCTCATATTTGAGCTAAGATCTCTGGTTTAGGCGGTACAGAGCTTGGGAGAAAAGACTGCACTGGACAGCTTTTATGATGTTTAATAGTAAATTAAATGTAGAATTTGTTACTATTAGGTGTTTTCTAAGGTTGACATGGGCTATGGTAGAATTAAGCCAATTTTCAAATCTGTAGCACATACCGGGAAACTCTGGAGCAGAGAAGAGGATTAATGTTCATGCTGGTAAAAAATGAGTCGTTCTTTACTGAGGGTGTTGTGTCTGTGCAATTAAAATATATAGAGAGCAATCTTTATCAGAAAAATAAGTATATCTGTAAATAAAAATTTTTGAATAAGCTACGACTAACTATTTATACGCCCGCTATCGATCCCCAGAAACAGAATTATCACGTAAAAATTATAAGCTATTTGCATTTAAACGGATTTTGCGGCCAAACCATTGAGTATATGGCAAAAGGATACTAGACATTATTTGTAGATCATGTCATTTCATAGTTCTCATGCACAACTTTTTTGAGCTATGACCAACAATTTGGCCGCGATCGAGCCCGGAAACTAAAGTTTCAAGTGAGCATTTAAAGTTTTGCACATAATGACATTTTAAGACTTAGCCGATGGAGATATGACCAAATGTCACTTGACCTTTTTTGTAGATCACGCCATTTCCTAAATATTATTATGAGTTTGTTTTTAACTATAACCAATGGTTTCGCCGCTACCGAAAAATAAGTTTCCACGTGAAAATTACACAAATTTTGGCATATAATCGCTTTTTTTGGCCAATCCAAAAAGATATAGTAAAAATTTTCTGAACCTCTTCTATAGATCACGTAATTTAATAATTTGATTGGTCAATAAGATTTGAGCTAACCTACCGTTCGGTCGCTATCGGGCTCGAAATAATATTGTAAGCGAAAAAAGTATCTAGAATGTCAAATATTCCACCGTTTTCCACTGAACAATTAGAGAAAGGAGAGAAAAAGTCACTGGACCTTTTTTGTATTCTGTGTAGTTTTGTAGTGTATTGCAAAAACCACCTGCGTGCCAAATTTCAAGTTTCCAGCACTTCTAGAACTGTGTTAGAATTTGTATCTATATATCAGTGAGTGAGTGAGTGAGTCAGTCAGTTTCACATATGGCTGTATAAGTATTTAGATATATATCTGACAAAATATATATTTTTAATTAATTATGTAGAGAGAAAAGATCCTAAAATATAACTTATTTCACAGGCTATCGACGATTAATTGAAATAGGTGTACTATTAATTGATAGGCTCTTGCTTGTGTAAACTGTCCTGATCGACTGTAAAAAGCTGCATCTACTAAAAAAAACTAAACTTGACCCATTTGAAGTAATTTGTCTTTGCTGTATAATATTACTTAGGATATCATTTAGTCAAAAGCCGAGGATACAAGGACGGTCAAGGAACAAGGTATGATTGATGAAGGCTGTGAACATGACGTCAACAGCTGTGGCTACTTGAGATACAACTTAGAACATTTTCATATCTTGTTATCTTGTTTACAGGAGGTGGACAGTTATGATTGATTAATATAAAAAGTGTAGTTCCTTCTACTAGGGTAAATGATTACAATTACATTTTAAATCAAATACGTACTAAAACGATACTTACTTTAAATTATGGAAGTACTTCGTAAACGTTGTTGTATACATCGTCTATTGGCACATATGCACTTAATTATATATAGATGTTTAATTATCCATCCACTATATCTATCTCAAAGTACAATGGCCTTCCTAAACGTAATAAAGTTTGTGAGGAGTGGGAATTCGCAATATTTGTACATTACGTTTGACATCTTTGCAAAGTTTATCCCAGGTTAGAGAGTAAGCTCTAATTGGTCTTTGAGAAATTTAAATATTCTTTAACCTGAGCTGAAGTCTTTCAACAAAAAAACAGGAGAAACTTTACCTACGGAAGAAAATCTTCAGGAATCTTGGGTTTTGTCAGAGAAAATATATAAACAACAATTGCTACGTTCAAGTACCAGCAATAACCGTGATTGTGTGCCAAAAAGTGACACAACATTTTGCAAAAAAATAAATAAATGCTACCTCAAAATAACGCAGTGCTAAACAAATAAATGGCAAATACATAATTATTTAAATTCATTCATATTAATATTCACAAGATGTTTAAATATTACGAATGTTTCTTAAAAACCACGTTTGTCCACCAGAACCCATAATTAACTTTAAATTACGTTTTTCTGTAATTAAATTGTTCGTTATATATGCTCGCCTTTTCGGTTTGGTCTGCATAGACAGATTTAAAATGTTAGTTCTCAATAAAGAAATTGTTTTCTTGAGTCCACCGGATCTTTTTTCAAAATATTTAAATAGCAGCTAACTTAATGAGGATGAGTTTCTACCGCTAGAATAGAAGTTCTAAAGTCCATGCAATTTATGAAATATACAAACATAAATACTACACATCATATTATGTCAGATTTAACCAAATAAGATTGGCGGGACTGTAAAAATATTCTGATACAACAAGATACATTTTAACTGTGAGAATATCTTTCACATGATTGATGGATTTTAACTGCTATCCATTAGACATATCTTTACTCATACACGCATAAGCATGCGGGGTGAATTCAGTATATGTCAACATATATTTGATTACATTCTAGGTTAAAAGTCACTCACTAGATTGAAGAGTGACGTGAATTCTTTCGTGTTTTCAATAAAGTCGCCCTATAAATAAGAGATTACAAGCATGGTGTATTGTTAAAGAATGCTGCCGTACTATTTGCATAATGAAGATGTAAAGTATTTGTAAGATGCTATAAATTTCTTTCGTTCTTAAAGGAATATATTAGATTAGCATTACTATCTCTTATATCTAAAATTTATCTCTTATCATGTGCCATTTACAAATCCGATTTTAACATTTATTTTTAATAAAATACTATTAATTTATTATACAGTTATTATTTTTATTTTGAAATTCTTGTGAGTTTAGGGTACAAAACCTACTTTCATATATGTTTTATTACGGTTTCTAAAGATAAGTAGTTTATACAATATAAATTGTATAAATAATACGATTTGAAACATAAACTATTATTTTTTAATATTTATATCATACCGATTACAAAAATTCTCAAACGTCTTATATGAAATTTTATGCACAGACAATTCTTAACGAAAAATAATACACATACTAGAAGAGCTAGTATTTCCTCTATGGTGGTTTGGTTAGTAAAATAAAGTAAAAAAATATAGGAAATGTGATTTTAATAAATTACAAACAATGATAACCTAATGAGAGAGGGGCTTAACAGCTTCATATAATATTAGAATAAAATGAGACAGATGTTGCATATTAGTTTTAACTGTATATTAATTAAGCTAACCAAGAGTTAAATAAAAATAGTAATGTCACTGTACATGGGAAATTTAATTAGGATTCAAAGTTAGTAACTAAACATTTTTAAATTTAATTAACTTTTCGCCAATTCCTCTCTCTGATAGCTTCTGAAAATACCAAAAAATACCGAAAAGATATATAATATTTTTTATGTCTTAATGTTATTAGTAAGTAAACAAATTTACATCTTATTTCTATAGACTTATTTGTGAAATGTTTTATACAACATAGTTCCTAAAGAACAATATTCGTTTCTATTATCTCATCGTATATTTCTTAAGTTTCTGTCAATTATAATCTTGGTTTTGATTTATTTAACCTCTATTTATTATTAAAAAATATAACAAAAAGCAACGTTTGATAGTTTTATGTATGTAATGGAAGAATTGTGATTAAAAGAGACAAAAACTTAGACAGTCTAGATTAATTAAGAGCTATGGAAGGTCAGAACTAACAAATTGGATTGTTGTATGGCTTGCAGCACTCTTCCTTATCCGCTTTCTTAACTTCACATTTATGTATTAATTGACAATAAAGGGGCTTGATAACAAAACCTCACTTTATATGTCATAGTAGAAACTTCTTTAATGTAGTCTACGTAATATGAGGTTAAACTTTTAAACCTCTAACTCTTCTGTAGAATTCAGCTTTCTATATCAAAAAGCATTACAAGAAGGAATGACATGCTGTTATTTGTTTCAAAAATGCCTTTTAAACATTTATTTTAAAACATGTAATATCTTTTAATAATATTTAATTGAAAATAATACTTAACGTTATAAAACAACTAGAAATTTCACTCTCTAAGGTAACAGTACGTGTAAATAATGTAAACCTTTTATATATTCGACTTCAGCAATATTTAATTTCAGGTTGATTATGAAATTCCACAGATTTTATATTTCAGGTGCCTGTAACTCCTCGTCGATCACAATAATTTATGTTGCTGACTTTAGAGAAGTTATTGTAAGGAGCTATGGATTTATTCACACACGCACAAAAGGTAATTTTAAATATATAGTAATATGCACTGATAATATAGTAAATACACAAACATATCGCAAATACATGTTTTATCTTCAATTTCTAGAAGTAGATCTGAGGGAATTTTTTTAATTAAATTCGTTTAATAAATGAATGACTTTATGCAAAATCTAGTTTTTCAATCGATTAAAAGCTCAAAATTTACAACGTAAAAGAAATTATTTATAACATATTTTTCAATCAAAAATTGATTACACCACAATTATATAGTATTATAGTTTTTGGGTATGGTACGATAAGCGGACCCAGTTTTTTATATCGAAATTGGCAAATGATATTACTAATTCATAACCGTCGATATAACCTATTGATACCGAATAATTATTTTGAAAAATTAACAATCTATATCAACAGCTGCAAAAACTTTCGAATAATATACGTAATCGTATACGATTACTTGTATGCATAACAATAATAATTATTATTATACATTACACGTAATAATATACAATTAAATGTGTATAATTATAAACAATTCAGTAATTATGACATAAACTATATAAATTGTGGCTCATAATTGTTTATGAGTTTTCCTGTTTGATCGATCTCGTTCTGGTTCGTCTATTATTTATGTAATTTCTTATTTATTTATGAGTTTTCCTATATTCGTGTATACTCATATTTTAATTTCAAACATATGATTGTTATTTAGGGCTATGGATACTTTTATATTAATTGATAGTCTAGGATTCGAGATGCCAATATTAGGTATTGATAATTATATTCCTCGATAGAAAAAACCAGGTCCGCTTATCGTACCCTAACCTAATTTTTTTTCTAAATTATTTCTTTTATGTTTGTGTCTATTAGTTTGAAAGTCTAAGCTATGAAAAATCAACTTCACCAAAATGTTTCTTTAGACTACAGATTTAAAACCATGTGTCTTATGTCTACTCTTGACGTACAATATATATATATATATATATATATATATATATATATATATATCCAACTTTCTGGTTTCGCACAACTTTAAAAATAATCTGATGCTACTGTTACAAAAGCTAGTCCCAGTCATTTCAGGGGTTGCCTTTTGGAATTTTTTAGCTCTAATTTGTTCTTTAGACATAATTTAAGAACACTCCATCCCACTTATTTTGTATATGCTCTTTTTTTATAGTGTTACAGTTGACATTTAGGTTCTATATTTGATCTGAAGAAGGTTCAAAATGTCTTATGTATTTTGTTTATGGATTGTAGCAAATATCTTCTTTACCTTAAATGAAGTAAACAAAAAATGTATGTGACACACACGCGCCCGCGCGCACACACACAGGCACACAACGTAAATTCAAATATATAGTGATATGTACAGAAAATATAGCAAACACACACACACATATCGCAAATATATGTTTTATTTTAATTTCAAGAAGTGGACCAGAGAGAAATAAAAAAAGCTCTAAATATGCAACATAAAAGAAACTATACACAAAATTAAATATAAAATCGAATGTGTTAAGTTAAAACTTGAGAATGTTTTGGCTTAAATAATGAAGAAAACAGACCCGGGTTGTTAATGCCGACTCACACTGCCAACATTTCCCCGGTTATACAATACGGGTAACTTTCAACTGCTTGTTTAGTAGGGATCAGCTTTCCTTGTTGACTCGGTAAATATGCCTGTTCCTCTATGAAAAGATTCTCTGTGGAGGTTTGTAGGATTAAGTTAAATTACATTTCTCTGTGTTTAACTTTGCATGGCAAAATTTTACTTCAAAAGGTAAATTTATTTTCATTTTCGTACTACAAGCCCGTATAATACAAATCAGGGGCCAAATCTTTTGAATTCTGATGTAGATAACAATCATCACTGGTTAAAACTACATATAGTTCAAAGCATTCCATGTAAATTTTGTGGCATATAATTTGTATATACCATAAAAACTCTTGTTTTTCATTGCTGATATTGAGGTATTCTAATGGCCTATTAGTAATTTAGGCAGGAAAATTGGTGTGGAAATGCCCTTGAGAGCGATCTGGCTGATTGAGTGATAGAATATGCTAGTACTAGCTAGGCCCGCGTTATACTGAGTGAAGCCTGGGCATAGGGGAGAAATAGCTAATAATAAGTGAATTAGAACGACTCATTGAACACAGAAAGTGTTCGATAGTACTACATATATAAGTATAGTATACGTTCGGTTTTTGTAAATTGGTGTAATGGTGCGAGGTCGGTTACAGCAGTTTGAATTGGGAATCGAAGAAAATTTAAAATTTGAGGTGTTAACAAATGGAAAGAAAATCTATGAAAGTAAATTTTAACGAAAATCAAAAATATAAGATAAAATCTCCATTGAAAAAGAAAAAATAGGTATTCGATTCAATGTAAATAAATTACAAAATGGTGAAAATGGGATATCATTTTTAAATAGGCAATGCAATAAACTTATAAGTGGTGGATTACTGAAAGATTTGTTATTGTTGGGGGAAGATCTACCATTTGTATGAAATATTGTTTCTTACGTTAGGAAAACTGCTCCAATTGTAAATAGATATGTGATCCTATAGTTAGGAATATTTTAACCGGTTGGAAGAAGAATTAGAAAATGTTACTGGATCTGGATTATATGGAAAACATTAAATTACATGAAATAAAACGCATGTAAAAATTTTAACCCCTATCCTTCGAAGTTTTAGAAGAACTTTGTATAAATGTTAAGCATTTCTTAGAAGTTTTCATGCGAGATATATTACCTGAAAAAGTTAATTTTAAAATTGCAAATTTGGGCTTTGTTTTAAGAATGGGACTCACTGGATCTGTTATCCAACGAAGATAAAATTGCTTACAATTTTGACTCATATAATAACAGTAGAAGAATCCAGTATGCTCAGAAGTAATGTATTATGTTTATTTTAACCTCAGATGTCGTAAGCACGTTACACAATATATTCCGTAATTGTCACTCATGAAACGTTAACTCCAAATACGTAAATTCTACATTCTTTCTATTCTACATTTAATTATAAAAACCAAATAGAGGATATTTGGATATTTATCTATCTGATCGTTGCAACTTTATCTCTGATATTGGTGGACGACTTACAATAAAGGTAGCCACATTACTATCAATTCCAATTCATCGTTCTACAATTGTTAATAGGTCCTTTACTGTTTAGCTTATGTATGTATACAGTTTTTCTTTTGTATTTTAAGATTGTAATTCATTTCAATATATATATATATATATATATATATATATATATATATATATATATATTATATATATAAATTTATTTTTGTACGTGTTAAGCTTTTTCGGTATTGTATATTTAAAGAATACGTTTAAAATTCACCACAATTTTATCAAACTATTGTAAATTTACTGTGAAAAATATGGAGTTAAGTGGTAGAGAGGGCTTGATAGCTGTAACTCCGCCTCTTTAATAAAGGAATTTTTATTCATTCATAATTTGTTATCTTTAGCCAAGTTAGAAAAACGTGTAACATTGTTACACTATTGGCTGAGCTGCCTGTTAAAGTCCTCAACATAAATTGGAGGTTGTGGAAACTACATAAGTATTGTACCTGACCCTTGAAAGTTCGGCAACTTTTAAACGTTAACCGTAGTTTTCTGAGAAAGTATAATAAACGATGTAAATATATCGTAAGTAGAGCGAACGTGGATTATTGATACTGTCGATGTCATGTCGAACACGCATTGCAATCCTATAAATCCTAAGTCCAATAGCTTCCACAAGCTTATTTCATTTCTGTCACTGTGTACGATATGAGTTTCTGAGAAGGCAAAGATGTAAACCTACCTCATTTACTCAAACATTCAGGCATAGACCTGACCATACGCTGCACGTTGACATTGCATATATTGAAGACAGATCCGATATTCTTCTTCAATTAAATTGGCTTTTAGAAGAGCAGATTTGTTTGGCTGTGGCACTAATATACCTGATACATCAAGAGAATTTGTAGCCCATGGACATGCTTAATTAATTATTGTAGCCGCTGACAGATTTTCGTTCTGTAGTCTTCGAGACGAGTAAGAGATTCATTAGGCTGTATCTCAATATTTACCAAAATACAATGGATTAATCTTTTACTTATATTTATAAAAATACGAAATTTTACTATTGCGCCAAAATGCAATTAAGGAAATGACAATGGCCATTAAAAGCCATTATAGTAATGGGGGTTATTAAATAACTGTAATTCATACATGTGTATAACAGATTTCCATAGAATAATTGTGTAGTTACTTAAACGTTTCAAATGAAAAACATATGTTTGAGTTAAAATATCTACAGGGTGCGGCAAAATAACCTCCCTATTTTCATTGCTTTATTGTGATTAGAGGGAGGCACTCAGAATGGTGGGGATAGCCGCAATCGACGCAGGAGAGGAGGAAGTTTAAGTGACGCTTCGCCCGTAGGCACCAGTCGTCAGTCGCCATCATGGTGTGGACGAGTGCACAGAGAGCTTTTGTGGTCGAAGCGTTCAATCGTAACAATGAATCACTTATCATGGCTCAACGCGAATTCCGAACGCGGTTTCAAATTCCTCCTCGTGATTCAGTACCGGACCGCAAGTCTATTGTGCTGTGGGTGAAAAACTTCAGAGAAACTGGTTCTGTTGTGAAAAAACGAGGTGGAAGACCTCGTAGTGCTCGTACACCAGAAAACATTAATGCGGTTAGGCAATCGGTTTTGCAGTCTCCTCAACGATCAGCTCGCAAACATGCAGCCGCCCTTCGAATGTCCGACCGTAGTGTTCGTCAAATTCTATACATGGATCTTCATTTCCATCCTTACAAGATGGTTGTTGTCCAAGAGCTGTCTCAACGTGATTGGCAGAGTCGTATGGAAGCGTGTCAAATAATCTTGGAAAGTCTCCCACCAGACGCTGTTGTTTTTTTCATTGACGAAGCGCATTTCCATCTGTCTGGAAGTGTGAATAAACAGAATTTTCGCTATTGGAGTGAAAACAACCCGAAGGAAATCCATGAGAGGCCTCTTCATAGTGAACGTGTGACTCTTTGGTGCGCGTTATCACGATATGGAATCATTGGTACTCATTTTTTTGAAGAGGATGGCAATGTTGTTACTGTGAACTCAAACAGGTATGCCAACATGCTAGCAGAATTTTTTGAACCTGCCCTACAACAGAGGGCTTTCGAGAATGTGTGGTTCCAGCAGGACGGTGCCACAAGCACATACTGCCCGAATAGCAATGAACATTTTGAGGCAAATGTTTCCTGGCCAGTTGATTTCTCGGGGAGGGGACATTGTGTGGCCAGCGCGATCACCTGATTTAACCCCATGTGACTTTTTTCTGTGGGGTTACTTAAAGGCCGAGGTGTTCAAACATCGCCCCAGAAACCTGCAAGATCTGAAGCAAGCTATACGGGAGGAAGTTCTGCGCATACCTTAAGCCACGCTCGAGAGAGTCCTGACAGTTTCAGAATTCGCTTGCAACAGTGTATTGATAACCACGGCCACCACTTATCTGATATTCTTTTTAAAAGAAAGTAAAAAAAAAACTTCCCATGTCATAGAATAAGTTAAAAAGAATAAATTTGTACAATGTAAGAGGGCTTTTTGAAGGCTCATGATTTTAATGTAATGTTCAAAATTTAGTTCATAAATATTTTTAATTACCATAATTCATACTTAACCATACATAATTTAATACTTATTCATAATAATTTTCTCTTAATTAATGTTTTAACGTTGATTTTATTGGAATTAAAACCTTAAACTATAATGAGTCACAAGATAATATAACATATAGGCTACATTCCATAACTCATTCATAGTAATAACTACCTTTAAAGAAATTACCACGAGTTTTTCCTCGCAGTAAAAATGTTATAACACCATGACATTTACACTATTATGTTATTAGAGAGTAAATAATTAATACGCTTTAATATCCATTAATTCTACTACTAAAAGCTATAAAAGTCCGTGAGGTTTAAAAATTGATCTTATAGAGCTAAATGAAGTTAGGCGCCATTATTGCCGGTTGTTAAATATGTTACCAAAGATAGAGACATGTGCTGTATATATATTACCTGTTTTTTTTATTTTGAATTCTAATGACAACTAACCCTACTCTAAACTACTACAGCTAGCCACTACATCACTATGGTTGACATATCCAAGATGTCTATCGGGTCTCGACTTTGTCTCTTCTGTCCTTATGGAACCATAGGATACAATAGTAAACAGAAGAATATAGTCTATGTCTTTGAGGAGAGTTAAATTTAATAATTGTCTTCTCATGTTTAAAGAAACTATGTAGGTCCTGTAGTCTATATTATAGGATGTTGATGGCGAGATATTAGGTTGAATCCCCTAACAATGCTCCTATTAGGTAGTAGGTTAGTATCCACTGCGACTAGGTTGCGTCTCCTTTTACCTCAAAGTACACTGGGCTTCATCAAGCATTGGTACTAGGAAAATGCGTGACGGCTCAATATATTTATAATATCATATATTTCTCAACTATTACAATTAAGATTTGTGTTAAAATAAAACTAAATAATTATTGTAACAGTATAGTGGTCACAAAAGTACAAAACCATAAACTGTCTGGAAAGACTGTTTACAGTGCAATATGACGCCCTGGCCTAGCACTAATCAGACTGGACTCGGGTAAAGCTGTCACATTCTGTTGCTTATTTCTAGTTACTGATATCAGTTTTGGATTGATTCTAATAATAAATATTTTGTTCAAAAGTTCAATATATTGATGTATAACTGTTCAAGCTTACTACCTTGATCTTATTACCAAATTTCGTTTGCGTGATTATATTTAAATCATGTAATAATATCAATGACGTGCAGTAAAAACCAAACGAGACCGTTAGATCGCGTTTAAAGGTTTAATGTGTACCCTTTAAAAAATACAATTTCAAAAAATTCTGCTATTTTTGTCAAATGAATTATCCTTCAATTAAAAGTATTACATTTCGGTATGACTATTATATATATATATATATATATATATATATATATATACATATTAATTATATATTTAGATACATATTTACTTGGGTAAATATTATGAGAGAACTGGGAAAGTAGATTATGATTGGACGTTTGATCAAACTAAACAAGGAAAGAATTATTGGTTTTCGACGATTTGTCACAGATAAATCTTAAGGTAGATGGCTTTATATAACAGCAACAAATAAGCTCTCTAGAGATGTACGTTGTGTCACTGGTACTAAGAAAAACTATTTCCGTTCCATGACCGTTCAAGAGAAAGAACAATAAAGGCTTGTTTTCTTGTATCCTAAAACATAATTGCTTTCCGTTACAAAAAGTAATTGAAGAAAACAATCGAAAAAGATTCTAAAGAACAAATATAACTGCATTACTGTTTTCTCCATAAATCCTCAACAGTATAATATACATAGTTTTGGTGAGTGAAAATACGAACGTGACGTGTCTTAGTTTTTTATATAGTGAACCACAAAAAAAAAAATCATTTATATGTCAACATTTTATTTTTAAACTTATCTATCTATTTGTAAGATAAGTCACATATTTACTATCATTGATATAAATAATAATTGTATTTTTGTTCTTAGTGTTTTAGTAAAACACATTCTTCACTTTAATGGGCTTTCAAAAAAACTAATTATTGTTATCTAATCTGCCCAATTTTCTTTGCAATATATATATATATATATATATATATATTATATATATATAATATTGGAT
The DNA here is from genome assembly GCF_021130785.1 of Homalodisca vitripennis. NCBI lineage: Eukaryota > Metazoa > Arthropoda > Insecta > Hemiptera > Cicadellidae > Homalodisca > Homalodisca vitripennis. The sequence continues at coordinate 134,125,427 of NC_060207.1, forward strand.
TTAAATACAACTTATGTACCCCTTTAAAAAGGAATAGGAAAAATTAAAGATATTAAAAGAATGCTGATATTATTTATGGAGATTTGTACAGATTAGATATAAAAACCAAAAGAAAACCTCCGTCTTTGTCTCAAATATTTTTTACTCTAACAGCAGTTTCTACAAATAAATAATCATACAAGTAAATATTTCGTGATCACAATTTTGTTAAATTTGTTGTATTTTTTGAAGATTTTTTCATCTATGATTAGGCCAGATACATTTGCAAATTCCTTGAGAGATATGTATTGTAATTTTATTTTATTATTAACATAACCGATCCAAAATTTAAATAAAATACAACCGAAAATATTAACAAAAAATGATTTTGTAATATTTAAAATTTTACATAGTAACCATTTACAATATTAGATGGCAAAAATGGTATTTAGACCCAGATAGTTCCTTGCGTTTTTTATGCATTATTACAAATATAAAATAGTAATTAAGTAAGGTATAAACAAGAAACTCAGTAAAAATACAAATCACAAATAAACTTAGAAGTAAATGGCTATATTTTATGGAATGAGCTTTATAATTTGCTGAATTTCAAACTCTTTGTAAACAAACAAATTCCCAACAGGTCAATGCTGTACAGCTGGCAGAGGTAGAGTAATTCTCAGGAGGTGAGCTGCACCACTCGACACTTACTGAACCGGGATTATCAAGCCAACACAACTAACTAGATTATTTACTGGTAACCTCAGGGGGTGGCAGCAATAACCTGTTTAGATGTCAAGGAAACATTGTTCTCACTCTTATAGTTTATACAACAGGCCAATGTTGTACAGCTGGCAGAGGTAGAGTAATTCTCAGGAGGTGAGCTGCACCACTTGACACTTACTGAGCCGGGATTGTCAAGCCAACACAACTAACTAGATTATTTACTGGTAACCTCAGGGGGTGGCAGCAATAACCTGTTTAGATGTCAAGGAAACATTGTTCTCACTCTTATACGAGAGTTTATACAACAGGCCAATGTTGTACAGCTGGCAGAGGTAGAATAATTCTCAGGAGGTGAGCTGCACCACTCGATACCTACTGAGCCGGGATTGTCAAGCCAACACAACTAACTAGATTATTTACTCGTAACCTCAAGGGGTGGCAGCAATAACCTGTTTAGATGTCAAGGAAACATTGTTCTCACTCTTATACGAGAGTTTATACAACAGGCCAATGTTGTACAGCTGGCAGAGGCAGAGTAATTCTCAGGAGGTGAGCTGCACCACTCGACACCTACTGAGCCGGGATTGTCAAGCCAACACAACTAACTAGATTATTCACTGGTAACCTCAGGGGGTGGCAGCAATAACCTGTTTAGATGTCAAGGAAACATTGTTCTCACTCTTACACAGCGATGAACTTATAACAATAGCAATATATATCAAGTATTTCCTTTCTACTCCCTGTAAATAATATACTGTAATTGAAAGAGATAATCAATTGTGAGTCATAAATTACAACTATTTGACTTAAAATTTAAACATATAATTAGTCAAATCTCTTCTCAGTTGCTGTTTATTTTTATTTTGTTGTTTTATGGGATGATCAAATTATAGTAAAGTCTTGTAATATATGTGGAAATTTAAATATTGATATATTCAGTTTAAAAATCTTATATTTTGTATGTATGTTTATGCTGTATCGTAAGTAATATTTTTTATCAAAAATGGTCTTAGAACTGGAATCTAGGTTGGAATCAGGCTACGATTTGTGTCTATTGTTTTTTCAGAGGACGGTTGATTGGGTCGGAACTGAGGTCGATCCCGGGGAACGGTTCTGCTCGATTATTTTGTTTCATGTCTCGTAAGTGTGGCCTGATCATCTTACCTTCCTCTTCGTACCACCACACATTTTTACAAGTATTTAACTTTTAAGCAGTTTTAAATTTAATACTAAATTTTTCTAAAGTAAATTTAAATAGTAATTACAGTATTGACCAAATATTCTTTACAGTATTGTAAAGAATATAAAAACATATTTTGTTAAGAATTTTTAGTTAAATAAATTTTTGTTTTTGAAGATAAATACAACTTTTATTTATTTTTTTGTTTGTGAATGAATTTTGTATAAACAAAACTAATCCTATAAAACCTGTATCGTTGTCTTCTAAAAAGTCTAAACATACAATAAATAAAAAATTAATGTAACTTTAATTTTTATTTCTACCCATGGAAATTAAATTTTAATGAAATTAAAATTAATGTGTACCGTAATTAGTTAAGAATACGATTCAATTTTTTTGCGGTAAAATTTACTTCTCAACAGTATAACGTTTGAGTTTTTAGGATCAGAGGCTCACTAAGGTTTGAATACGAGCACGTCTCGATCTTGTTGCAATAACAATATATTTATTGTTAGAATTACTTTATACGTAACGAAGAATTTTGATTAATCCATTAAAATCTCAGATTGCCTTAAAACATATTGTTTTCCATGTATGAAGTCTACTTCTGGGTCAATGCATTCCAAGTTTTTTACGGACTTCGAATGTGTACGCATTGTAGATAAAAATTCAAATTCCTTCCCTTAAAAAGACTCATATGTTTCAAACAAATAAATTTATAATAATCATAATGGAATATGAATAAAAAACTGTATATTCTGTAATAGTTTTTTACAGAATATAAAAAAGTTGAAATGTTTTGTAATGTATTTAATATAGAGTGAAATGTATGGTAATTCCTTCAGATTCAGAAAGTACTAATATTACTTCTAATTAAAGTAAATATAGCAGAGAATTTATATTAATAGTCTCAGACCACTGGAACTAGTTACTTTAATGACTACAGAGATGTTCACATACTCCGTTACTTATATCGGTAGCCTATATGTTATAACTTTACTATACTGTCACAACATTCAACGGATATTCGTAAATTGGGAGCCATCAACATTATATTATATTGAAATATATAGATCTGAAAAACTGTTTCACACATGCCTGCAAGCACTTGACAACTTGTTCACTTTGACACCAATTATAACTTTAAATTCCAGATACAGACAGTAGCGTAGCCAGAAATTTCGTTCGGGGGGGGGGTCCGAAACCGGGGGATCCGGGGGACGTTTTGTGTGTTATTTGCCAATGAATTCACTGGTAAAAGGTAAATACCAAAAATATGGAGCTTTAGTAACTACGCCTTATAGAAAGTGGAAAGAAGTAATAGGCAAATTAAACTCTCATAGCAACTCTAGTACCACAAATTTTCTTGTATAGCTACAGAAACTTTACGAAGTTCGATTCTGGCCGAGTAGAAGGCACCAAAGTGATGTTGGATTCACTGGATAAGAAATAAAAAGATCAAAACAGAGCTTCACTCAAGCGTATAATTGACTCAACTATATTCTGTGGAGAAAATGAAATACTCCTTCGGGGACATTGGGCCACTGATGACGGCCGAAAACCCTTTAGAAAAGAAGGGCGATTTTCGAGCGTTGCTCGGGTACAGATAAAACTAACGGTCGGAAAATGCACCGGAAAAACTCTACTGATTAGAAGTTCGGCCACTTTGGATTTCACTGATTGGGGTATTTATGAATGAGTTATAATGACGATTTTTTGTATCATTACACTGTAGACGAGTATATAATTATCGGAAAAATCACTTTCGGTCGGAAATAAAATACACCTGAAGAACTTCAACTACTTCGGACTTCGGTTATTGAGGTAAACGTGGTATTTTTTTATTGAGTTATGACGACGATTTTTTTATCATTAAACTGTACTCGACTACCTATATAATTATCGAGAAAAAAAATCACTTCCGGTCGGTAAATACCAAAGAAAAGCTCTCTACTGATTCGTTTTGACGATTTTGGATTTCACTGGTTGAGGTAAAAGTAGTACTTATAATTATATTAGGACGTTGAATTTAGAGATTAATTCAACGCCGACTAATAAATATATAATTATCGAGAAAAAAAAACAAAAATAATCACTTCCGATCGGAATATACTAAGGAAAATGAAATAATACCTGTCAGTGAAATCCAAAGTAGTCGGAACTTCTTATCAGTAGAGTTTTTCCGGTGTATTATCTGACCGGAAGTGATTTTTTTCTCGATAATTATATAGGTAGTCGAGTACAGTTTAATGATAAAAAAATCGCCGTCATAACTCAATAAAAAAATACCACGTTTACCTCAATAACCGAAGTCCGAAGTAGTTGAAGTTCTTCAGATGTATTTTATTTCAATTCAATTTTTATTTGATAATTATATAGATATTAGTCGGCGTTCAATTGATACCTAAAATCAATGTTCTAACATAATTCTAAGTACCACTTTTATCTCAACGACTCAACCAGTGAAACCCAAAATCTGAATCAGTAGAGCTTTTCCTCGGTATATTCCGACCGGAGGTAATAATAATACTTTTTATTCTGTCAACAATAATAAAAATTGCATACAATCGTCAAATTAAATTATTTAGAAATATGTATATCTATTTTAAATTGCCCCCATTCATACCCGTTCATACACAGTCCACACTCATTCCTAAGACTGATAGTTACAGCCATACGTTTTAAAATCTTCTAAATTTTACCACTAGAAATAGAGGATGATCGAATTACTTTATAATAAATTTCATCCCAGCGGCTCATCCTAAACTCTTCCACTGAATAAAACACCCTCGACACCAAAAAGTGTCTCAATCAAGCTTTAAATTTTGTTGGTTCATTCAAATTTTTGATTTCATCAGGGAGCTTGTTGATCAGCTTAACACCAACCTCGGATGGCAAACGTTTAAATGCGGCTGTTCTGTGTGGATGTAACCGAAGGTTGTCCCTACCTCTTGTCCCGTATTGATATACGTCCCTGCCCCGGACGAACTCGCACTTAAATCGGCAGAACAGGGCGACATCGAGGATGTAGAGACAGGGCAAAGTTAGCAATCCAAGCTCCCTAAAGGCATCTCTGCATGAATTTCGGGATTTCAATTTTGAAATGATGCGGACAGCTTTCTTTTGACTTCTAAATACTCGCTCAAATTTGTATTTAGAACAGCTGCCCCATAGCCTCAACTCGTACATTAGATGGGGGTGTACAGGGCCGAAGTAGGGCATTTTTAGTACATCCCGGGAGCAAAATTTTGAAAGGTTCCGTAGAGCATAAATGCCTGAAGAAACCGTTGAGCAGGTACTTTCAATGTGATTGTCTCAAGTCAGACTTCGATTAAGGTACATTCCGAGGAACTTGGTGGAATCAGCTTCCTCTATGAGGACATCGTCCGCCATCACAGCAGCGCGATCCTCAATCTCTCTTTGCCGCAAACAGAAATTTAGTGCATTTGATTTGGAGTTGTTGGTCCTCAGATTTAATTTAGAAAAAAAACTGAATACATGAATTCAGTTCTAAAAAGGAAATGATTTCTAATTCATGTTTTGTTGGAGCTTTAATGCAGACCGTTGTATCGTCAACATACTGGACCATTTTCCCTCTCAGGAGCGATGAGTTCCGCCTGCTGATGTACACAAGGAACAAGACTGGTCCAAGTATAGATCCCTGTGGGACTCCATAGGAAGAAAGTCGCTAATTTAAAATGATTTAATTGTTTTTTTTCTCGATAATTATATATGTATTAGTCGGCGTTGAATTCATACCTAAAATCACCGTCCTAACATAATCCTAAGTACCACTTTTACCTCAACCACTCAACCAATGAAATCCAAAATCGGCAAAACTTGAATCTGTAGAGAGCTTTTCTTCGGTATTTACCGACCGGAAGTGATTTTTTTTCTCGATAATTATATAGGTACGGTGTACAGTTTAATGAGTTTAACAAAAATCGTCGCCTAACTCAATCGAAAACCCCACGTTTACCTCAATCATTGAAGTCCAAATTAGTTGAAGTTCTAATCAGTAGAGTTTTTCAAGTGTATTTTCCGACCGAAAGTGATTTTTTCGATAATTATATATACGTTTACAGTTTAATGACACCCAAAATCAACGTCTTAACTTAATTCTATGTAGTCACTTTACGTCCCCACGACGAATTTGAACGAAGTGGTCGCTAATTTAAACTGTTCGCCGTGTTACGGTTCAGGTTACTTTGCGACGTCACGTGACCGCGCCCTAAAGAAATACCGTGATTACACTACACTATCCGAAAGACCGAGCCCAAAAGTATCGTTTGATACTTTATGATTTAAACGAAAGGACAATTATATTTTTAACAACGGTCACTTCAATCAGTGAAATCAATCAATTTAATGTTTGTAGACAAGAGTAATGATAACTGTCCTTTTTTCTCCTGCTCCATGCTTTATTTTTTAATGTCTTAAAATTTCGTGGGGGTCCGGACCCCCTGGACCCCCCCCCCTTCGCTACGCCACTGGATACAGACTAGTCTATGTTTCAATGATTTTAATTCCTTCTTGAGTAGCTGATATAACAGGAAATTATCCTAACACAAAAACTACTTCACTTTTAAATAAGCAGATAATGAAATATTTCTATGATTTAACTGTATCCAAACCAATATTTCAACGCGGAGTGAATATTAGTACGAAATACCGATAAATAACATTTAATTATGTTATCACGTTTTGTAAAAGACTGCTAATGCTTTTTATATTTATAAGGAAGAACAAAATTTTAATGTTAACTGAACAATATTAGTGGTGTTTTAATTAAAAATATAATTCATGGAATCCACTAAATAACATGTGCTACATATTTTACGAACCTTTTTCCTCCTGCGTTTTTTCAGGTTTTTTCAGTGTGCGTTATTGTTTTCCATAACTCTTACAAAGATCTTCCATGATAGGAAGGTATGATATTGGGTTCTCTGTGGAAAACATGGACAACAAAAAGTAAGATTGCGGAGATATATATATTTATATAGATACTAGCTGTTTCCCGCTGCTTCGCACGCTTTTCGTAAGTTTTGCCCGCGTATGAGCATTTCTGGTTGAAGTAAATTATATTTCCAACCCCGATGTAGATTTTACCTTGATGTCACGATCAAGAAAATATGTCAAAAATGTATTGTACATGCATAATGTATTTTATTACAAAGTGGTCTACCACTCAACCTTTAAGTTCAACCAAAAATTTAGTTTAGACAATTATACATCATAACTTAGCGCCTTCAAATTGTGTTTCACTGTTTAATATACGTATCTATCTCGTAATTGCAGGTTATAATGTGCAGGCGCTTTGAAAACTTTTCTTCATTTTATTCGTTTATATTCACGACATAAGCGAATAATTCAGATAATAACTATCCTATCTTCTAAGTTAGACTAAATTACGGATACATGTGAAATTTGATTGAAATTGGTTCAGTCGTTTTGGAGTTTATTGGCAACATACATCGTGACTCAAGATTTTTATATATATATAAGATTTAAATATCTATAAATATCTATATATTATATATATATATATATATATATATAACGTAAAGGCATCCAGAGATATGCTAATCCAGGCACAAAGGGAAGTAATGGTTATTAGATCATAGCTTAATAAAGTACCTGAACGAGGAGTAAAAATTTCACTTTTTATAATTGAACAGTGTTTTAAGAAATACCGCAGTATTATAAAAGAACCTTACTTTTTTGAAAATTAAAAACTATTGTGTAGGTATAATTGTGTTCTGCCCAGGGCTTTCATGCAAACTATTTTATTATTGTATTAATTTACATAAAATTATGAATATTAAAATAATTCTAATATATATTCCAATTTCGTCTTTACAAAAAAATATCAGACTACTCTGTTTAATTATTATTTCGTAAAAAACTGTTTTTGAATTTGTTTTAGCTATTTTTAAATCGGTATTTCAGCAATAAATGTCATAAATTCTAAGACAATAGTAGTAGTTATATCGTTTTAAAAACTAATTAAGAATGTAAAAACTAATAATTTAAATAATGTATTAAATCAAGATTTTAGTTAGGGGATGAAAGTTTGAGTATGTGTATCCATTAATATGTAACAGGTTTTCTTGGATGCTTTAGGCAACTTTAGTGAGACAATGATGAAAAAATGCTTTAAATGTTATATTTACTATCATCATAATAGTATTTTTTTTACTTTTTATACGGTAGCTTAGGCGTTTTCGTTAGAAGTCCATAACGACTCTTTAAACTACCTTTGTCCAAATACCATATCCAAGGATGTCATAGCTTCCACACATACACATTATAGTCCACGTATTGATATAATGTATAATTCTGCAAAATGGTGCTAAAATGATATTTCGTTAAACGTCTTGTCTGAATAAAAGATTATGGTACAATCATTTGCAATTTGAAAGATTGGGCATATTTTGAGAAGTTGAAACATAACGTAAGTGTTTCTTTTCTCCACAATTAGGATTATGCTTGATCAACGAGCATTAGTGAATCTAGCTCTGAGGCTTACGCAGCTGGTATCAAATCAACTATCACTAGTTTTAAAACTAAAATAAACCGATAAAATATTCCTTGTATTTAGTACGATACACTATAATCTGACTTCGTTCTGTACATATAAAGCTTGTTAGTATTGAGTTAGCGTGAGAAAGCAAAATTTTCTAGCTATAAGATCTCGCATTTTACCATATCCACATTTTTGGTACTATTTAATTTAAGATGAAAATAAAATGCTATTCCTGACACCCTCAAAACTAAATTTTATAAGATTAACGTAAATCTTGAAGGTACACAAATAGTCTGTATAAGTGATATATAATTATTACAATAAACTTGTCAAGTTTTTTTATATTGCATGACTTCAGCTATGTAATTCTATTAAATATGTATCGCGTTATTTCAATAAACTAACAACCACTTGAAAAATATGAATGGGAAGCATTGAGAAACACATTAGTAACAATCGGTGACGTGAGTGCGCCATCCATGTCTTGTCACCGTTGTCTGGATTGGGCCATTACAAGGTACGTGACGAGGCTCACTTTAGAACGAATAATTTGGTTTGTATTTTATGATATGAGATAGTATATAAAGATTATATAGTATTATAAAGATGTATGGTTTCACTTTCGTAGTACAAATTCTCGGCGTTAATTGCTGTTTAATTTATTCTTTAAGACAGTTATTTATTTAAATAATGAAAGGATGGAAAAAGTATGTGAAATACAAGAATATATATTTATTTTTAATCGAATATTATAAGGTACATTTTATGAACAAAATCGGCTTTTAATTCTGTTTCACAGATGTACAACAGATAGATACACATATAAAGATATCTACATTAAAACTATCCATATTATGGAATGTTCATAATAATAGTTTGTGTAATTTTATAAATTATAGTACTTGACAACGAAATCATCCTTGTAACTATATCCGCTAAAACGAGAAATTATTTTAATAATATATATTTTGATAACACATTTCATAAAAGTTTACGTCTAAGAAAACATACATACAAGCTATGTAATGTGTGCTTCATTCTCTCGTGCCCGACATGTTTTAAGTATTCCCTCATTTTTATTACCCGTTGATGGGAATATTGCGGTGATATACGGGTGTGTGATAACTCAAACAAATAAAAATGATTGAATAATGTAAGTACGATAAAGAAGTACACTGGTCAAGTTCATCACACTTTAGTCACAACATGCTTCTTTTCTTTAATAATATCGAAAGAAAACTTTGAGAATCAAAGGACTGATCATTTAAGTTCAAATAACAACGTAGATGTTATCTTTTTCAAACGTGTCTTCCAAGTTTCGAAAGTTCTACGATTCAGTGTTCAGAGAAGTAACACAAATTAAAGTAGTAATTTGTTACCTGTAATTCAACAGGCCTACTGGATAGCTTGAACTTTAGTCTCAGAGGAACAGTTAAGCCATGGGCTGTCTTAGTGTGATGATTTATATGGGTTGTACTGGAACTTGTTTTTAATGTGTAGCATTTAGTAACGTGTTTCTTTTGTACACTTTTCTCAGGATTGGAGAGGGGTAGAGCTCTGAAATGTTTACCACATATGTAACTAACTTAGTTGTATGGTTTAAAAAGAGATTTTCCATTATTCATTCCGAAAAAAATTACAAATAAATAATAGGCTAAAAAAATGTTTTTTGTAGTTTTTTTAATAACTACAAAATAATAGGGTAAACAATGTTTGTAGTTTTTTTAATAAATACAAAAAAATATTAATTTTTGGAAATTCTTCCTGCTAAACAACCTTGTACAAGAACATCCTTATTACTGTGCAAAAAAAATTAAATTGGCATATCTCTTATGGTTATTGACATATGTGTGTAATGGTTTGGCTAATTGAACAATGCTTAGATAGGCCCTACCCTGTCCCCTTTTAGAGTTATGTTTTGTTAAATTTTACTGTCAAAACACTTCCTAAAGTTATTAAAAATATAAAACATAATATTTATGGAATCAGTACCCAACAATGTTTAGCTTTTATCACTTCCAAAACCTGAAATAGAATAGATCTATAAATAATGGATGTTAAAATTAGCTTTATCAAACTTAAAGGAAGCCATTAATTATTGGTGAACCACTTCGTCCTGAAATGTAAAAGTAATTATAATGCTGTAATAAGATTTCTATAGTAAATTCTTTAGTATCATTAAATGTCGAATTTTTGGAACTTTTTTACTCTAAAATTTAGATAATTGTTACTCTAATTTATACATACTAATAATTACTCTAAGTAATAATTGTCAATACACCAGTATAGATGAAAGTTGAGTATTTATGATGTAAAATTTATGCCTATATAAAGTTGTATACAACTCTGAGATAGTAGGAATTTGAATTGCTCAGTACTCATTAAGATATTTGGTTAGAATAACTGCGCCATGGTTTTTTAGTGCTAATTAATGATTATATTGATCTGATTAACATTACACATTCGGTATAAGATTGAACAAATCGTATAAATATTGACAATCCATCGTGATATTTTACTTTTGTAAGTTGATAAGTGGAAAGTATCGTACATAAGAAAGTTTCAGACCTTATAATAAAAGTAAAGAATTACTAGTAGAGTCAAAATGTGATAGAACTCTCATCGTTAAAAGTAACGAAAGAAAATAGGTATTCTCTAGGGAACATCTGTATCACGACACAGTGCAACTTCCCTCCACCCATCTTATACTCTTTCAGCCAAACTGTGTCTCGAATTGCACTTTCAGTTTGAAATTGCTTGAGAGTTAGTTTGTTGAGTGTTCTAAGATGAAGACAGTTATAACTTTCATATATATTGAGCTTTTTTATGCTGTAAAATTTACAATAGTTAACTTGTTTCATCTGTACGGAAAGTAAATATTCACTAAAATTGTCAAGGATATGTTGCAGTTTATATTTTTGTAACTTTATAAAATAAAATATAGTTTTTCTAAGTTATCAATCGCGAAATTTGCTTATGCTTTACCATCATTGTTTTAACTGGTATTATAGCAATACAATCAATAAGAATCAGAAATGTACCTACAATTGGAACGTTTAATGTTTTTGCAAAAGACTTGAGAGAAAGTTTGTATAGACTTAAAGCTTAGTTCGTAGGGCTCCCTTAGTCCAAAAAATACCTATATTGTTATCCGGGTAAAGATCAAAGGGTAGAAAATTTGCTATGATAGGGAGAGGGTAAGGTAAATCTACAATTAGTGTGGTTTCGAAAGGAAACCTTTTCGTTCTTTCGGGTTCTTTGTATTCTGGTGCATTGGCTTGATTTATTTAATCTTTTTATATTTTTTAAAAGAAGTTTAATAAAATTATAGACACTTAATTATTTCATTACATTATTTTAAATTTCTACTAGTAGGCAAAATAATATTATAATGCAACATTAAATTAAATATTCATATAAATGGAAGACGTATTAAATATCTAATAGCATCTCCATTGCTCCAGTTTCTATTACATTTACATACACTGATGTGATGATGCAAACACTAAGCTCATTAGTGAATCCTAAACTGTCTACGTGTTAAAACAAGTTACTCATTAGGGATGAAAATGAAGGGATTACGACATGATTGCGACTAAAGTGGCTCCTGGCCAGAGTCCTCAGGAAGTCTCTCCTGTAGTCGTAGTGTTCCTCTCGCGAGTTGTGTATGTAATAGAAATTGTTGAATACTTATCACTTACCTTTCTCCATATGTCAATAGATCCCATTAAACCCTTATACTGAGGGTAGGCTATCAAATACATACTAATCTGAACTGAATGGCGGTAGTAATTGAACATACCAAAGCTTATTCTCTCTATGCTACGATTTAGCTAAGTGCTGGATTACCTATAAATACTTAACTACCGTACACTTTTATGGTATTAAAGTTATCATTAAAAGTAGTCTTAAATTATATAAAAACATAATGCAAAGTTAATCCGCTAACCCTATTTCTCTGGTCTAAGCCAAATCAGTGACCTACTGAAGCCAAAAATTGCTGCTTATCCTTTGTTAGACACATAAATGTATTAACTACGTTACTTAATTTTGTAATTGCAACGAAACTAAACATAAGTGGAAATTAAAATTGGAGTAGAAACGTTAAAATATAACATTAATAGTAATCGCGTAGGGAATTAACAATAGCGTTGTATGCTTAAACGGAGTAAATTAAGGAACTCAATAATTTAAATGGTGGTCTTCAGAATCGGGGTCTCTAGAAGGAATGGGGGTTCATGTTTTAATGTGTTTACAAATTTTAACAATGTTCATCCCAACAGCTCATCATGAACAGATCAACAGAATAAAACACCTCTTATACCAGGAAATGTTTCAGACTAGCTTTGAAATACTTAGGTCATTGAGGTGTTTGATATTGTTAAGGTCGTAAAGCATTTGACCTTGTCTGACAGAACACCCGTAATATACTCGCACAGCTATCTGTCTTTATAATTAGAGGAGAGTCATGCGGAATATACTTGTACAACACCAATAACATTTAAATTTAGATCCGTTGTGGCATCGATTGTTGAATTATTTTCCCGAATCCGAACCTGTTTGGTATATAGAATTTTTTGAGAGTCAAGGAGTTGTTAAAAATGTTTAAGAAAAGACTTTTAAAAAATTCTTAAAGTTAGGGAGGATGGGAATTGGGCGATAATTGTTTGGGATACAAGGATGTTCTTAAAATAAAAATGTAAATCACTTTTCCAACGAAGGAAATATTAATAATTTTTACTGGTGTTAAAAGGCGCTGGCAACACCCCTTGAATAACCATACAGGCGTGACGTTGATGTCACTGGACTTTTGCGTCTCAGATCCTAGAAAATACGGAACCTCAATCTTAATCACAGGCAAAAGAACCATGGACGAGACAGGTCTAGTTGACGTCTCTTCGCGAGGGCTGTTCAAGCTAAATGAATCGTATGGCTTAGCCACAGTTGAAAACATTGAATAGTTTTCCTCTGAAGAGATGGTTAATTGTTCCGTGTTTTCTTTACATTGTCAGAATTGAGAGTTTAGACAAATATGACTCTTTTTTGTTTTGCATAATGTTCCATACGCTTTTGGGAAAAATTGATTGATTGTTATAATTTTCAAACTAATGATGTCAAATGTCAATCGTGACATACACGATGTTGACTAAAAGGTTTCACAAATTTCTATAGTTGATAGGACTCATGATTCCAAATAAAAGATTTCCTATAAATATAGGTCACGAAGTGTTTTGATTAGCCGCTAGCCTTCACTTGTATTTTGTATAAAACAATTAATATCCCAAGAAACAGTAAAGCTACACATACCAAACTTTTACACACAGGTTATATTGAATAAGAAACCAACTAATTTGAAATTTTACAAACATTCAAAAACTATATTGTTCAATGAAATCTGTTGACGCATAAGTGGGAAAGACCACTTTAGATGTATACTTGTACAAGCCGGGAGCAAGAAGCGATTTTTCAGATGAAAGGCATTATCAGTGTTGAATCGATAAAAAATATATATGATGTCACGTCATTTGTAATTTGTAATTTTAATTAAATTCAAACGGCAAATTTTTCTACGAAATCCTGCAAAAGGGAGCATGACCATTTTAAGGCTACGCTTGTACAAGCAGGGATCAACATACAGCTGACTCCTCACACTTGTGATACGTTTATTGCTCCCGATTGTTGTATACATACCTTTTGTGGTCGTGCTTGCTTATACATTGATAAATATCGTTGATAAATGTACTGTTGCATCTAGTTTAAAAATTGCAAAATAGCTGGTAAATTGTTAATATTTTATAACTATACTTCTTTATTATTTGATAAAGCGGGAACCAAACCTTTTAATGAAAAAGCAGAAGTCGGCAGCACATCCGTTCGAAAGCCTTTCGATAAATGTTCCCAAAACTCATGTACCCTTCATAGTCTATCAATGTTCAAAACCCATAGTTAATCCGTTGTATAATGATCCGATGAAAATAATAATATATTTTAGTGACATACTTTTTAACCAAATATAATAACATATTTCTATGGTTGTAGCGGTTGGAAAGTGTAGTATGACAAACAAATAATCTACTCTTATTTAATACCTTTCTTTTATTAAAATTTATTTTATGTTACACAATAAATTAAAAAGGTATTTTGGTACGTTAATAGCAATTCATGTAAGATAAAACAACACATTTTTAATCGACTTTTAAACTTATATTTAACAACTTCTTAAATGTTGTGTGGTATATTTCATATTATGCCATACAAATGCAATGTATACAATGAGTTAAATACAACTAATTCATTAAATGTTTTTAAATTACAAAACTGCAGAGATGATTAATTACGAACATCCGTTACCTAAATCACAAAGCACACTTACTGCAGATGTGATGCAGAGAAGGATGACTCGTAATACCCTGGTGTGAGATTCGGTGGTAAGCTTGCTACTAATTTACCTTACTGATCCCATATATTATACACACAAGTACATGTGAACATGGATTACGTACTCAACGTACGTGCTGGTTATTTTAGTAAGAAACAAATAACAGTTTTTAGTACTAAAACATCAAAACCTACCCATTATTTCTGTTGCAGATCATGATTATTACGTTTTACAACGACATATTATGACAATTAATTATGATTTAGTAATTTGTTTGATATTGAGTGCTTACATGATAGCAATAATTTCATTAACAGGTTGAGCGTTAGTGAAACGATCTGACTTTTAGGAACAATCTGACTTTTATACTTTGTTTGTATACGGAAAAAAATTTCCCTATGATGAAGCCCGTTAATTTATGATATTTGCCTTATTGCTTTGACGTCTAACAAATTATAGGTTGCCACAATTTGTATTTTTCCAGCAAGGAGATGTAAAAACATGTCCGACTCTCTGTCCGCAAGACAACTGAGAATGGAATGACCTACGGGCTTAACATTTTTTTGTATACGGAAACAATGAGCCCTATGATGAAGCCATTTAACTCATGATATTTGGCTTATTGCCATTGATGTCTATAAAATTATAGGTTGCCACAATTTGTCTTTTTCCAGTGAGGAGATGTAACAAAATGTCCGATTCTCTGTCCACAAGACAACTGAGAATGAAATGACCTACAGGCTTTACATTTTCCTTGCAACCCAATAAAGCCTGTAACACGTCATACGATCAGGCGTAGGGGAGAGTGGGGTAAAACAGGGTGGCTAGTCTTTGACGGCTTCCTGAATCTAAGTTTTTTGGCAGAAATGAATAAAAATTATTACTAGTAATCTTAGACTAGTTATGTATCAAAATATGGCCGTAAATATCAAATGACACGAAAGATGTTTTAATTACTTAGTTTATAGTAAAAAAAGTGAAACTACCCGGTTTTACCCTACCAGTGGGGTAAAACCGGGTACACATGGTAAGTATATGGGAAATATGAAAAACTACAATTTTTGATATACAGATTTATTATTGGAACTAAATGTAACAGGTTTGGTTTGAAAATAAAGTAGCTACATTTATATATATATATATATATATATATATATATATATATATATATGTATATGAAATAAATTTCTTATGTAAAAAAAAATATTCTATGTAAAAATAAAAACTTGTTCAGTCCTTTTTAAGTGAAATTGAACTGTCATTTTACTTTTGCAAGGGTTTACACAAATCACATATAAAGTTATCGTCCTCTTCTTCTGAACCACAGCATTCTTCGTGTGCCCACCCTAGGCATCCTGAACACTGTATCCAGCCTTCGTTGCTTTTAGAATTTGAGTAAATGTCGTTGCAGTAAATACAGCCTAGATCTTCCTGAAACCCATCTTCACTAGATAAAAATCTTCTTGATCAATATTTCTCTTAGTTGACACCTTTGCCTTTTTGTTTTGTTTTTCAAACTTGCTCTTGTTTGGTTGCCCATTTTTCTTTTTTTCTTTTAGTACCCTTTTACCTTCGAAGAGTTTTCTTTTTTTCACCATCTTTCCCTCATTCTTTTTTTTTCTAATGCGACCTCTAACTCTCTCTTGTATGGCGAGGAAGTTAAAATAGCAGTTTTCCCCTTTCGTTTATCGCTTCTTTTGGTATTGTTTCGGTCGTAGTGAGGTGGTGGGATGATATCTCTTGGTGAAACAATGAAAATTGGTTGTTCAGGTGACACTTGACATTGGCCAGATTTGGGCATGGGATCTAAAGTCTTTGAACAACATGGTTCATCAAAAGGGTGAACAACCTTGTCTGGTGTAGCAGTTTGTGAAAAACTATCACTTTCAGTTAGGCCTTCTGGTGGTGCTACAGGTGGGCCTACTGCCTCTGAATCAGGAGGTTGAGGACTTAGGAGATTTAAAGAGCTAGCCTCTTGAGGTGTCCTGTCTGTTGTCTCTGCTGGTGTAAATAAAAAATCCGGATACACATCTCTGTCAAAAGGATAAATTCCAGTCTTTTTGAATCCGTTCATAGCGGTCTGCATGTTTGCCGCCTGGAGAAAAGCATTGCCAAACAGCTTAGACACTTGTTAAATCGTCACTGGCCTGCCTGGGTGCTGAGCTAGCCATTTTCGGACTTCCTGTTGGTAAAATGTACTAACAGGGGCCATGAAAGTAACATCTAAAGGCTGCATGCAATGTGAACAGTGAGGAGGGAGGCATAACAGAACAACATTTTTAGCTCGGGCATAGTTTATAAGCTCAATACTCTTAGTGTGAGTTGAGTGACCATCAAGTATCAACAGAACTGGTTTTTCTTGGGATGTGTTGGAGAACTCAACAAACTTTTCCATCCAAAATAAAAACTATTTCAGTTTGCATCCAGCCACTTTCGTGGTACTGAGCCATGGATCCTGGAGGTGCGTCATCCATTAGCAGTGGATTTTCCCTTTTTCGTGGAAAAATAAACAAAGGGGGCATAAAATTCCCTGCCGCACTCATGCAAATTTCAACTGTCACCAAGGTTCCTCGTTCAGCTGAGGCTATGCAGCCTACTTGTTTTTTACCTTTTAGGGCCAATACTTTTGAAGGCTTGTTGGGTACTGTCGTTACACCAGTTTCATCTACATTATATATAGAACTGGGAGAAAATTTGTACTGTTTGTTTAGGCCCTCCAACAAGTCAAAGAATGCTGAAACTGATTGTCTATTAAAACCCATTGCTCTTGCAATGGAGGTTTTCTCGGGATCTCTCAGAGAAACCCTCTCCTTATGCCTCGCTAAAAACCCATACAGCCAGTCTTTACCTGCCAGTTTTGTCTCATTAGAGAATTTATGTTTAATTTTATTTTGCACAGCAAGCTCATAAGCTAATCTACGGACATCAGTCAATGTAAGGCCGAAAAGCCTCTTTTCTAGGAGCAAAATATGTTCAACTAGTAAGTTTTCCTGTTCCTCAGTGAAAACTGTTTTGTAGTGTCCTAATCCACCTTTAGCAGATGCCTCAGTAGCTGATAACTGATTTTGTTTTGCCTTTTTTACTCTATCTTCTAAAGTAGACTGAGGGACTTGAAATAACTTGGAGGCCTTAAGATATCCCATATTGCCTAAAATTACCTCTTTTATGGCTGATTCCATACTATTCTGATCCCATGACTGCCGTTTGGTCTTCCTGATGTATGTTCTAGGCATCCTTCAGCATCAAACCGTGACAAAAAAATTGTATTAAAAACAAAATATGTAATTGCAATTTAATTGTTAACTAATTTATTTATTTTGGTAATGTAACAGCTGTTAAGTTCTGATCTAAATACAGATGTTTGTTTCCTACTCCTATTTTGTATTATTTAAACAAAAATATTTTTATCATTATCATTAGGTCTCACAATTATTTATGTTGTTTTCAGGTGGTTATAGTTTAAAAGGAATATTATTATATATATATATATTAGTAAAGTTACATTAAGTAAGGTTCCAAAGTCATGAGCACGAAGTGGTGTATTTGCTAGAGACTAGCGATTAACTCATCTGACTACATCAAACCAGCACTGTTTATAACTAACATGTGACCTACCACTGTGTAATAGTCCCATTGATCGTGTGTACATCATTTCAGACATTCGATGCATGATTAAAAAATTATTCATAAAAGAAGAATATTGAGAATATTACAAAACGTTAGGACTCAAATACATACGCTTCAAATATATGTATCTGAAAGGCCAAACAAAATCAGATATATGTGGTAAAAATCCTAACAGTATTCTATACGGGAAAGTGCACTTTTTTGTTTTGCTTTCATGCTGTTCAACCTATTGTATTGAAATTTACCATATTCTTACGGTTCCTGGGTTTAATATAGACCTATTCTTATTTCGAAAATCCCTTCGGACTACGGCCTACTGGTCTCTGAAATAGCAAAAACTATGCTATTTGAAAATTTGCTTAACTGTTTTTTTAACTGATATACCTATTCCAGGTCTAAATATTCTAAAATGTTAAACATATTTTTCAGTTTATGCAGAAACAAGCACATAAATAGTGTCATTTTAATGTACTTTCTAACTTTAAGTTACAATCTAACTTTTAACTATAAATTTAAAGACTGTTACAAAACTTATCTTAGTTATCTTTTGACGGAAGTAGGCTTCTCCGATCTGTGATATATATAAAGGGTAATTCAAAAAGAGCGCCGGTTTTGATATATCAAATTAAGAGATTTATTTTAATGAAAATCTGAAATCAAATACATAAATATGTTCATCTAACCTTCCGATTTCATGTATGAAAAATAATGTCATGCATGTGTCCTCCTCTGCTACGCTGGCACGCAACAACTCTATCCATGAAATTAGCCATGACTGCACGACAAGTTTCCACTTCAATTTGGCTGACAACACGTCGAATTTCCTCCTTCAACTCATTGATGGTTCGGGGTTTACTGGCATAAGCTAATGACTTTAGATAACCCCAAAGACGAAAGTCACAAGGTGTTAAGTCACATGACCTTGGTGGCCATTGATGGTCGGAATTACGAGAAATGACGCAATCCTGAAAGCTGTCACGGAGCAACACAACTGTTTCACGAGCAGCGTGGCAGGTGGCACCATCCTGCTGAAACCACAACAGGTCAATGTCTATGTTATCCAAATGAGGCCACAAAAACTCCCTAATTATCGTACGGTATCGGTCTCCATTCACTGTCACAGCTTGCCCTTCCTGATCTTCAAAAAAATAAGGGCCGATGATGCCGCACCAAACTGTCACTCGTTGTGGATACATTTCCCTTTCGTTAATCATGCGAAGGTTTTCTGAACCCCAGATACGGCAGTTCTGTTTATTAACAAATCCATTCAATTGGAAGTGCGCTTCATCACTGAAGATGATATTCATTGCGAAGTTTTCTTCCTCCTGCGAATTTCTCAATACCCAATCAACAAACTGTCGTCTCTTCTGGTGATCTGCCACTTTCAATTTTTGCGTCAGCTGAATTTTATAGTGATGATATTTGAGATCGTATCGAAGAATTCTCCGTACAGAAGAACATCTTAAACCCAATTGTTGAGAACGGCGACGTATTCATTTCGCTGGGCTAACAGCCACACTGTCACGAACCACCTCAATGTTCTGTTCAGTTCGGGCACAACGACGACGTCCAGAACTTTTGAGGTCGAATGTTGAACCCTTTTCTTGTAAATTTTTCATGAGTCTGCGAACTGTTGATTCATTCGGTGCTTCATTACGTCCTAGAGTACCGCGATGTTGGCTAACAGTAGCCGCATAACTCTCTCCACTCTGATAAAACGTTTTCACTATTAACACTCGTTTCGCACAAGTAAACTTCTCCATGGTTAGACACATAATGCACTAATGAGAGAAATATCAGCTGCGTCAACAATCGGAATGTAGTCGGAATTAGAATCAAGGTCAAACATTGTTGCCAACCGATAAAATAAAACTTAGCTGTCTTTTCAAAACCGGCGCTCTTTTTGAATCACCCAGTATATATATATATATATATATATATATATATATATATATATATATATTTTTTTATATATATATTTATATATATATATATGTTCTAGATCGGGAAACTAGGATAAATCATCTATAGAACCGAAGAATACTATGAACGAGAAATTACCTGTCGACAAGTTCGATGTTGAGGGTCAGTTATGCGAGTGGTACAGACAGGTGCTCTCTCTGCCTACACAGCGCGCCACACGATTCGCATAGTTTTATTATAAATTGTAAACATCTCTCTACAATTTTAAAGATGAGTCATTTATACAGTTTTAGAATGACATATTATTATATAATGGTAATAAATGTTTTTTGAAATTTCTGTAAAGTTAGGCCTACTATTATAACCTTTGGTGTGTTACTCTTACTTACTCTTACTCCCAGGGCCATTTATATCGGAGGTGATATTTAGCCGCACCAACAAAGCTCCTCCATCTTGAACGGTCCTCCGCATCTTCCTCTGAAGCGCCCACCCTTCTCCATATCAGCCTTCACCTCGTTCCACCATCTCACTTTCGGTCTCCCACGGGGTCGTCTTCCTTCTGGGTTACCGTACATTACCCTCCTCAGTTTGCATTTCTCTTCTCTTCTCAAAACATGGCCTGCCCAACGGAGTCTTCTGCACTTTATTTCTCCTATTACATCCGTACTATTGTAGAGCT
Source organism: Homalodisca vitripennis (assembly GCF_021130785.1). Lineage (NCBI taxonomy): Eukaryota > Metazoa > Arthropoda > Insecta > Hemiptera > Cicadellidae > Homalodisca > Homalodisca vitripennis. The sequence continues at coordinate 134,146,446 of NC_060207.1, forward strand.
CCCTGATTTCTCTATTATGTTTTTCTTCTCCATACCCCTTGTTCATATGATGGCCCATAAATTTTACGTAAAATTCTATTCTCGAAAAGTAGAAGCTTTTTCTCATCCTTCTTATTTAGCCTCCACGTTTCGGATCCGTACAAAAGCACTGGACATATAATTGTTTTGTATATTCTAGTTTTTTAGTTTTTTTGTGAGAGAGAGATTTGGTTGAAAGTATCCTATTGCATGCATATGCACATCTATTTGCTGAGTTGATCCTATTTTGTATCTCTGGTTCATCTGTGTTTTTATTTGATATTGTGACCCCAAGGTACTTAAAGTTCTCCACTTGTTCGAAAACATGCCATCAATTTGTAGGGTCCTCCTCTTTGATTTTGATTCCTTCTAAAGTGCATATATTTAGTTTTTTGCATCATTCGTCTTCAACCCCACTTTCTCTGCCTCACTCATAAATAGTCCAGTTAGTAGTGACCTCAAATCATCTACATTTTCTGCAAATATGACAACATCATCTGCAAAAGCCAGGATGTTTAGTTTAGCTCCAACTTCCACCCCTAAATCCCTCTCTGCTACACTCTGAAGTGCTTCTTCCATGGCAATATTAAATAAGAATTGGAGAAAGACCATCTCCTTGCCTGACTCATGAGTTTATCCCAAAAGGTACACAGTCCCGACCATTAATTCTTACTGAGCCTCTTGACTCTGTGACACTCATCTTAACTAAGTTTATTGATTTTCTCGGATGCCCAAATTTATCTAGTTGTGTCCACAACTCCTTTCTGATTATGCTATCGTATGCTTTTTGAAAGTCAATAATTATGGCAAAAAAATTCTTTATTATATTTCCCAGTATTTAGCTAATATTTCTTTGAAAATGAAAATCTGATTTGTGGTTGATCTGCCCTTTATGAACCCTGCCTGTTCTTCCCTGATTATTTCATTTGTATAATGTTCAAGTCGGTTTAAAACAATTTTGGATAAAACTTTATATGGGATGCTGAGTAGTGAGATGCCTCTGTAGTTACCACACTCTTCTTTTTCACCCTTCTTGTGTATAGGTATTATATAGAATAGAATAGAATAGAATATATTTATTTTTCGAAAGTAATTACAATCCATCACAACTAAAAATAATCTGGTGCAAAATTATCAAAAAAGATGGTAATAATATTAATTCACATATAGTCTTAAATTAATGACTGCAATTAAACTATACAATATCACAAATTAATCATAATTAAAAGAATAAAAATACTATATATAAGTTTAAATGCAACACACATATTCTAGTATATATCCAATATATATTTACTTTCAAAAAACATAGGGCCTCTAAGGCAAAGCCTGTGTAGAGGTTCCTTCTCCAAGATTAAAACAATTTTGCGCTACAAAGATTTTTATATTTTATTTAAACTACATAAAGTCCCACTATATAAATGCAATTGTGGCAATATAACTTCAACAAACCTAGGCGCTTAGAATAATGTTTTGTTTCTTTACGATATAGATTCAAACAAATTAAACTTGTATATTAATAAGGTGATCAATATTATCTTTTTTTAAAAGCCAAAACTTCAATTTTTTTGCAAACAACTTAGCATTTGTACAATTTGCAATGCTTTTCGGAATAATATTAAAAATTCTAGGACCCCATAAAACAATAACTTTTCGTAAAAAATGTCAAATTTGGCTTGGGTACTTCCAAACGTTCTTTATACCTCAATTTATCTTTGTAACAATTATTTAATTCATTCAAATTCCCACTTTTCACGAAAAACATTTTTTAATACTTTATATACAAACATATATTTTAAAGGAGAATTCTTAAATCTACAAATAAAAGGCCAAGATGGTTCAAATTTACTTTTTCGTTTAATTAATTTAATAATTTTCTTTTGCTGTGTAAAAACTGGTTTCAAACTGTTGTCAAAAGTCCCACCCCAACAGAAAATACCATATTCCAGTCCTACTGTTTACTAATGAAAAATACAACATTCTTAAGACATCTTCCGTGCACATGTTTTTCAAAAAATAGAAAACATCTTATGTATTGTATAACTTTTTCTTTAAACTTTCAATTTGTTTCTTCCAGTTTACCTCCCTGTCTAAAATTACTCCCAAATATTTCAAACTATACAGTCTGTGACACAAATTGCACATCTAATATTGCAATGGGTATTTTTAAGCAAAACAGTCCATACATTTATATATAATTTCATTATCAAATTCTTGCTCACTTCTTAAATTGAAATTTATGTATTTTGTTTTTTTTCCGGACTTAAAAGCATACAATTGCTTGTAAACCACCATTGAATAGCGTTCAAGTCAGAATTCATGGCTTGCTCTATTTCAGTCCAACTATTTTTTTACGTAACACCAAAGCTGTGGTCGTCCGCAAAAGATGTTAATTTTCCATTTAATTTTGCATTACAAAGATCATTAATGTAAATTAAAAAAAGAATTGCTCCCAAAAACTGACCCTTGGGGTACTCCACTACTGATGTAACCAATTTTCACTAAAAACGTTGTTAATTTTCACACATTGACTCCTTTTTGATAAATAACTTCCAAACCAGGAATTACGCATTTCCTCTAACCCCGCTCATATATAACTTTTCCAAAAGAATTTTGTGATCTACTGTGTCAAATGCCTTTTTTTATATCTAAGAAAATTCCACTAACTTTTTTTCCGGAATTTAAGGACTCATAAACTAAATCCATGAAACGGTTTTAATGCTACCTCTGTACTCAACCCTTCCCTAAATCCAAACTGATTTTCACTAAAAAACTTGTTTCTTTCAAGAAATGTGACTAGTTTCTTTTTCATTAATTTTTCTAATATTTTTTGCGAAAATAGAAAGAAGAGATATCGGTCTATAGTTATTGCAATCTTTAACAGAGTTTTATTTTTATGCAAGGGTATCACCACTGCAGTCTTTAACATATCCGAAAAATTCCCTTTTCAAAACTTAAATTAACTAAATACAACAAAACATCTGAGATCTTAGGATAAATTTGTTTTAGCATACCATTATTGCTTCTTGCCATTCAGCTGGCATTTTCTTCTTTCTCCCAAATACGAAGTATTAGTTTCCATAGATTTTCCACTATTATTTCTCCTCCTTTCTTCAAGAATTCTGCTGTTATTTCATCCTTCCCAGGAGCTTTGTTGGTCTTTAGCGCTTTGACTGCATCCTCTACTTCTTCTATGGTTGGTGGTTCTATATTTGGGTTGAACATGATAGTATTCACCAACTTGCTCTTCGTCCCTAGTTTGGTCCTCTACATTTAGTAGCTCGCAAAAGTACTCTCTCCATCTTTCTATAACTTTTTTACTTTCTGTCACCAACTCTCCATTTCTGTTTTTTTACCCTATATGGGTATGGGGTAAAACCTCTTTTGAAGAATCTTATTTTCCTGTAGAGGTCCTTTGCGTTATTTGCTGTATTATCTTCCTCAGCCTTGTCAAGCAATCTATGCAGATACAGTCTTTTTTTTCCGCCTCAGCAACTTGTTTGCCTCCCTATTTGCTTCATTATAGCTTTCTCTATCCTCTACCCTGTTACTATTCATCCACGTTATTTTCCTTTTTAACTCGGTCTTTCAGAGCTTGCTCGCATTCCTGATCAAACCATGGTTTTTTGTTTCTCTTCTTCCTACTACCACATACCTCTTCTTCTGTGTTCAGAACTACTTCCTTAAAATTAGACCATTTGGCATCTACCGTTTTCATTGTTCTCCATGTCTTCCAGGGCCTTAAATCTATTCTCCAGTTTCAGTTTGAATTCATCAGCAATATTCTTAAGCTCAAGTCTACCCACTTCTATTCTTCTTTCTTGCCTTACTTCCTTTCTTCTCTGGATTGCTATTCGCTGACACACTTTGACTAAAACTAATGAGTGGTCAGTTCCACATTCCGCTCCCCTGATGCTTCGAACATCAGTTATACTACTTTTGTGCCTTTGGTCTGTGATCACGTGGTCAATTTGGTTTTTTTTTTTTGTTTCCACCAGGTGATGTCCATGTATATTTGTGTATATCTTTTCTTGGGAACATCGTGCTAACTATTTTATATTCATTTGCAATTGCAAAACTTGCCAGTCTGGTTCCATTGTCGTTTGATTCTTGGTGCAGGCTCTCTTTTCCAATAGCAGGTCTCCAGACTTCTTCTCTTCCTACTTTGGCATTTGCGTCCCCTAAAATAATCTTCATATCAAAACTTGGTAACCTACCCACCAGTTCGTCCAGAAGACCATAGAAGTTATCTTTTTCTTCCTCTTCTGCTTCTTCAGTTGGCGCGTAAAAGCTGACTAGAGATATGTTACTAAAATTTTCCCTTTAACCTAATATTGCACAATCTATTATTAATTGCTTCATAATGTATCACAGCCTCCGAAATTCTCTTGTTTACAGCAACACCCAACCACCGTGGTATCTGTCCATCTTCACAGCCACTATAATAAATTAAATAATCTTTGGTGTTAATTCTCCCTGCCAGGGGCCATCGGGTCTCCTGAAGTGCCACAACATCCATGTTATACTTGTGCAATTCTTCTGCTAGTATGTCGCTCGCCCCTGTGCTGCCAGTGTTTCTTACATTCCATGTACCAAATCGTAATTGTTTAAAGCAAAGCCGGGTCTTTATCCGTTTATTCCGTCCAGTTCTACTCTTTGTTGGTGATTCGTAACAATAATTTTTTATGAGGCGGTCGTCAGCCCAACGCTCAACCCCCAACCTGAGGACCAGGGTATCTCTCTTAGTCTGGCTCCTACCTCACGAAGACCTGTCCGGCAAGGGAGGCCCTACCAGTAGCTACGCTACCGCCGGTATAGCTCTTGAGGTCGTTGGAGCACGCAAGCCCACCCGCCACATCAAGGCGAAGATACCTTCGGATGGGTTTGGTGTGTTATAGTTAAAAAAATTAATTTTTATAGTTTTACAGAGAATAGAAAAAGTGGAAAATATTTAAACTTACTGTAAATACACGAGATGGTACATTTTCTAACTAACATGTTCTAAGCAAACTACTTGTGAAACATCTTACACAAACTTAATTACTAATGTAAGGTTTGTAAGGTTGTTTTAGTCCCTGTATAATAAAATGTATAATTTGCGTGTCCTGTATTGTAGGGTCATATCTTCAGCATGTTGTTAATATAAATAATGTTAATAAAAAATAATCTAAAAAATAGGTTAGTGTTGGCTCGTTCTCTCCCTGTATTTTGTGTTCTAAAATCATTTGTAAACTCTGGGTTTGTGCTAATGGAGTGAAAGCCTCTGTGAAACTTTTAGCAAGTTCATCCCATTGTATGGCTTCCCCTCGTTGTTTTTGCTTGTAGTGTTTGAACCAAGTTAGTGCTGTGCCTGATAAATTTGCTGGGAATAAATTAACTTTAGTGTTATCTTTCCATCTGTTTGAAGTTGCTGCCACTAGGAATTTGTCTAAAAAATCTTGTGGATTTTCACTCTGGAGACCTGTGTAAGTCCCAGCTGATATTAGCGGTATGTTTTCCCCCATGGTTGCTGTGTTAGTTCTGTCAGGTAGTGTGAGTGGCTCGTAATTTTGTGCTAAGGTTGGGGGTGCTTGTGTCTTGATGTCCGCCTCAGGGTTATGTACTGTGTCATACAAATTTGTTCTCTGTGCTAGAAAATCCTCGATTGTAGCAAGATCCTTATAGTTTTCCCTGTCCTCTTCACTAAGGTGAGTATTTCGTGTAGTTAAATTATTAAAGATGGTTTTAATATTAGGTTGACTTGCTCTTATACGTGTTAAGTTCTTAAGTGCCGCTAGGATAGGTCTGAGGTCCGCTACAGTGTCTGTGTCTCTAGATTGTATTCAATTTTTATTTAATATTTTTAGTATGTCACTTTTGGAAGTCCTGTATGTGTCTAATGGTATTAAATCTTCATGTAGTATGGTTTCTATTTATTTATACATGTCCATTGACGTCCCTATTTAGTTTACTTGGCGTTACTCTAATTACGGGTTTGAAAAATGTGTGAGTTATTTTAAATTTTAATCTAAGTCTTTTAGGTAAATGAGTGGTTTGTCACTGAAGTAGGCTGTTAAAGTTAAATACTTACTTATGAATATTATTTAGTTCTAATTTATACATAGCCTATGAAACTATGTGCTCGCCCATGTGAGGAATTTGAATGTCAATCGAGTTTTAGCGCCTCCACCATGTAAGGTTTGTAAGGTTGGTTTTGTTTAGATTAAGGTTGAGAAATATTATAATGTATTGTGAGCAAGGGCTGTTGTGAGAGGATTTAGATATAGGTTAGATTGGCAATACAACAACCTCAAATGGACCTACACATATTTTATTCGTAATAGCATCTCCTTATATTGATTAAATTTTAATTAACAATGGATAACGTCAACCGACATATTGAGCACAAATTTTAATACCTTAATACTTTGAAGACATGTTTAATATTAAATTATTCATTACAATTTATTTTTAATTTAATTCACTATAACATTTACTAGTAATTTTTGTAGTGTAGCAATAAATATGTGTTCATGGACTAACGTGAGAAACTTTCTTTTAAAATATCTAAACATTTACATAAATTTACATGATTAAAACAAATGAGTGACTTTTCGCCATTTAAATTAAATATATGAAATAATAAAATATGAATTCCAATTTTAAACTATTCACTTGATTTCTACACATTATAATCCTTTCTTTTCATTATTTAGGTTGGAATTGTAAATAATTAATTAACCCTAATATATATAATACTACGTTCCTAAAATTACTTACATTTTATTGCACTTCACACTTATTACGCCTAAAAGATTTTTCCCCGCACTCGAACACAAGCACTGGCACTCCCGAACGTCGCTTTTCGAATCCCGTCCTCGACTTCCTCCTCTCCTCCTTGTTCCCGAGTTTTGATGTTGTTCTCCCGCCAGCTCTCCATGAACACGCCTATGCCAAATCTCTCCATCATAATTGGTGAGTAACAATTTTTCATATCAGCATGGCTGTCCCTTACATCGTCGCACGGTTTTTAGAAATCAGCATTTCCTGTGCTAAACAAGCATTTCCTGTTTGTTCATCATCAGTGTCTGGGCGGATGTGCGTATCCACTTACATCCGGAGGATGTTTGTATCGAATTGTAATACAAGACTTCCTTTCCAGCAACTATCTGTACATTGATTCTATGAATTTTGTTATACTAATAATTACATATGTCTTACAATAATTATTATTATATTTCATTTACACACTTATTCAAACAAGATATTAGAACCAACCATTTCCCGCTGTAAAAATGCTAACTAAGTGGCCGGATCTTTTGGGAGATTTTTGAATTTTTTTCCGATTATGATCACCAGAATCCAAAACGTATGTATACATTTTAAATTCACTGTATAAAATTAAAGCCAATTATGACCACAATAACAAAATAACCTCACATTACATTAAATAATGACATACGCATAATGATGATAATATAGAATGAAATAAAATGTTTGTTGGTAAAGTCTACTTTCAGCATCTTTTTCAAATAAGGATATTTATATTGACTTGTATTGTACTTTACATGTAGTAAATTGGATCTCTAGAAATCTCGTAGAAACCGATTTGGAAAATAGAATGCGATAGATACTGATTATGCTACGTACTGTAATTTACTGGAATACGAGGCTTGCTATGGAGGTCTGGCGTTGGCAAACTTATATAAATGTTGATCCTGTAACGTCCTGTTATTTTGCTGAAGTACGAGGCTTACTACGGAGTTGATCTTATAATGCTGGTAATATTGTGTACTATAATATTGTTTTGCGTGTGAGTTATTCTTTAAATGTAAAAGAAACATAACTTATATAAGTGATTGTTCGACTGTCAATGTTGTAAATTGGTTTCATACTTAAATATTACAGCTATAACATCTAAAAATTTATTATTCCAATACTTGTGAAACATTAATTAAGTGTCAAAACCATCATCACAACTACGATCTTCCTAGCATTACAACTGTATCAAAAAAGTACAGAGAGTTAATTGAACAGTTCTAAATTACAGCAAGATCCGATTTCGAGGTGTCAGCCGCAAGTGGTACTGGGAGGTTGGCCTGCTGATGACAAGATGCAACTGCAGCATTACCTATATGATCTTTACTGTGTTTGTGTTTCTAGGTATTTGACTTGGTTAGGTACATTTGAAGGCAATATAATAAAAGAACAGTAAAGATCATTTAACATTTCTCTCATGGTCGGTATGGAAAAGATTTGTATACATTCAGAAAATATATTTATGCAATTGTAAATGGTGTGTCTATTTTTTATTCTTATAGTACAGAGGTCGAGAGCAAACTTGCATAGTACAAGCACTCAACCTGGTTTTTCATGAAATGGACAAAATTTGCCACGCTTAAATCCTACAATCAAAAACGGAAATAGGTATTCAATCAACATATTTAAAACATAACCTGTTATATGCTTATAAGCATAGTATCAATGAAGATAAATTAATATACCAATTCTTAAAATAAACTCACCCTCTTACTCTTATTAATTCGCCCTAAGATTCCTTCCATACTTCCCTCCTCCTTAAACTGAGTACTTAACTTAAACTGAGTTACTTAAGTTTATTTGAGTCAATGTAGATGTACTGAATAATATTTTTGGATTTTATGATGATGTTAAATTTAATGTACTATTTATTCTTAAAACAGCGTTAAGTTTCGTGTGGTTAATAAGACTGGGTGAAAGCTGTAGAACACGTTTCCGATGAAGTGGGGTCCTAACCTTTTATTATCTATTCTTTCGAAAATTTATTTTTTTCGTAATAATAATAAGTAATCAATATCATTATATCATAAATATATATATATATATATATATATATATATATATAAATATATAATATATACAGTATATAAATATATATATATATATATATATATATATATATATATATTTATATTGCAGTAAATCAATGTATGTGTGTGTGTGATCGAGGAAACAAGACAAACTATAACGTCATCAAAAATACCTGAAACAGAGTAATTAATAATGCCAATAAAAATACACTTTTCGCTACAAATTTTTGTTTGAAGACAACAAGGCAAACGATACTATAACACAGGAAGTACTTGAACGGTGCTGAGGGTAACTTAGTTTACAAGAAGAAATTTCCCGTTTAAACAATTATCTATGAATTCCAATAACTCGTGTTTATACAATGCAAGTTAGATATAGGATCCTAGACTAGTGCAAAGTATTCTATGCGAAATCATCATACTGTAATCGTTATTAATAAGATGCTGCTTCCCTCTGATGGCGACGAAAGGAAAATATTCTAAGAACGCAAGTTACGTAACAAAACTATATAGAGGATCTTATCATAAACGCCTGAGAGAGCAATCATATACTAAAATGTACACAGACCTTTATAAAGTGTGAATGGTCGATATAAGCTAGCTAGCAAAAGAACCCACGTAATGGGCTATATTATTCTAAACAATTTTGTGTATTGTAATACATGTTTTTTGTACACCTTACCGTCATTAAGATTCATGGTTAATATTACTAAGGACTTGTATTATCAATGACAAATTTGCAATAAATTCTGGTAACATATCTGGTTCATGCTCTAATAATATATATTTAGTGTTCATTTTTAAATTAAAAAAATTACAAAAATTGTTCTTAAATAGTAAAAAAGTATGTAATAAATAATGTTGTGTGTCAAAAAATATAACCCCATATAAACTATATACTACATATGTGTATACATACTGTATATGTATATATTTATATATATGTATGTATATGCATGTATATATACATATTGTAAAATGCATGATATTGGATGATATCGCTATAAAATTATCCTTATCGATGTTAAAATATTTCTCCTGTAACGAGGTGTGTGATATCTGGTCTACACGGTACTGGGTGGTTTGGTAAAGTCAAAAGTTACTGGAATTAAAGAATTATGATAATAGTTTCTTCTAGAGGAGGGGATTTTAAGGCGGCGGCTACTAGTTTAAAAGCGCAAACTAGTTTAATGTTAAGTGGCCCTGGTGTATTAAGGTTGACCATTCAAACAAGAAGGTGCTGGCTTTCCAACCAAAAGCAACTTGAAAAATCAAAACTCGGAAGCTTGTGCTTTGATTAAGGCGAAATGTATATTCAAGATAGGTGCAATAGTTTTATTTTGATGAGTATTTTAGAATCATAATTATCTTTTGTTTTTGAGGGTTTCTTCGGATTAAGACACTCGACACCGATCTCGTTATGGATCTTCCAAAATCATTATCTTGGGCGTGAACAACTAATATTTAATTTTTCCACGTTTAGAATTACCATATGTTATTATTTTACTACGAACACGTTTAAAGTACAGGTAAGTTTGTTGGCAAAGAGTGAACTGTGACCACCCGTAAAAGAGTACACACTGTTAATGAAGTGTGAAGGCCCTGTTACAGTGAGAGGTTACTGTAAGCCAGGGTTAAGAAGCTTAGCTCCACCAAACCGGACACAATCCATCACATAATGTAAAGGCCTGGACTCTTCCCTTTCCCTTCCACAAAACACAGGCTTTTATTATGAAACTACTCACATAATTACTAGATTTTGGTTTAAATACTCTAAAGTATCGACACAATTGGTAGTGAGGTATTATGTTGAATATTTATAGGAAAATAAAAAATAGTTATTTCATATGTGTTTCAGTGTTAGACAAAAAACAAAATAGAGAGAAATTACTTAGAAAAATATAAGATTTACTAACTAAAAATATAACTTACTATAATGAAAATAATGTACTACATATCTCATATCTGGTACTACTCGATGTTGGATATGTTTGAATCCTACTAGTTTTTTTTTATATGTGTTTCAATCGTTACAGAAAAGAGTTATTAACAGAATGCACGATGCATATAATTACGTCCTTTGTTTTTGTTCTCATATATTTTATTACGGTGGATATAAATCTTACATCAACAAAATGTAGCACGGAGAAGATATAAAAATATGGAGGGTGAAAACAGTTCTCACTCTTGGATTTATAGCTTTGCCGTTACTCCCGAGTTTTATAGTAGCCTAATACCCTGGACAGCAACAAATATATATATATATATATATATATATATATATATATATATATATAATATATATATAATAATTATATATATATAATTCTTAACTTTAATGTTAATGATTATTAATTAACTATTAATTAAAGAAATACATATAGATGATGTATCTATATACATGTTATCTTATAAATAAGAAAGATATTTTCTAGATGTAATTGGGAAATTATAATAAATAATTAATGACAGGCAAAACTCTCGGTCACTCACACACTTATTTTCTAATTAAAAAACTACCCGATATCTCAGAAGAGTTGAAGAGAAACTTCGCCTAAGTATGATTCATGACTTACATAGAAAAATTAAACCCTTTTTTATAAGAGACTAAAGATATATAACGGTTAAAATAGAGTTGCAACTCCAAGAAACACTATGTATAGTTTTATTTTACAAACGCGAGTCATGTGCTCTCAATCAACAAATAAAACATTTTCATGAATATCAACCGCATATATTCATACTTAACGTTGTCCTTGAAAGATAAAAACTTTCACAATTGTGTCTTATGCTCTCAATATACAAAGAAGAGCAGTTTCAGGAAGATCAAACGAGAAATGTGTTTTTGTTATGTCTTTTGTTCTCAAGAGACAAAATAAATATTTGTAACCAAGATCAAACACCCACAGGGATTTAACAGCGGTTGTAACCTCTAGAACTATGTCCAGTGTATTTTTAAGAATTCATTCCTTGTGATCATGTATAAATTCAACAAACAACTGCTTCATGACTTAACAAGAAAAACAAAAGAATTTACATGAAAACTGTTATGAGATAAAATGACGCAATCCCTAGAAGAGATAGATCAAGTGCTTTAGATCAACAGCCGAAAAGTCAATGTTTTGATCGAGTTAGACATTTAAAGCAGGCGAATTTATGTACTTTATTGAACGGAGGAACAAGTTGAAGGCTACTAGAGCGTCTAACATACCTTAGGCTAGAAGTCACATGCTTTTTCACCGAATAAATCTTTCCACGTCTATATGTGTGTATTTGTTTTATTTGTAGAGGCAAAACATTTAACTACTACTACGTTACCGTGAACAATATACATTATAGATATAGATTCTACATACAATATACATTAGAACTAAATTAATCTGGCCAGAAGTAATCACTTTTTGACCAATATTTGCTTTTCAGACCAATGGATGTAGTCAATATTTTGGTCGGGACAGAAGGTAAACGCTACCATGGTACAGAAAGTACTTTGTACCATAAGTAGATTACAATAGCCTGAAAAACATTTTTTGACAAAAAAAGACTTTCCAGACCTACAAAAATGCATTTATAAACTGAATACTCTTTGTCAGAGTAACAACGCAAACAGTACTCTGTTGTGCAACTGTGTAAGCAACACAGTTGGTATAAGTTACATCCGACGTTCTTGGAACTAATTTCTGCTTGGAGTAATTTATATTTTTGTATTATAAGTTACCCTTTCATGTGAGACATCTAAATTTGAATGTAATGTAAAGTAAAATTATAACTTGTAAAGTAACTTAACTTGGATGTGTTTTATTAATCAGATAAACATAGATGATATTTATGGCAATGTCCTCCTGACGAGACCACGTTGTCGTGATTATAAGTTGTCTCGATAATTAATTGGCTAATACTGTTGCGATTTTGTTTTAAGACAGGCACGCGTCTCTGTGTATTTATTCGCTCTTCGAGCTCACTTCTTGAGTTCAAGCCCAATTACTCCATGTTTTAGACTTTCAGTCTACTAATCTTCCTCTTTTCCGACAACAGCTACATTGTCGAGCCCAGAATGCTGACGCCCGCGTTTTTTAGACAAGTTCATCGTAAAGGGAAGTTATTTTTAAAGTTTTAATAATTATTAATTTCTTCAGTTACAATCAATAGAACATTGGAATATTTAGGCTCATCCCATGATATCATATTTTAGTTCATTCATACTCTATTTGGCAGCAACGTGGCAATACATTATTTTGTTTAACCAACTAGAAGTGGTACTTTTATGTTTATTTTCCAATACTTTTTGACTAAAAATGTTTCTCAGAGTGAGTACATCTTTTTGATCATGACAACGAGGAAACTCTACTATGGCGTATAACATATAGTTTATGGGATCTAAACATGCTACTTTACACGCTAAACCTATAATACAAGGCACTGCCAGTTTTTTTTCTTACTTTCCAACCCTTAAGAATAAAAGAATTAAATAATATATACGTAAAACATGTCCCATTCAAAATTATCATAGGGCTCAATTATATTATATCGTAAGTGATTTCAATAAGATTACTACGGAAATCAAAGTAGTCCTTAATTCTGGCCTAAACTTATTCAAAAGTTACTGAAATTGCTGGAGTTATTCATTAAAATTTTATAAAATGTTGGAAATATATTTGGTATTTCAGTGGTAATGATAAAAACGAACTTAAACTCCAATTTAAGGGTTCCAAAATATTACTCCACAAACATAAACATTGATTATTATCGGTAACAGTGCGTGCACTAATTGGATTGACGTCACTGCAAGGTTTGTAGCGAGTGACAGTTATTACAAAACTTCCTACATGACAACCCTTGTCTTATACTTAGAGCTTTATATACAGTACTCACACTACACGATTTACATCCTGTAACTAAGAGTAAACACTAGGGGCTGGTTGTGGCTGTGATATGACGTCACTGCAGTGTTTGCAGCGAGTGACAATTATTGCAAAACTTCCTACATGACAACTCTTGTCTTAAACTTAGAGCTTTATATAAAGTTCTCACATTACACGATTTACATCCTGTAACTAAGGGTGAACACGAGGGGCAGGTTGTGGCTATGGCATGACGTCACTACAGGGTTTGCAGCGAGTGACAGTTATCGAAAAACGTCCTACATGACAACTCTTGTCTTATACTTAAAGCTTTGTATTCACCACTCACATTACACGACTTACATCCTGTAACTAAGAGTGAACACTAGGAGCAGGTTGTGGCTGTGTCACTACAGGGTTTCGAAGAACACTTACCTAACCCAAGCTAACCAGGAAGGAAGCCAAGCTAACCCTAAATAGAGAGAAATGTCAGTTTTGCCGCCCACAGTTTCGTTACCTGGGGTATGTTGTCAGCGAGAAAGGTCTCCAACGTGATCCGGAGAAGATAAAAGCTATATTGGACCTAGCTGTACCTAAGAACCAGAAAGAAGTCCGGCAATTTTGTGGTACTGCTAGTTGGTATCGCAGGTTCATACCTAACTTTTCCACTAGAATGTACCCTCTAACCGCATTGTTGAAGAAGCGTAAGAAATTTGAATAGACGATGTAGGCGCAGGAGGCCTTTGACGATATACGTTCCTGTCTCATAGCTTCACCAATACTTTCTTGTCCGGACTTTACCAAGTCATTTACCTTATCATGCGATGCATCTGGCGTTGGAATTGGGGCAGTCCTTAGCCAGGAGTCGGAACGAGGTGAAGTAGTTGTTGCCTATGCTAGTAGGACCCTTTCACGTCAAGAACAAAATTATTCTACCACAGAGAGGGAGTGCCTGGCGGTAATTTGGGCTGTGGAACGGTTTCGACCGTATATCGAAGGGACTAAGTTCAGGGTAATTACCGACCACTATAGCCTCTTGTGGTTGAATCACCTAAAGGATCCGCAGGGCCGACTTGCAAGATGGGCATTAAGGCTACAGCCCTACGACTTTGAACTAATTCATAGGAAGGGCAAAGACAATGTTGTTCCCGACCTCCTTTCCAGAGCTGTTTCTAACCAGGAAGACCAACCGCCTTCTGTTTTGTGTAGTTTGAAGATACCAGATGAGGTAAAGGATAAGTGGTACAGGGGTATGTTGAGGAAAGTTCAACAGGATCCCAGTTCTTATCCTCAGTGGCGAGCGAAGGACCAGGAGCTTTGGAAACTTGTGAGGGACTACCAAAAGCTTCAAGAAGAGGAAGATTCTTCATGGAAATTAGTCTTGCCTAAGGGTGTAAGACAGTTCGCTTTGCAGGAGTGCCATGACGAAGCTACAGCGGGCCATTTGGGTATTTTAAAGACTTTCCGTAGAATGCAAACAAAATACTATTGGCATAAGATGAGTTACGACGTTGCTCGTTACGTTTCTAAGTGTCAGACCTGCCAACAAGTGAAACAGGAAAAGAAGAAACCAGGGGGAATGTTGGGCGAGAGAAGAGGAGTCGACGCGCCGTGGCAAATGATTGCTGCCGATCTTATGGGACCGTTTCCTCGGTCTCTGAAAGGATTTAAGTATCTTTTAGTAATCATTGACACCTTCACGAAGTACGCCATCCTGAGACCATTGAGAACTGCAACTTCTAGTGTGGTAGCTAAGTACCTGGAGGAGGATGTTTTTATGGTATATGGTGTTCCAAAATATTGTATTTTCGATAATGGATCCGAGTTCATTGGGAATCCCATGATGACTCTAATGGCTAATTACAAGGTAAAAGCTCTTCTTATTGCTAGTCGACACCCACAGGCCAACCCCACCGAAAGGATAAACCAGACAATTAGCAACATGCTCCGATCATATGTGGGCACCAACCATCGAAATTGGGACGGTCATGTGGCTCAACTAGGATTTGCTTTAAGAACGGCTACTCATGAATCCACGGGGTTTTCGCCAGCCTATCTGAACTTTGGCAGGAAGCTATCAGCAACTGGAGATGGATTTGATATTCTTCGCTGCGAGGATTTGCCTGCAGTAGAAGACACAAACCAGTATTGTGAGAAGCTCAAGGGTCTGCGGGAACTTTATCAGGTAGTATCGAGGAGATACGTGGAACACATCGGTATAATCTTAGACGAAGAGCAGTGGAATTTACGGTGAGAGACCTGGTCTTGAAGCGAAATTTCGCTCAGTCAGATGCGGCAAACTTTTTCTCTGCCAAGCTAACACCAAGGTATGTTGGTCCTTACGTAGTGGCTGCAAGGCTATCTCCAACAGTGTATGCCTTAGAAGACCAGCAAGGTAAACGCATTGGAAATTGGCATGTCTCGGATTTGAAGAGCTATCAGACCTAGTAAGAACATGTGGGACATTTTCTTCGGGAAGAGGGGTATTTGTAACGATTCGCAATCATAGGCCTTATCTGCACTCGGAAACGGGACTGATCACCCCGTTTAGAATTACAGTTGCGGTGCGCGCCCGTAATTGTCCGACACCGTAAGGTAATGATTAGCGAAAATGGTCGGATATTGCCGCTCTCCACTTACCGGCGAATCTAAAAATCCGTAGATTGACTCAGTAGCCAAGCTTGACCTAGATGGCGCTATTATCAGCCGTGATATACGCAACAGTCGTTAACGAGCAAGGACCACGTTGTGAAGAAAAGTTGAAGTTCGAGGATCATCGTTTGCCACCCTCAGGTCTTCTCGTCGTCTTGTAATTATTTCGAGGATTTTCTTGGACTCTGAGGTAAGAACAGTGCAATATATAAATTTTGCTACATCTAAGGAATCAATTATCCCGAGAGTTATCTTGCAATCAACCGATTAACCTGATGTCAAACTTCATTACATTCAGGACTAAGGCCGGCTGGTATAGGAAAATTCATTTATGTTCAATCTTATGTATTTGTAATTTAGAGATTTCAAATCATTGTTACCATGTAAACTATATTTATTAATCTTAATGTTTATCATATAAGAATGGTCCTGTTCAAATTAATTAACGCTGAACCAGTTTGTTTGATGTGTAACCTATCAATACTTGTTACTTGTTAAAAGTTATTATACTATTTATTCAAGCTATTTCTAGTTTCTACTATTTATATAAAGTACAATCATATTATTTACAAATGAATGTCTCCCTGCATGTATATTAAATCTTGGATACTTGTTATAAAATATGTTTATCTCAAAACCCTGCCATTACTTGGTGTACGTTGATAGGTACGATAACTGAGTAGCTTAATACGATTTATTCTTGTTTGAAATTAAAATCACCATTCAATTCACTCACTTTTCAAGGTGATTGTGGCCTACTCAATTGGCTGAAACTATTAATTGGCTTGAGAATGGCATTCAACTTATTACTAGTAATAGTTAATTTTATTATTAACTTGACTTATATTATGTATATAAACCTGTTTCACAATGTTCAATATATTACTGTTTCACGATTGTCCTTGGCACTGTGCTTTAAAGCCTTACCAATGTAGTACCTGCATTATTTCTGGCAAACAAATTATGTTATTACTGAATTGATGATTAATTGTTGTCCTTAAATGGTATAGTTTAATAGGAATGAGGAATTAATGTTTAAGGGTTCTGGTCGACGACACAAGTTTGGCTGTGACGTGTTCCCTTGCATCCCGGTCGGCCGGCATCGTCTCTTCACACCTGGATGGCCTTGACATGCCACTATCGCCCCAGGACGGACCTTATCAGACTTCAACCGATAAGTCTAACTCTTAATTAATTACAACTTTCGACCGTATCGGTGACCTCTATTCCTTTGTGTGGGACACAGAAACAGACTCAGTATTTGCCACTTTGAGAGTGAAGTTATATGAACGAAGCTGAATAGTATATTGGCTGTTTCCATAGTCTATAATATTGTCATATTAAACATGTATTAATAATTGTTCTATTTATTCTCTGTTAAGATATATGTGTCCTATTTATTATTTTTCGGTGGCCACCGCTAATTATCTATGTATTGGCTAGATTTATTTTGCTCGAGCAAACTAGTACATCCTATCATTTAACATAGTTAGAGCCTATTTGTTTGAAAAGTATACTTATTTATAGCTTCATTATTAGGGTATAGCTTTGTTTTGCTTGAGCGAACTGTTCTCATTAATTTAGCAAGGTTTACTTTTATTTTGCATGAACAATAGATATATATATTGTGTTTATGTTTATTAGGGCATGAACCCCTGATGCATGTGATTTCTTTTGTGTGTATTTATTGAGTGGCTTTTACTTTCTATTGCCTTGGCATTAAATTAAGCTCAAATTATCTAAACAGGTGCCTCATTGATTAATCCTCTCTGCTCGTTCATTTACCAGAATTGTGTTGACTTGCACCACAGATTGTAGATATTAACATTCGATCATTTTAATCCAAGCAATCGATATTATTAATAATCTGTCAAAGTTAATGAAGAGCTGAGACTAGTTGTGTACTGGATAGTTTAACTTTAGTATTGATTATAAGTTATACAGTAGGTAGGTTCCATGGGGTCGACCTAGACCTGATCTTAGTGATACTGTGTAAAAGCCGGCCTTATCCTCCCGGCCAAACAGCGGAGCGAGAATAATATTCCTTTACTTCTCTAACCCTAAGGACATTTCATCTTCTTCCGGCGTCAGGGATAGTTTCCTCATTCTCCCCCTGTGTGTGTATCTTGCAAATGAGGTGGCGCCCTAAAGACCATTCCAGTATAAGTGCTAGACCCCCTAAGACCACCGACCCCGACCCATCTCTGAGCTAGCCACCATATTGTTTCCTGGGTGAGGTAACAAAGTCTAAAAGGCAGTAGGCAACGTGTTTCACGACTTCGCACGTATGAAGAGACTTTATTAATCGCTTTATGATATTTCCTTCAACGGCAATCATTTATAATTAACAACGACTAGCAACTTTGACGAATGTGAAATTAAATATTTTAAAAAGTATTTATACATACAATATAATATGGACACTAAATTTCTATATACGTACAAATATGTTCCTGTTTATGTAACTGTACAAATTTGTATGGAAGTAATGATAAAACACTGTTGTTGCTTTAAAGTCAAAGAGTTAAAGTCTACTAGCACTCTAGTATTGATTGATTCTCTGCAAGTAATGTTTACTTACCGAAGCCAACAATTTGAGAGCTTCGGAAATAAACAAGATTATACCGAATATACGAGTACTAATGTCCAGTATTGTCCATACTGTAATCATCAAAGTTTTACAGACATCGCTTACTATAATCACTTATATGAAAATAGTTTTATAACTTGTGTGTGTGTGTGTGTGTGTGTGTGTGTGTGTGTGTGTGTGTGTGTGTGTGTGTGTGTGTGTGTGTGTGCTGCGCGCGCGCGCGTGCATGAACGTGTGTTTTTTTTTTGTAAGTTTCAATTTAGTTCGGTATTTTGAATACAATTATTTGTTTTACAGAGGAACGCAGTTAAATGCCTTTATGTTTTTGTAAATGCTTGTATTGTTTAAATTGTAAATATTCCTATTCGTGATTACCATTCTTTTATTAAGTTATCAGCTAACTCCTACAGGAAATATAAGATAAGGCGGTTACTCGTTTCGACATATTCGTGCTCTATGTAATGAAACCTGGATAAATGCAAGAAGACTTGAATTCATTGTTACGTTTACGTCATTTAATTAAAACGTTGCATTACATTTAAAAGTTTTGTTGTTTATTACAACACATTGTTTGCTCTCACTTCTTACTAAGAAACTTCTTACTATTGTCTGTTTTAACAATGTACGAAAGTGAATTCATCCTAAATTAAAGTTTGTTCAGTTTCAGTATGTCTCTGAATGAAAGATGAAATTTGTGCATTAAAATTACATGTGCTCGTTATATTTTACGTATAATGAAAGAAATGTTAATCGATAAATGTACGACCCAAGTAATATACAACTTAGTTCAGGACAAAGGAAGATGGTATCTCAACCAATTATTGACGAAGGTTCAATAGAAGCCACCTGGCCCATCCTCTCTTGACTTAGGACAGCCAAGTTTGTCCTTTGAGTTACCAAACATTGATAATAGTTCCTATTCCAGTCCTGCACTCAGCTCTCTGATCAATTTAGGGATTTAGTCACATACGATTGCACGATCTATATAATAAACTACTTAGTTTAACACGATTGATAAATAGTAGATTTATCTAAACCTGTAACTCTCATCAAAAGTCTAAAATAAAAAGATGTAAAAATATTGCTATCAATTACTGTTTTTCTTTGTAGCGCATACAGTTCTGTAAATTTTGTTTAATTTGTCAATGTTTAGTGTAAGAGTTATATTTTTGTAATTATTTTATAATATTCGTACTTATAGAAACAAATTTAACTTTTTGTTTACTATATATGGTTTTGTCTTGTATATTTATGTAAATATTGTATATATAATTTTTCTTCAAGAAGGCTACTTTTAAAATCAAATTTTAATAATAGTAATAATTTTCATTGGCTTGTATTTGCACATACATACATATACACTCACATATATATATATCTATGTATGTAAAAAATATATATAGTAAAAGTTAATTTCACAAAGTTTACATTCAAAGATTATCTGCTAACTGGGGGAAAATGCCAGCCAGTTCTTGGGTTAACATTTTTACTCAATATCTGTAATTATTCCTTCCTTCACGTAAAACTCACTAATTTTTCATGTGCATATTATCGTTAGTAGGATATAGGATAGTAATGGTCGTCATACAGAAAGAATTTATTTGCCGTTTAGTTACAAAGATTTTGAAACTATACATTCTTAATATGTACAAAATTCAGGTTTACGACGCGACGCTAGAATAGACTTACTACAATTTATCATCTTCTTGACCATAAAATGAAACTAAAAATTGTTACATGGACAGCTCATTTATTACTTTCAGTTTAAAAACTCAAGTTCAAACTGTAATTTAATTCAATCGGAGAAATACACCTCAGATAATATAATACTCCTTATTTTTACTTCAAACATCAATTTGAACCTTCTTTCCGTTTTCAAATACAATACTTTGTACGTTATCAAGTATTAGTGTTAAATCTTTGATTAAACAGTTATAGAGATGCATAAATTATGTAAATAATAAAATGTAACTGTAGGAACTATATGCTAAAATTTACTGGAAACATTTAATTGATCACGTAACCAATTCTCTTTTGAGTAGACTACAGGTATAACTTCTCTAGCCTCTCTAGGCCAACACGCATGTTTTTCTGCAATGCATCTATATATCTTTATTGCGGAGTAAAACAATATTATGTACGACAGATATAATTTTTCTACTATATAAATGTTGGTACATTTATAAAAAATGTCCATCTGTTTAAAAATATGTCCTTAGCAATTTTCACCTATTGCTAGGAATTTTAAACCTTAAAAATTTAAAGTTTTAATTTTTTTCTAGAGCAGTAGCATATTTTAAAGGAACAATGTCAAAAATTCAACTGTCATATTATATAAACTTTGGTAAAACAAATATATATATTATAGATTTTAAAAGAACGTGATGCTCAAGACTAGTAAAATAATACTTTATTTAGGTTAATATGATTTAATTTTTCATACATGGATATAATAAATAAAATGTTATTACAGAGTGAAAATTTAATCAAACGTCAGTATTGCTAAATGTAGTGTATTTTAAAACGAAAAACCTATTTTAAGCAAGTAGAATAGGTAGGTAGGTATTGTACTAAGTTTAAAGTTGATATTCGGCCATAATTTTCCATCCAATAAGGAGCCTAGCCATAGCCGAGCCTAGCATCATACTAATCCATTTTTTGAGAAAACCTTATTTCAATTAATAACACGCAAAAACCATAAAACATGTAGGAATAGTTTATGGTAACAACACAGTACTCTATAGCTCTTGAGCCGGGAATAGTGAATATTTCCGTCAATAATGTGAGAGCTGTTGGATTTTAAAAACAAACACCACATAGAGAACTGCATTTTTCTTATATTTGAAACGGTACACACAACATTTTTCAGAGATAAATAAAAGGAACTAAAGACTGCGGTGAAGAAAATAATAGCAGAGAGACATTATGATCCAACGGTTATAATTATGTTATTCTCTAGGTAAGTTATTTTTTTAAATACCTATGATGTACAATAAATTTGCCTTAA
The DNA here is from genome assembly GCF_021130785.1 of Homalodisca vitripennis. Classification (NCBI taxonomy): domain Eukaryota; kingdom Metazoa; phylum Arthropoda; class Insecta; order Hemiptera; family Cicadellidae; genus Homalodisca; species Homalodisca vitripennis. Next base: position 134,168,382 of record NC_060207.1, read on the forward strand.
ATACAAAATTAACTTTCTTCTGACCTATCCTTGAATCTTAATTCCTTTATCAAATAGTTATAATCAGTAAGTCCAATTACTATTGCACCGATCGCTAGGCGTATTGGATACATTTTAGTAAAGTTTGAAATCCATTCACTAGAATCAAATAATTCATTATTACATTCTGGAGTAATCGATTAATATTCTGATGTAATATTCAGTGACCCGACTAACATGGAGAAGGCGTGATGTTGCAATATCACCAGTGAAGCGTGTTATTGCACGTCATTATCGCTCTTATTTGAATGACGAGCTATGCCGGTATTTATACTTTTGTCTGATATTCTTTCGTTCTCAGAAAAGTAAAATAAGTCGTAAATAATAGTGAGATTGTTGAAATGGTTGAAGTAAAATATGATAAGTGGAAATTTACGAATTCTATCGAACTTTTTTAGACAAGCAGATATTGGAAGTCCCGTGTATTTAATTGCATTTCTGTATCAACAGCATTATGAAGAAACTTTCAGTTTATTTCATAACATCCCAAATTGTATGATCAGAATACCATACTCCGTGGAAAAGCTACATACTTACAACTGTATCTATATAGTTACACTAGGCTGCTACGAGTAAAATTGGTAAGTCAATTTCACCAAAATATTGTTAAACTTGAACAGACTTTCACAAGTGTATTTGAGAACCAAAATTTACAAACGCTGGAGTGTGATTGTTATTGAGAGTTCATTAAAAAAACTATTTTTAGTTTAGTCCATCAAACCCTTCCATTGTAACACAGGAAATATTATATTTATAAAACTATAAGGAAATTAATTACTAAGAAAACATCTTTCCTGCTGGATTTCTGACAGCGGACTGTTTTCTAAATAAATCTTCAAACAACTAGTGAATTCTGTTTGATGACAAAAATTGTTACAATTATCTTATAAAAACTTTTATCGTAAATATAATTTGGTAACTGATGAAGGAATGTAATTTGGTTTTAGACAACGCTGTAATCACGCCAGTGGGATAAATTCGTGACAATCTTGATATTTGAGTCACAATACAATCCTAACACTGTGAGTAAGGCAACACAGAGATTTAATGCAACTGTACAGGATCAGCTATATTACTCTACTGTAAGCAAGAGTTAAGCTACTTTGTCTCCAACGCAGCGGTCTCAGCTTGTGGCTGTGTGTCACGCTGTTTATCCCTAACTATTATAACTTTCAGTGCGACTGTTTTTTGTAAGAAAGTTTACATTCATACGGATTGCTGAATAATCACAAATGTGAAGTAAAAGTATGATCTGTACAATAAATTTGGGCATCACCCCTAAATTGATTTTTCCCCTTGATATAAATAGGGAAATATAAGGAAAAGTTGAAGACTTAAGATAACCTTAGTTTGATATACTTCAAATGAAAATCCTACACTGTAGTGATATAAATAATTTATTGTAATGATACTTAAAGTAAAATGTTGCGACATTTGTTATCTGATCACTAATTTAATCTTTCATTATTGTTACGGTTAATGTCGAGTTCTGAATTTCAGTGAAAACACGTTTTGAATATGTATTTTTGTAAGTTGTAAAATTAATGATTTTGCTTGGATAAATTATTCCAGCAAACATTATTAAAAAACGAATAAAGTTACTTCTGGCTTGGTTAAAAATTTTTAAATTTGGAATTATAAAGATACATTATTTTTAGAGAACTAATAAATGAGAGCAGTAGTCGAAGTTAATGTTTAACTTTTTATTTATTTTGTACATGCGAGTTTGATTCCATAATATCTTTGGAGAAAACATTTAATTATCTATCGACCTAATTTAATTTATTGTTATTGACAAATGATATATAAATTGTTGGAAAACCAATACATATTTGCATACATTATAGAAGCATATACTGCCAACGTGAACTAATTTTAATTAATCCTTGTAGTATAAAACTAAGCAACTGAAATTAGTTAAGAAGGAGAATTCCACTATAAAGGTCGATTGCTTGGTAATATTAATTAGTTAATTTCCATGCGGGTTCCGTCCCTTGACATATTAACAAGATACAAGCTGTTGGTGTTAAAAATGTATAGCAGAAGGGTTATGCATGTAGAAACATTAGCTAAGAGACAGATCAAAATAAAACCTTTTGCAACTTTAGAGTAAGAAATACAATAATTGAGTGAACTTATAGTTATAGAATTTATAGTTATGATGACTAATTGCTCATCTGAATATTTATAATAGTAGTTAGTAATTGTCAAAATAGTAATATATTTTGTAATAGGTAATAAACATATTGGTAACAATTCTGATAATCGCAAGAAAAAGCATACGTACGTGTTTATACGTGTTCAGTTTCAGTGATGTGCGATCACACTCTGTTTATAATTCATAAGTTAAACCTATTTCGCTTACAATTCTGCTTAATAAATCCTCATTACTACTGACCAAGCGCAGACACAAATTTCTCCCATCGTGATTGGGGCATTTAACTATTGGCTGGTGGTGATCTTGGGGAAGAAAATAAAACAAATAAACATTTAACGCAACTATGATACTTAAATGATGTAAGTATCGAGTATTAGAGGTCCAGGTTACATTATAAACAGAAGGAGGCAAGTATTCACGATATGTGTGGTTTGGTAAATAATGAGCATAAAAAGGTTTAACATTTGTGGCTTGTTTCATACCAGACCTTTACTATTAATCATCAAACGAATGGGATTACTCCTATAGTCAACAGTAAAATTAGATGCAATGATTTTTCGATGGTTAAGGAACAAATTTAGAGGAGTGATGTAATGGATAATGAGGTTGTGATAAGAGGCGACCTATAAGAGGATTTATTTATAGCCTCCAAAGGGGATGGTCCGGAGTGATACGTAATTAAGCCTGTGATGATTGACAGAAGTGGTTAAGTTTGAGGTGGGAAATTAGTATTTTACACTTTTAATGACTGTGACACATATCTGTGTATATTATTAAATCAGCAACGTTTGTAAAATTTATAGTACCGTGTAATAATTACGTCATTCAGTTGTTATTATATCCTTATAAGAAAATCAAAAGAATATTTTAGGCACTGCTGAACCTGAGTTGTGTCTACTCAACTGAGTATACTTATTGTTTTACGATTTTTGATCGAGATTGGATGCATATAACTTTACTCAAACATAGCAGCAATCTTCAATAAAGTTTCTGAACAACACCGCAGACATAATCGCTATCGGCCGGCTGGGACAAAGTTATTTACACCCTCTATTCTTCTCCTGCTAAATAGCGAGCTAATACCAGCTCACAAATAACGGTGGTTCTTTATTAAGTTATATTTTTAATAACGGAATCCAATTTAGGATATCACATGTTGTTATCTAAAGGTGACAAATTGGTATCCATATTAACGAACTAAAATATTTTATTAAACCATTTGTTTAAAACAGTAGTGTACATTACATAAATTTTGATATACACTACAAATGTTTGGTGTGACCACCGTTTGTTTCTTTACAATTATTCAAGGAAAATTCTTTCTGAAAAGACTTTCTTATGTTTGCACTAATCTTTTTGGCTAACCCAATTGCAACGTGATTGATTAGGAATGCTGAGAGGCCTTGATACCTGTGTTTGCACTCTGATTAGCGTAACGGATTTGGAAGAAGAAACGAAAATGCTTGAATGCTTCCTTTGCTTGCAATTACAACGGTTGTATCTGGACTATGTCACTAAATATTACAGGATAGATACAGCGTATATTATCTGCTTTATCACTTTAGGAGTGACTGTGTTTAGGAACAATTCTAGATTTTGGGTAGAATTATTAAGAAAATTTCGCTTCAAATTTAAGTGTTATATCGGAGTGCAATGACACTTTAATTACAAAAGTCTAAATTTTGTTTTAAATCCGCAACTCTATAGTAGATATTAATGCTAAAACAGTTTTGTAATAATGTGCCTACGATGCTTTTTAATATTCAATTTAGTCCCTTTCTGTTTTTAATGTTGCTATTTTTAAGCTTCGTATTTTAATTCTCACTACATAATCGGTGGGCTTAAAAGATAGAAAAGGATGATGATCAGGAGATATAATCGTAAACCATTGTCACAATGTATTATAAAACACAGTCTAAAATTTAACTAACGAACAACTGTGATCTTATGACAGATAAAGACAATATAGATCTACGACATTATCATCAAGTGGAAAAGTTGTCACTAGTTGCATTCATGTAGATAGTGTTTGGTTTGAACATAATGGATTACCGTCCTTAATCTTAAGAACTATGAGAAAGAAGTGCCATTTTTTTAAATTATGAGAAATATATTCCAATCATATACTAGAGTATACTTCATAGCTAATCCTGAGGTAAGAAAAACAGTAAAATATCGAGTTGAAACAATTCAGTAGTGAAAAGAAAATGTCATAAACTGATGTGAACTGATACATGGGTACAATTTCCGTTATATAAAAGGCCGAGTCAAAGTAAAACGGTGGTTGGTCGAAGGCAAACAGAAAATGTTGAGATGCGGGAAAATATCATGCGATAGATATTAGATAACCTTTCTCTGTTTTGGTATTGTGATAATATGGTAATGTTCATAGTATAAGCTTATGTTAGTTTTAAGAAATTAATTAACAATTCTCTAAGCAATGCAGTATAATTGCAAAGGAAAAGATTATACAATTTGTATGACTGTTTATATACAAAAAACATTATTATTACCTTAAGAACAACAATTATTTTTAGCCGATGAATTTGATAGAGTTTTATGGATAATCTGAAACATTTGTTTACTTTATTTGAATATTTCTTGTACGAACCACAACTCTACAAAGGGTCCAGGATTAAGTTGATATACAACGCACCAGAAGGAGGAGGTGGATATAACAAATTTGAATAATTCTAATTTAATGCGGTAAATATACCACAAATACTCTGCTTAATATTAGGCGCTCTTAAATGTGCTCTTACATCATGAAATTCATATATTGTGTTTATTCTTAAGTATAATTTATCTATAATAATAAATTATTAAATATTAGATAAATGAGTAGTTATTGTACCAAACACAATAGATTATGTTATGCATTGTTACTTATTTAACGGCAAATATGACTCTCTAATTTGTAGTAATGCAACCAATATGGTTAGCCGCTATAAAGTGTATTTTAATATAAAAGATAATATGGTATAGACATTTAAATTTCAATAAAATATGATTTTAATGCAAATAGTTTTCACATTACACAGACGTTCAGTACACAAAGTTAATAAAAAGTTTGAAGACCAATATTTGTTTAAATTCGTTAATTGAAGATATTAATTGCCGACAACAGTCAACATTTGCAACATTAGTCTGCCTTCTTCAGAACACTGGATGTTCTCGTTATAAATGAGTTAGTTACATCTCCCATTATTTGGAAATTGGTTGATTAAAAACCGTTTTCCTTAGATTCCCATTTTATTAAGGTTATTTTGTTGGGACAGTTATCAAGATGTGGCTTTTGCTGTAAAATGGCTACTCAATTCCCACCAGGTAGAAACTCATATAAAATTATCAACTGAGAATGTATTAAAGACACAATTTGCAGACTTAAATTGACTTAAAACAGCTTACCTGGATTGGAGGATTATGTAAAACAGAATTATTTTGATGGGACAAAATCTTACAAAAGTGTTCTTGAACTTATAACATCTTATGGGAAAGATGGATATAGAGGGCTGAAGAACCTAGAACCTTGAAGTTTTTACAAAACAAATTTCTCATAAGGAACATTCAAATAATAAACATAAAAATAGAATAGACACTAGAAGAGGTTCCTAGATTCCAAGCACACGCAAAATTGGTGCCAAAGTTATTGACATTAATTGAACAGATCTCATTAATTTAGTAGCAGCATACGTGATCCTGAAGTTCTGCACGAGCCCAGGGTAGATAAAGAGCTCATTCGAATTTCCGGACATATTGTAACACACAATGTTACTTGTACCTGTCTTCTGTTTACTGGTTACGACTTATTTACTTCCCTCCTTATTCGTTAAACCACTGTTTGATAATATTTTAAGCCTAGATTTTTTCAGTTGCTAAATTTATGTATTCTGGTTTTGCCCTAGCAACCGTACGTCAATTATGTCGCCTTTGATCCACAACTTCAGTAAAATATTAAAGCAAATAAAATATGAGAGCAATAAAATGAAATCGCCTAGAGAGTGCTTAGGGACTACAGCTACCACAAATAAGGACAGAGGTACTAACCATCTTTGTACTAATCACTGGAATCTGTCAGAGACCCTGATACATTGAAAACTATAAGCTGCAGAGCCTCTGAAAGCCTATAAACTTCTAAGGATATTGAGTCCACTGTTTTAAGAGCTGCCAGATGTTCCATAAATTAGAAGTTCCTACAAGTTGGAAGCTTCAAAATACCCACAGCTCAAGAGGCTTGAAAGTTTATTTGGCGAAAAATAACAATATTATAGGACATCCCATATGCCGGTGGCTTCCATGAAGTTTAAAGTGCTAGAGCTTTATTGACCGGAATCTTAAGCACTTAAAAGCTCTCAGTTCTCAGATGTTATAATCAGAGAGCGTAAATCACTTTAGGCCAATTAGGAGCCACGTCCACCACTTCAATATGCCAAATGCTTATAATAGGTCTTTATATACAGAAGCTAAGTGCTCACTGACTGTGACTAAATTCCTGCAGCTGCATTATAGTTTGTCCACAGCTTCTCAAGAGCCCCAAAGGATTAGACGGACCTTGCGTCCCAGCGCTCACACACCATACTCGCAATTAGGCCAACCTGCCATAACGGAAATAGTAGGCTTTAGTATTTTATGTTTATAAATCCTGTTAATAAAGTAAATAAAAAATACATATTACTAAACAATAACAATATTCAAAAATTTAATATGTTAAATTGAAATAATAATAATAAGTTGTTAATTTGGAATTTTTAATAAATATTAAACAGATAAATAAATAATTTTCGTTACTAGAATATTATTACGCTAATCTTGTTATTGCTTTGTAATACAAAGGGTGTTCAGAAAAGGGTGTCAAGAACTTATGGGTCTGACAGTTCTCATTATGAGAAACAAAAAGTGTCCAGTAAATATAGATAGAGAAATGTATCTATTAGTCACTAGTCCCCATTTTTTTAAAACATTAACTATTATTGCTTTAAGTAATAAAGATTCAGATACTAAAATTTGCATGGAGGTTATGACAAATAAGAAAAAGGTTCACTAAGTGTATTGTGTTGTTTGCTTTAATACTAACCTAATGATGACTGTTGAAAATGATAACCAAATAACAAAAAAGAGTTATAAATTATATAACATTTATAAGAATAATTATTTTAAAATTTCATAAACTTCAACTCATAAGCTAACACGATCACTTTAATTGTACGCTTGCGGGAGTGTGCAGCAACAAACATTAGTAATTTTGTGTGTTGACTATATTTTTATGAAATAAAATAGGGATTTAGAAAATTTAAAAAATTTCGGCAGGTAAGGCCGGACCCTGTAACACACAAAGAACGGTGTATGCGCGTTCGTTTGCAAGGTACAGATTGGCCAAGAAATCTGTGCTCGCGGGCCGGCCGCCTGATGGTTGGATGTGAGGGACGTCTTTTCCAAGAACATTCAACCTTTCCTTAGAGTCCACCCTTCGGTATTCTCATGACCCAACAGGCAAGAAATGGAATATTTACTGATTTATTTACTTGTCCAGTGATTGTATTAAAATAAAATTTGTTTCGATACTTCAGTCGATCAATCACAGAATGTTAGCGTGTAGGTGAGGTCAATGTTTCGTGGATGGCTAGTAGAGCATCTACCGCGCGTCTATATCTCTTGGCCCATCTTAAATCTCCCGGAGTTTTCGAGGCAGCGAACAAACTGTAGTTGAGGAAACATACGGTCCCTATTTCCTAAAGTGAAAGGTAGAGCTTGTGAGGTTGGAAAATAACAGATATTAGAGTTCTCGGACGATTCTGATCCACCTCCACCCTAGCACATTAGTGGATGATTTAATTTCCTGTACCGGAGTAGAAGAGGTTGTACGACTAGACGAACAAACTGAGACATTCAGAATGTATGAAAAGATTTATTCCCTTGCGTTATCTTATTTGTTGTTTTAGTTGGACGGTTTGTTCTGAACACTCATTATTTTAACCAATTTTACCATAAAATATCATTTATAAATACCACCTTTACAAAACCAGTATCCTAATAATTTTCAAGTAATTATTTTTTATGACAACAGTTTCAGTGTTTATTATAATTTATTCTATAATATCTAATAACGTTTCTAGACACACGACACGTTTCTGATGACATTGTTATGACATTTTTGTCTATTTCAAGACATATGACATTCCGTTATACATTGAAAACAAACGTTAAACAATGCAGAATGATTAAGCAAGTGTAAACTGTCATTCATATCATATTTGTATTGATAACAGTTAAAGTATAAAATATTTAAATAAGACAAATATATTTTTATTTAATTTTTTCCGATTTTTCTGTTAGTATTTTTTGATTACACATACATTTATAATAATTATTCATTTTTAATGAATGAAATTTTTGCCTTTTAATGAACCACATTTGTCGTGGTTATTGTTAACTTTTATTTATTATGATTTAGGTAATAACATATACCTTATTATTACGGTTTTACTAGATTAAGTCCACGTCTTTACCCTATGTTGGTATATTTATTTAACATTTCATATACTACAGTATATTTTAGATTAATTTAGTTTAACTTTAATTGATAAAAATAAAGTAAAGTAAAATACTAAATTTGTAAAGCTAAAGCACTAAAATAAACATAGTTAAAGTAACATAGTATAAGTGTTGTATAACAAGGCAGAAAAATAAACAAAAGAATGGATTTTCTAATAATAATGTTTGTAAATTCTTTTCTGGTTCAGTTTTACATACAATGAAAAATTATATATGTTAAAAGAGAATTACAGTTCTATTTGATGTAATAAATTCAGGGTATTGTTTGGCAACGGTGTAGAGACCACTGAAGCATCTGAACAATCACAGGGGAACTCGTTGCTTCAATTGTAACACCAGACAACTGGCCTTACAATGGAGTACATAGCTTTGTATCAATGAACCAAATCACACGATTGGCAGAAAGAGCTGCAAATGGAGTTGCATTCTATTCAGCGTAAAGGTGGGTCAGAGTTATTTATCAACAAAAGTCTATAAAAAGACAAATAATCTATAAAATAAAGTAAGCCTTTGTTGACTTTGTCTCTATGTTGAAATGTAGACGTTTTATTAGTTAAATATTCCAATGTTTATACCAATAACTATAAGGGATCACCGGTATCCCTTTAGTAAACATACCTTGACAAAGTTCATAATTACAAAATGGTCAGCATCAGTTATGACACCCCCAGATGCTTAACTGAAATTTTTCACACTCAGGAGGATGACTATGTACGTTAGAATCGAAAAGACTATTGGCTGAATAATTTACATGTAAAATATAATTTATACCAGTCAATGATTTATATTTGTACCAATTGTACAAGTTTCATATGAACTTACAGATTTGTTAATATATAAAAACGTTTGCTAATTGACATAATAATGCAATTTCGTTATGAATTCAGTATTTAAATATGTATTTATAATATATTGCCATTAAAATTTATGTTTTTTAATATTTTATAAACAATTATTAAAAAGCTTTTTTTACTAAAATGCAATAGTATTTATTAAAAAATATGGCGTTTTGAATAAATAACAAATATTAGTGACACTTCTAAAAAAATGTGTGGGCAAGTAAATATATGTAGTAGAACATATGCTACAGACCATTGGGACTCTGTTTATACAGAGAGTTGTAAGGAAATAATAGTTCCACGCCATAGGAACTTTCACCGATGGCTCATAAATATTCAGTGGCTGCATCATATATAACCAACCATGTTTCGAGAAATGCTGTCAATTTATCGATCAGACACTAAGAATTTCCAATATTTTTTTATAAAGATTTCATAACATACATTATGGAATCCAATGTAATGTCTTTAACTAAAAATTTAAAACGTGATTTTAATAGTAAAAAAACTAGAAATACGTGATATCTACGTATCTTACAAATAGATATACAACACGGTGGTAAATATATATGACTGTTTATATAGTAAACATGTAAAAATATTGTTATTGCAGAATGGATTGTAACTTAGGTCTCTAGGTCGAAAAAAATTAATAATGTAATAATGTTTCAAAACATCGGAAAAGTTGCTAAATTACAAAAATACAAAAATGTTAAAAATATCGGTTATTATCATACGGTCGCGCATGTTCTCTAAAAGTTTGTACAAAAGTAGAAAAAATCACATTTTATCGGAAATTTGTATTATTTATAAATATACGATTTGTAATATGTAATAGTTTAAAATGTCATCTACGACACACGAAGAAATTGATTGTATGTTAATCTCTTCCGCTCACGCATGAGCTGCAAATATTGCGAAATTTTTTTGAAAACCTGAAAAAGATAGCAAAGGTAAAATAGAAACTAGCTTCAGGATTATATTGATGATAAATCCAACCTGAAAGATTGCCTGGAAAAGAACTGAAATTATATCAACAATGGGAGTGACATCGGACTGACTCCAAATAGTATGATCGTACTTTCTGAAATCATCAAGAAATCCTGTGTGATCAGAAGAAAGACAAGGCTAGAAACATATCCTTATGTCCAAGCATATTGTATAGGTACCCAACAGTAAAAATTCTAGGTTGCCGGCTGAATACCAGCATCGTAATCGCCAGTTTATAACCCCCTGAAAAGAACGCAAACAGAATTCACATTCTTATGTATAGCTCGGCATTAATCAGTCTAGTACCTTTTTACGAGATACAGTATAAATGACTTTATTACCTACTATTACATGATGAGGTGTATATAAATATTAGGCTTAATATAATATGAATGGCGCTTGAGTGAATATATTGTATTATTATGTCTATGTGAAGTTATGTGCGTGTCACTAAAACTATTGAATCCACCGTATTGGCTATATAGACAAAAGCAGTTAAAGTAAGTAAAATATTAAAATTGTATGATTTTCTTAAAAACCATAAGTAATAATGTGTATATACAGGGTGAAGCACAGACCACCTGGCCCGTTGATTGTAGCAGTATAACAAGAAAGTTAGAAACTCTGTTTAAAATGAACTCCTCCCCCACATCTTGAGGCTAAAGAATTCGATACAATTATATTGAATCACCAAAAATTCTAGATCAAAGTGGATTATCCGAGGACTAATAATTCACGTTAAGGTAATTCACCTTGCCGTTACTTCTAAATGTTGCCTCATCACACTAGAGAAATTAAGAAGTCAGGGTCTTCATTCATTCTCTCTTATGCCCATTAACAAAAGTTGATACGCTGAAGATAGTAATCTTCGCTGAGTTCTTGATATGAAGATGTCCTGTAGAAGTGCATCTTGTGTTGTGAAGTATTCTCAAAACTGTCGTCTGATAACCCATAGTCCGCCGCTTTCTTCGAGTCCTGTAGGTTTTGTAGAGCAGTTGCTAAAACATCGGTAGAATTTTCAATTCAAAAACTTATGCAAGAGTAACAAACATGAAAGATAATGCTTCCTAGGTATAACTTGCTTGTTTGGGACTGAATTGGCTGAATACAAATTTGTAAACTAGGATAAGTTTTATAACAATGACAAAAGCTGCATTATTGGTTTATTTTACCAGTAGAACAGTGCACACCTTATCAAGTTTACGGTGATATTACAGAAAATTTAAAAACACATGAATATGAAGATAGTCTAATTACCTTGCTTACTCATAGACAGACGTTGAAACTGGGCTAGTGGACTTCGTCTTACAGGCTGATAAGAGTTTGAAGACCTGCAAACATTTTAAGACTTTTATAAGGAAATTGTTAAGAGAGTGTTGATTTTTTAAGATATTATTTTAAAACAAACAATTAAAATGAAATAACTCAATTCAGATTGTTATATTTGCTGCACAACTGAAACCGATTGAGATAAAAGAAAAGTTTAAATACAAAAATTGTTGCTTTTACTTCCTGTAGTTTAGTTTTGTGCAAACTATTTGATCGTATTTAATATTTTGAGTTATAAACATTATTAAGTTTAGAAAAATCTAAATAATTTGAAAATGTGGAATTTTTGGGAACTGAAAAGTTTCTAGTATATTTTTTTGGAAGGGCAGGTCCTGAACTATTTTAGGTAACATTTGGAGTTTTTCTTCTCTTCTTATACCTCTACAATCAGTGGCCCTGGTGGTTTGATTTACACTGTTTATATATATATATATATATATATATATATATATATATATATATACACACAAGTATGTATACAAATATATATACAAATTTGAAATAGGTTTGATTCATCTAAATTAATTTGTAGGTTTTATGTGATCATATTTAATCAAAAATACAAAATCATATAATTTAGATTTCTTTATTTGAAATAAATATGTTAACAGCAATTAAATGGAATATATTAACTTCTCCTAATTTTTACGTAAATAATAAGTAAATAATATAAGTTTTGTTGGGAGCTTTCAAATTTTTCTTGGCTGTCATTTCTGCTTATTATTATTATATTATTTCAGGCTGTAATCTAATACGTTGCAAATAAAAGTAGCAATCCATGTGATGAAACAATCCAAAGTAACTTCTACTTTTCATTAATAACTGAAAGCTGTAAATAGTGCTCTTCCCTAATAACGAAAACTATTAACAAAAGTTTGCGTCTTTCTTGTGTGAAGTTAAAATATCAAGATTATATTGATTTGCCACTGCTTGTATACATAAATACACACGAACATAAATCCATTGCTTCAAACAGTCTTGCGGTGACGCTTATGAGCGTTAAAACAGCGGTTATAACTAAAACGTATTAGTACTAGGAGATACATGGATTAAACGTTTGATGATGGTTTTATTTTTCATTTATTTATATTTATGTCATTCGTTTGTAACGCAAACTCGAGTTCACCTGTCCACTTAGTAAAAGCAAACCAGTTGAAAGAAAGCTCGGCTCTAAGTGCCTCACTAGATTGCAGTACATTAGTTGTTCTCTGTGCGGCAATACACTACTGAAATGTTTAAACTTCAAAAGAGGTTTCGCTACTGTAGTGAACATATCAGACCACTGATGGTACATAAGAGTACAGAGTACAAAGTACTTTTATGTTTGTGGACTAGGTTAATCGAATGATTAGTTAGAAACGATTTATGCTAGAACTATTCTCTGTTTTATCTACTAGTATGTACACACACACACACACACACACACACACACACACACACACACACACACACACACACACACACACACACACACACACACACACACACACACACACACACACACACACACACACACACACACACACACACACACACACACACACACACACACACACACACACACACACACACACACACACACACACACACACACACACACACACACACATATATATATATATATATATTTCATAAAGGGAAATGTCCATTCTTCTTTATACTTAATTAAAAATAGATTAGTGTGATATGCGTATTATAAATGCTTAAAAATCTATATCAGTTAAAAATTCATTATACATTTTCACACGTTGAAAATATTTATGGTGAATTACATTAAGTTACATAATTAAATTTAGTTTATATTTGTTAACTTATAAAGTTGTTTGAACATATTTTGAATGCAAATAAGTGTATATATGTTTAGATTAAATATGCATTTTACATTTTGTATTTTATTACTTATAAAGGTGTATGAGGCTTCTTATGTAAGGACAATGGAACATTGAAAATGCTTGACAAAAATCGGATTGCGTCATGGATTGTAAGAAACTAGAAGGAATTGTAAAACTTTAATTACTCGTTACTCACATCTCTATAAAATAAGGATCGCGTGAGAAAACCTCAATAAGAGATTGGTCGCACCCTCATATGGACAGGAGTTTCTAAGCCATCGAGGTGTAAAATAACTGAATTGCTCTATCATTGTATTACTCAAATGATGATAGTTTGAATTCTAGAGATTCTGGAATAGTTTTAATTTCGTTGGTTGTAGGGATTGTGATGTAAAAGAAACAATTTAATGTATATAATGAGTTTATCAGCTTCTTAAATTGTATGATGGAGACAATATCAAATGTAAACCATTAAATGGGGCTGTAATACTTTTGTAAGTTATTTATATGTATTATACTGTGGTTTATTGCTGACGTTAACTTTAAATAAGTGGAATATAGTAAGTAGCTACTGTGCTAATTCAATAGCATTGTTAACATAGCCGCTGATTGATGTTGAGGTATAAATAAGTTTTGGAAGAAAAAATATTGTAAAGTAAACAACAATGACGTTTTGACAATGAGCTGTATGAAAAAAGAGCCTGACCATGGTCTGAAATAACTGAATCTCGTCATTCATGTAAGCATTTTCACTGTTACCTTTTAATCAAATATTTTCTATATCTGAAACTGCCTTCGGAAACAATGTATCCTCCTATTATTGCTGAGCTTCAATGTAGTCAAAACTGATAATGAAACAATTATATGGGAAAAGAGCTTGAACCAGTGGCGAGTTTTTAGTATCCTGATTGAATTACTTTGTGGCAATGTGCTTCCTAAAACAGCTTCTAATACAGAGCTTTCCGTTTTCAAATTTAATTACTTTTCAACTGAAAACAATTCCCATTAAATAAAATGAGATGTATGGAAAAAATCCAATTGTGATTCGGAAAAAGGTGTAGGCCTACTTATTGACATTTAGAGTGGAAAAATGGATGGACCCCTTATATTAACTTTTCAACGACACCACTGAGTTTTGTATTGACTCATAAAACCAAACTCAGAATACACGTGTGGAGTATAAGACTGCTCTTATTAGTCTCACACAATAAATTGTCCCATCTTCAACATTCCAAATGTTTGGCCCAAAATGTAATCCTTGTAAAATAACTTTGTTTTAATAGGTATTTTTGAAAAAATTACATTTAAACTTAAAGGTTGCTATCTTATTCCAGTAAAAAGGTAGCTAATTCTAAAAAAATTATCATAAGCCTATAATTGTGAAAAAATAAAGTTATAAGAAATGTTATAGCTTTGAATTCATTAGAATACATTTTACTTTATATTTAAAGTTAAACAAATAGATTTTACCAATGAAAATGTTTGTAAAATCATAGTTCATTTAGCTTACTAACCACAGTGTTTTTATTTGAACTAATTCCTGTCTAAGGTCTGACAATGTGTTCATGTGTTGTAAAATCTGAAGTGGCAAGTTAGATAGATTTCCTGCAAAACTCTCTGAAATTCTTGCACGAGTCAGAAAGTTCGTTAGAGTGACAGTGAATCGAGTTTAAAACTTGAAGGCAATCGAGGGTTAAAGCCTTTCCTGCTAATCGTGTAAACCTGGTAGTCCTCTCATAAAAAGCTCTGTACACTACTGATATATCGCGCCAGTGGTCTGTTGTTTCCATTAAAATAGCAACGCAAAAGTTGGTCTTGTTTAGAAAAGTTCATAGTATCTATAGTGTTGCATAGTGGATGAGTTATGATCCTGGTACTAACTTGGCCGATTAAACAATTCTTTTATTTGACAAAGTCATGTTTTAATCACGTAATGAGCAAGCATGCTGTTGCAAACAGATACATAATTATAATAAATATTTTATTGCGTAAACAATTTACAAAATTGTGTAACAATTGCCAGTTTTATATGTTAACTAAAATTTCCCATTCATTCACGACAATTGGACTCATTCATACATACAATAGTTTCCATTCTTAATCTCGTTCATTCGAATTTGTCCACTCTAGCCGCAGTGTCAGTCAGCCAATTCAGCGGTCTCCCAATCGTGTGTTAAAAACTCGTATGTATTATAAAATGCTGCACGGATTAATGCTGATTTCAGACGAGCTTTAAATGCCTTGGGTATATTTGCACTTTTAATGGAATTTGGCAGCCTTTTGACAAATTGAGCGCCTGCCTGTGAAGGCAAGCGTTCATGAACTACCGCCCTGTGTCTCGCAGTGCGGTAATTATCCCTGCCTCTGGTTTCATAAGAGTGTACATTACTACCTCTTAAACGTTCGCATTTGTACTCAAAAAAGAGACACACTTCTAAAATAAAGAGGTAGGGTAGTTTCAACAGCTGCAACTTTTTAAATGCTGGCCTACACGACTCTCTCCGTTGCAATTTTGCAATTATTCTGACTGCTTTTTTTAAAGTGAAAACAATCTGGAAAAGTTTGTGTTTGTGGAACCTCCCCACAAAACCAATCCGTAGGAGAGGTGTGGGTAGGTTACTCCATAATATGCCGTAATCAGCACCCGGGCTGGGCAATATTTGGATAGTTGTTTCAATATATAGATTCCTGAGGATAACTTTGAGCAAACACGGTCTACATGGAAATCCCATGTCAACCCCCGATCTAGGTGTATTCCAAGGAATTTCGTCCAAGGAGATTTCGTCGATATCAGTTTCATCCAGCATGACTGTTGGACTGTAATCTGACTGACTTTGTCGCAGACCGAAATGAATGAATGTTGATTTAGCAGGATTTGTTTTGAGAAATTACATGACATGATAAATTTTATTTACTATCTTATGCTACTTTTTACAAATACATTCTAATTTATCTTAACTTTCTTTATGAGTGTAAAAGCCCTCCTTACTGACTGTTTTACTCGTTAAGACTTCTCTTTGAATTCATATCAACAGATTGAATTTGGCTAAACAGATTTTGCACTAACCATTGAAATTCTACGATTCTACGGAAGAAAAATACTAATAGATTTTTTATAATGGGGATTCTTCTAAAGGGCACTCTTCAGGACACCAAAACTTTAAAAAGGAAGTAAATGGGAATACTGTAAGGCAACTCTTGCAAAAATTAGCCATTATAATTCAAAGTTCAACACATTATAATTCAACTTATTGGCTGCTACTTTGTGCAAAAAAAGTCTGAAATGTAATCAAAAGGCATCGTATTCTATATATGATTCGACCGGTACTTCTCAATTGTTGAACAGCGACTTATAAGATATAATCACAATTTAATAAAAATATTGAGTTTAATATAACTACAAAAACATTTTAACAACGCTTTAAGTTATATTTTGTTTTGTTTAACTAAGAAGAAATCACACGAGTTTAGCGTTCACTTATATTATATTAATTTTATGATAAAATATTTTAAATATTTAGAAGCAACTACAAATACTCTGTAGATGATTTTCTAAATGGTTGGGAGTGAAGTAAAATTTTTGTCTATGAATGTTATAGTTTTAGTTAATTTAGTCTTATATTCAATAGTTACACAATATTGAATGTAATATAAATTTAATGTAATTGACTTGCTCTAAAGCATACAATAAATTATATGTATATTGTACAATTGTAATTGTTCAATAATGTAAACAATATTTTAGCGATTGAATACATTAAAATTTAGATTGAATCGGAAAATTATTATCATTATTTTAATTATAAAAGTAAAAGGTTGTTATATATACTCAGTAATAATAATACCTATGTAAATATTAACGTCAAAAAATTTTACTATCGTTATATGTTTTATAATAAAGTTTTTCCATAGTGTGATTGATTGTCATGACATGTAAGAGATCTGAAAATGGAAATTATTAGTTATTTTTGCTGTTATGGTAAAAACTGTTGTTCATTAAGTGACTTTTTTGAAATGATCATACTTCTGAGCTCGGTTTCGGAACTATTTATTTAAAAACAATTGCAAACTAATTTGTTCCGAGTGATGGAAATTACTTTTAAATTTACTTTTAAAGAAACAACTATTCCAACACCATTGCATCATATTAACTTAAAGCACGGAATTTTAAAGTTAAACTTTATAACTCTTACAAACTTGTGTATCCAGTAGTTTGTCAAAGGCAATGCTGGCGGCTGCGGTTCCGCTTTGGCAGTGGAGGTTTGTGGAAATAACATTTAAATGTATTTTCTAACCGTAGAACAGACTTCAAAGACTACTTTAAAACTTTATAACGGATAAAGGGTAATCATTGTTTTCTACAGTTAATCACCTGTACATGATGAAACCACTATATTGTTCTTATTGTGAGCATAATATATTAGGGTATAACATTATATTGGTGTGTAAATCTTTATTTAACATTTGTAACGTTACTTATACATTACAAAACTAACTATATATTTCTTTGACAAGTGAACCTAAACCTTGTACGCAAATGTGTCGTCAATAATACAAATATATGATGCTATCAGTAAGTTACCTTATTTCACTTAATGGAGGGTCTATAAGAATACGAAGGAAAATGAGAAAAGTGAAGACAAAACTTGTTTAATTAATACATAGATTATAGAAATTTATAAGAAAGGAACAGAAGAAATTCGTTTTGTCTGAAGTTATAAAGAATATAAAATGCAGTACAAGGCCAATAAGTAGACATTTATTGATTCAATGCTTCCCTAATAAAAACATAAAGCAGTATTGATAACACTACCTGGCACTTACACTGTTAGGGACTCTCAAATTATAAATATCTATATTTAATAACGAGCGACACAAGTTTTGTAAGTACGTAGCAGTACTTTCAATTTCAAAAACTGATATAAGTTGAGTACAAGCAGTTCTGTCGCATTTGGTTTTCTTCCTACGTTTACAAAATCAACTCCAAATCATGCCTCCACTATAACATAAAAAAGTTGATATTCTGAAAATATTTCTGATGTAAATATCGTAGTAAAATCCAAAAAAACAAGTTTCAAAGTTCATTTTAAAACAATTGAGCTTATTACAAAAATAACCAAACTTCCATAAACTTTTACAAATTAAAGGAGTTTAAAAAAACGAGAAATTCTTTAACCAACCTGAATGTATCCAAACTTATGTCGTTACTCACTTATAGTTGCCACATATGTTTATGCACTCGAAATTTGGAAGGTGTCAATTTATAAATATCTTATTAATAATATGTATATATATTGAAATAAGTTCTAAGTAAGATTATTAGTACAATGTCCCAATAGAGCTCCTCTCAAACAACCAGAGATTGATGTGCCTGGAGAGGTCAAGTGGACAATGATGCCACACTTTGACAGTTAAAACAATTAGTCTTTTTTGCAGATAATTGCTTTGTGGTATTGTATATAACATATTTTGTGTCATCTCCTTAGGCGAACATGTCAGATATACATAAATCTGCTGTCGTATTTATTTAAACTTGCTCTATTTTGGAACCGATCGATCAGCTAAACATTGCGGGTGGTGTATGCAGAAAATACATTTTTAACTTCTAGCTTGAAGGATTAGGACTGGTTAAATTTTAGCGAATATTTTAGACCATTAAAGAATGTTTTTAACAGTCTTCAACAATTTTCTAGTTTAGCTAACCTAACATAGGATTAATAAATAATATTGGCCTTATTTAATTAACTAATGATAGTAATCTTCCTAATATAGGACTAAATAGCAACTTTAGAGTGGTATATGTATTTTCTCATTACATTATATAATGAAGTGAATACTACGAATAATTTAATATTGAAATTATTTTAAAGATGAAAAATGATACAAGTATTTAAATATTTATTAAATAACAATAGTTTTATACCTTCGAGCCTTAATGCACAACGTTGCATAAAATTGTAGTAAAGGACATTTTTTTTAACTAACCAGAAGAAATATTACTTATTATATTTTACCGTTATTATACATATCTTTTTTGCTTACAGATTTGAAAAATATTAGCATATTAGGCGTATTCCTTGATAAGTACTTCGATCTATTTCATTTCTTTTATATTTATTTAATTATTTTCCTACAATTACAAAGACTACAGCTTTGAATCTTGGTGAATAAATGCCATACTTTTACGTACTATAAAACCCCAAATAAATCTTCAAATAATATGCACGAATAGCCTTCTTCGACAATGTGGCCTGACCCATTTAATGTGACTGAGGGGAAACAGAGTTCAGATAAATTTTGCAAAGTGCACTACCAAAATTGTTCCCATATTAGCCAATCCCATGTAGCCAATTGCTCCGATATTAGAGTTCCAAAAAAACAGCCGAGAGAAGCGACCTCTTACCTATAAAATAACACACCGATCACTAAGTGCAATTTTTCTAAGGACCAGCGAAACAGTCTATAGCAGCAAATCAGTGGTACAGTTAATAGAATATATAAATAAATATAAGTAAATAGCCACCCTGTTATAATAATATATATCTTTATGTATAATGATACTTCAGTGTTTACTTTTACGACAATCAAAGGTTAAGGTACTTTTCAGTTGGCTTTTATATATAAAACCGTGGAAATAGAAAATACAGCGTACAGAAATCAGATTGTAAGTATATACACTCTATATTGCATTTATTTACGGAGGATTCAGTTTAGATATAGAATTTAAGTGTTAAAACAAGTAAACTAACCAATACGACCTGTAAAAGAATGCAGGAACATCGTTTTAAGGTATTACCTCAATCATCAAAAATTCTAGTAGTTAAAATTTGGACTTTGCATCAATTAATTACGCAAATGCTTTGAGGCGACTATTTCTTTATTACCACAGAAATTAGTTTTATTGCTGAGTTTATATTTAATTGAAATGATCAGTTGCCAGCGGCTTCTCATGGAAGTCCGTAGCATTAGTTATGAAGCTCTATAATATTTTTGAAACGTAAATAGCCATCCTGTTATAATAATATATATATATATATATATATATATATATATATTTATGTATAATAATACTTTTACGACAATCAAAGGTTAAGGTACGTTTCAGTTGGCTTTTATTTTATATTCTTCTGACGCAGTAGCATTTCAGGTTCAAATGAAATCTTAAATGTTGAACAAAATGTATGTACTTACATAAGATTATTATTACGGTCATAATGTGTCTGTTCCGGTGGATTAAATTCACCTTCGGTGTAATGTATTTGGTGGCATAATTGAGTTCGCATTGTTGCTTCAGTCATAATTAATTATATGACGGTATCAGCCTTGGTTCCGGCTTCTGTAATCCACTTCCTGTGTAAGATGTATGCATAAATACATACATAGGATTTAGAGGCCTACTAAAGGGAAAAACTTTTTGTTCATGTAATTTAAATACACTTCTTATCTACTGTATTTTAAGCCGCAATCGGGTTTACGTTATTCCTCTGATAAAAAACACTTAGATCAGAAGGCCTATTCAATTTTACATAGGAATAGGCTAAAAGTATTAATTTTATACAAGTACTAACTAATCCATACATACCAACATTTTAATAACTTGTAGTATTTAGACACTGGGTAAACCACAGAATATTGTAGGTAGGCAGTGGATTCAGATAAAATGGTATGTGGTTGAACCCAATCTCCAGTAGGTAGCGGACACTTTTACTATCGTATTATTGATATACCTACATTTGACTAATCACAGAGTATCGAGGATGGACATGAGTGCTCAGCTAACGCAGCTCACGTTGGACCTTAGTCCCCACCAAGTCAGGGGAGAGTTTTTTTAATTCAAAAGAGCAAATTTTTCAGTTCAGTTTTCAATTAAAACTTAGATTTGCTAACTATCCTTGTGACTACTCCGCACCAATTATAAATCTTGGCACAAAACATCATAGAGTCAATGAATATCGTCCTTTTCGTAGCATCCTATCCCGTACAAATACACTAAAAACAGTACAAAATAAAGAGAATCATTGAGTGGTTTATATGATTGCTGAGATGTACGTAAAAATAATCTTCACTTCGGTGATAGTTGTTTTGAGAGGCCCCAATTCCACATCCAATGCCACTTATATAAAATAGGCGTTCATTTTGTAGGATCAAAAAGAACAGATCCCTAATTTAGAAACATCAGTAAAAAAGGTTTAAGAGCCCAAAGTACTTAAACAAGCAGTAAGATAAAAATAATGATTTGCAGATAATTATATTATAATTTAAAATAACTATTTGGGGCAGATCCCTCACATTTGTCAATGCAAAATCCTTAGAGAGTAATTATATATTATATTAGTTAGAGCCGGTTGTCTAGTGTTTCGAAAAATACATAAGGATTTCGGTAGAAATCTTTTATATCAATAGTACAGTTATGTACAGGAATATGACGAGATATTAATAGAATATATGTGGATAGAATGTTACATTGCTTCAATGAAACCAGTTATAGCAACCAATATCTTGAGAAATCAAAACAGTTTTTAAACTTCCCAAACAACCAAAACACATAGTTGATTTAAACCTTAAAATATAGTATTTTGGGTCTTTTGCGTTATACGACCTCATTTCTGTAAAAGTTTCCTACGTTTAATAAGACTGTTTCTCTGATGAATTAACGCTATGAACACAATTACCAGTATTACATCAATACATGAAAGTAGGTAAGAAGTAATCAGTAAGCGGCGACCAGTAATCAGTCAGTTATCAGTCAGCCGAGCTGGAAGGTCGCAGAGATAAGCGCTCCGTACAGCTAGAGTAGACCGTGTTTCTGCCTGCCTGCCCGCCCGTTCCGACCTGCGAGCGTCTGCCTCGATATCTGTACTTCCGAACATTTGGGTGTAATATATTTCTAATTATTTATATTCTGAATTACTTGTTCTGCGATTTTAGGAGTGTGAGTGGATTTCATTCTATTTATAATGGTGTGTTCAAAGTGTAACGAGGCATTTTCGAAGCCTTCGGAAATGGCAAAAGTGCGCAGGAGTGCAAAGCCGAATTTCACCCCGGGGTGTTGCCGAATTCGCACGGTTGCTAAACTTAAAGGATTGGTCGCGAGTGGCGCTGTGTGGCAGTGTGAAGACTGTAGCAAAGACACGGCATCCGTTGGGAAGTAAATCGGACTCTGAGGACCCCTCTATGCTCAGTCTACTGAGGAGTATACAGAATCAGATCGCAGAAGACAATAAGATGTTTAAGGCGAGCTTCAGTGGTCTTGAGCGGAGCATGTCCGTGATCCAAGACTCTCTTTGCCGCGGTGACCGCTAGAATGTCTGTGGTCGAAGAAAGAATAAAATTCTTAAAGAACAGTGTATAGAGTTAAGGAGTGAAAACTCTAAACTTTCGAAGAGGGTGAGGGACGCCGAGTGGAGTATCATCGAGCAAGATCAATACTCTAGAATGGGGAATCTTGAAATCCGCGGTGTTCCACAGACGGGAGGAGAGGACGTCTACGCCATCCTGGAGGCAATATCTGGAGCGCTCGGAGTTCCCTTTGAGAGACAAGACATCTCTATTGCTCACCGTTCTTCCGGGACCTAGAGATCGTCGCTTCCACCCATCAATCGTGGTCCAGTTTGCACGTCGAACTACAAGAGGCTTACTGGTTGGCCTCGGCCAAGAAGAAGAGGATCCAGACGACAGACCTGTACACTTCGTTTACCCCGGGACCTGTGTTCATCAACGAACACTTGACTCAGCACAACAAGGCCCTGTTGCAGCACTGCAAGGTTTGGAGTCAGAGCCAAATCCTGGCCTACGCCTGGAGTAAGGACTGGCAAGGTGTTCGTCCGGGTGACGCAGGACTCACGTGCCATCCGGATCTACCGCAGCATCCAGGAGCTGGATGGACTCGACCACCACCCGCAGGCTCAGCCTGCTCCGCACAGCGACACACCAAGTAAAAAATATATCTTTCCTGTAAGCTACATTTTTGTTCTCTTAAAAATTTAGATACATTTATGAATACCAGAGTTAAATAGTTTAACAATTTCCAAATAAAGGTGTTTATTAATGTCATTAAAAACAAGTTGGAAATAGTATAGGCTAAGTTTATTTCATTTTAATATAAGTAATATTTCATTTTATCTATAATGAGATGAGTTAAAAACTTATTTTCTTGTTATACATTTTAAAGGATCATTATACCAAAATTAAATAGAAACAAAACTGTCCTGACATCATTTAGAATTACTTCTTGTTATTTATACATAATAATAATATATAAGCTAGTAAAATGTCAATGCAATAATTTATAAAACTAAAGCATCTTTGTCTATACCTATTTAACATGATAGGGTTCATATCAATTAAAAGTTTATTTCAGTTTAAATAGAAGAAGTGTTTTTAAGTTAGTTTTTAACAATACTTATTATAATTTATTACAATCACAATCGTTATTTTTAAATGTTGTTTGTAGTCAAGATTAGACCTTGTTTTAAGTTAAGTTTAAAAGATTAATGAGATCTTCTGATTAAAATAATTGTAGAGTTTTATTCGTAATAAAAGTTAAAAATTTTACTTTTCCTTATTATACCAGGTAAATTATGAGTTTATAATTATAATTATAATTTTTATAGAGTTTATAATTATATATGAGTATATAATTAAATTTGTTTTGAAAATATTAACAAACCATGTATACTTATAAGTGTGTCTATAGGTGTATGTATGGCTGTGTGTGTATGTGTGTGTGTGTGTGTGTGTGTGTGTGTGTGTGTGTGGGCGCGCGCGCGCGTGCGTGCGTGCGTGTATGTATACAGCTATAGATTGTATGCTTGTCACTGTTACAAAGATACAACATTTATTTAAGTATTTTTTCTTCATTTTAGCTATGTATTCCGTTTTAAATAAAATAACTTAAATTTTGCAGTTATTAAAACCGTTATTTCACAATTTTATTTGTATAGATTACTTGCTGTAGTTAGAAACATTTGAACTGTAAGTTAAAATATTAGTCTTCATTTTCATACTGTTTGAAGGAGTTGTTACAATATCTTAAAAAACAAATCAATATTATTTTGACAATATGTACATGTATGTGCATATGTATGCACGTTTGTGTATGTGTGAGTGTGCTCGTGAGTGTAGATGTGTGTATATATTTGTTTTATTGTAATAAATAATAATAATAATAATTTTATTGCTTTAGAACATGTACATGTTATAGCAATTGTCAAAGAAGAAAAATAAGCTAAAATTTTGGATTCATACATTACATCTAGGTTACTTTCGTACATACAATTTATTCCATCCATCCTACTGCTCATTTATTCGAATTTTCCCACTCTTAGCACCAGCGTCAGTCAGCCAATTATGTGGTCACCCAAACATGTGCCATGAACTCGTCTGTATTGTAAAAAGCTTCTGAGAGCAATGCACTTTTCAGACGAGTTTTAAATGCCTTAGGCATTGCGGCACTTTTTATGAAATTTGGCAGTTTGTTGACAAACTGAGCTCCTGCCTGAGAAGGCAAGCGCTCATGTACTACCGTCCTGTGTCTCCCAGTTCGGTAGTTGTCCCTGCCTCTAGTCTCATATGAGTGTATATCACTACCTCTGATGAGATTGCATTTTGACTTGAAAAACATAGACGTCTCTCTAGAATGTAGAGGCAGGGTAATGTCAACAGTTTCAGTTTTCTGAATGCTGGTCTGCACGACTCTCTCCATTGTAGTTTTGCAATTGTTCGAACGGCTTTTTTTTGGAGTGTAAACACTCTAGAGAAATGTGTATTTGCACAGCCTCCCCACAAGACCACTCCGTATGACAGGTGGGGGTATATCAATCCATAGTACGCCGTCATCAGTACCTGAGTTGGGCAGTATTTGGATAGCTGCCTCAAAACATAAATGCCTGAGGACAATTTTGAACAAACGTTGTCTACATGACTACCCCATGTCAACCCTCGATCAAGGTGTATTCCAAGGAATTTAGTCGAGTAGACTTCTTCGATCTCAGTCTCCTCCAACATCACTATAGGACTTTGATCAGAGACGGTCGGCCGCAAACGAAATTGAACAAACACCGATTTTGACGGGTTTGTTTTAAGATTGAGCTCATTGAAATGTTGAATTAAGTTGTTGAGCTCAGTGAATGTTGTCATTTCAAGTTGTGTGTTTGATTTTTTCTTTGAAACAGAGAGTCGTGTCATCGGCATACTGGACTATTCGTCCTTGGTGCAAAGATGAGCCAGCATCGTTGACATACAATAGGAAGAGTAGCGGACTGAGAATGGAGCCCTGAGGAACACCACAACCCAGCTCACCCCCCTCCGACCGTACGTCAGAAATTTATTACGAATTGTGTTCTATTACTGAGATACGATTCAAGCCACAAGAGTGGCACTCCTCGTATCCCGTAAAAACTCCAGTCTGTGAATTAGGGTGTTGTGATCAAACGCAGTCAAATGCTTTAGATAAGTCAAGAAACACACTAAGTGTGTTCTCTATGACTTTCAATTCCTTCTACTATCATCTCGACCAGCCCAACGACTGCGTCTATTGTCGACTTCCCATTTCGGAAACCGAACTGGTTTGATGATAGTAAGTTGTGTTTTTCCAAAAAGATTCAAGAGTCGACTGAGGGAAGATCTTTTCAAAAACTTTACTGAAAAACTGGTAAAATTGAGATGGGACGATAATTTTGAACTAATTTGGGGTCACCTTTTTTGAATATCGGGGTGATTTTGGCTTTTTTTCAGAGAGGATGGAAATATTCCTGAGCGGGAGAGAGAGATTTATCAAATGTTCAAGCGGCCTGAACAGGTGCTGTGCACATTGCTTAAGAAGCCACATTGAAACATGATTTAAATCGTTTGATTTTTTTGAAGGAAGATCTCTTATCACTCTGGCAATTTCCTCTTCTGTAGTAGGAGCCAGAGCCATAGAAGCTGCTGGGCTCCTTACCAAAGTGGAATGTGGCTGATGCTGCTTTGGACTGAATCCTTGGTCAGCACACCAAACCGAGGCAAAAAAATTAATTGAAAGCGTCCGCGACTTTGGCTGCATCGCTGACTTGATCGTTTCCAATCTGAAGCTCAATTTGTCTTTCAGTTGGTGGACTTTTATTTTTAATGATAGCCCATGCCGTTTTTGAAAAATTGTTTGACGTGAGCAATTTTTGGTGACGTCATATGCTTTTGCAGCTCTGATCACCTTTTTATAAATCCGCTTGTAATTTGTAAAAAAATTTTGAAAGCCTCGTCACTCGAGTGCTTGTTGATTTCAGAGTAAAATCGTAATTTCTCCCTTGAAAACCAAAATGCCTCTTGTAATCCATTCACATTTTTGTATTGTAGCCTTTTGATGGATTGTTTTTAGGGGACAGCTCACGTTCAGATGGAAAATAAAAGTGTCTTCAAAGTTTTTGAATTGTAATTCAACGGGATCTCTAAAATTTAGGCAGTTCCAAGTCTCTCTCGAAAGAAAAGAGTTTAGAAGAGCAATGTTTGAGGGCTTTGTGTTTCTGATTGTTGTTTGTATGATTGGGTCCCGTGCTGGTTTGAGACCACTGACAATGGCCTGTTGGCCATAGTGGTCTGAGATGGCTGTGTTGATCACAGACACCCGGAGGTCAGTCAAGTTTGATATGATGTTATCTATCGCAGTCGCTGAAGTGCCGGTAATCCTTGTTGGTGTGTCTATTGAACAGACAAGACCGAAGGACCCCAACAAGTCAGCGAAATGTTTCGTCAAGGGACTATCGATATCTAGGACATCAATGTTAAAATCTCCCATGACGATAAATTTTCGATCCCTCCTTGTCATGTCAGTCAGAAGTTTTTCAAATTTGGAAAGGAATTGTTTTTCATCTCCGTTTGGGGACCTGTATACTCCAATTACTTGGATTGTGCTGTTGTTTCTGTGAATGTTTACCCCTGTGACTTCTAAGTCTTT
Source organism: Homalodisca vitripennis (assembly GCF_021130785.1). Lineage (NCBI taxonomy): Eukaryota > Metazoa > Arthropoda > Insecta > Hemiptera > Cicadellidae > Homalodisca > Homalodisca vitripennis. The sequence goes on from NC_060207.1 coordinate 134,196,051, forward strand.
GTCAGTTGTGCTTTCGACAGAATACAGGGGTAAACGAAAGATTTGTTCCGAGCAAAAAACCGCAACACCCCCACCTTTGGCTGAGGTGCGACAGCATTTGTTAGCCAATTGGTAATTTTGAATGTTGAAGTGTTCAATGTTGCCGCTGTTTAAATCCGTGTTCGGATATGACTAGCACGTCGGGAAGAAGCTCTTCGCACAAGAGGGAAAGTTCCATTCTCTTGTTTGTAGCCATTTGTGCATTTTGATGCAAAAATGTCAAGCTATCTGAAAATTTGTTTTTCGAATTTGTTTTTTTTAAATTTCGATTTGAGGTCAGTCAATTTGTTTTGGGTGACTAGTAGTGGGTTCCCTAAAAAAATTTTGTTTTTCTAATACATTGCCATGCTGCTGGTGTCCTGTGCTCTTAACGGCGTCAGCGAATGATTCAAAATTGCAACACCCTTGGCTGCTTTGGCGTCTCCTGAAGATCGGGTTCCGGTCCTCCTTCGGTTCTCGACATAGCAGTGGGCAGTGAGTGGCTAGGTGCAGCGACAAGCGGAGGTTTTGTGGCGGCGAAGGTCTGGTGCCATGGTGGCCAGGTGCGCAATCATGAGGCACGTCAGTAGTCGCTTCCCACTCTCGCGAAGATGCTGGCCGTGAGAGGTGAATAACTGTCGCCCGATGCGGCTAATGTCGAGCATCTCCACTCCCTCACTCCGAACACAGAGCTCGCTGATGTAGGCATTTGCTACTCTGATGGTCTCCTGTATCGGGCTATCGGGGGGCAGATCGTGCCTTGGAAAATAAAGGCGTTATCAGGACTTAGACGTCCTGCAGTTTTTAATTATTTCTTCAAGGTTGTTGAAGATATGTTCTGTCTCCCTGCAGCTACATCGTTGTTCCCGGAGATCAAGACGAAACAGTTGTCTGGAGGAGGGGGGCGGCGTCTGGGATTGTGTTGAGGAGGGCCGGCTCCGGGTTTACAGGTTCCCCATACATTAGTAACACCGTCCACTCCCGCCCTCATCATAACTGGCAAGATGTCGGGCATGGCTGTCGCCTACAATAGAGACAGTCTTAAATGGCAGTTTTTCTTTCTTGTTTTCAGCAAACATGTACTCTTTTTTCGTTTTGCACTTTTCAATAGAATGATTTGTTTGTTTCTTTTTTGTTTGATTTTCGTTTCCTCTTTTTTGTAGCAACTGCCGTGTATGTGTCGTCCTCTTCCTGTATTTTAGATAGGATCTCGTAACTGTTGCTAATTATAATATTATTTGGGGGTTTGAATACTATTGAGTTTTTCAAAAGACAACAACTTTTCATTTTTTAATGTTTTGATTTCCTCTTCCAAGGTCTTGATGGTAGTCAACATGTTTTGTACTTCCTCTTTTAATAATGGACACCTCTCACAAGATCGGTTAAATGAGTCTGTGGTCTGACAATATTGATTTTTAGCGTGTGAGGCGGAGAGAAGTAGACACGTTCACAGAAGAAGAACGTGCCACAAAAACCTGATCCGTGTACTCGAGGAGCCTCTGATCCGATTCTATCGAGTGGTCAAGGATGACTTTCATCTGCTCCTGGAGGTCGAAAATCTTCTGATTGAGGGCTTGGTTTTCTATATGGAGTTGAGACGGACACGGGGCCGACGGCGTGGGCGGGTCAGGTGTACCAACGGCAGCGCAAGGTGGCGAGCCGGCTGGTGATGCAGCAGCAGGCGTGGCAGAGGCTGCAGGTGACGATGGTGTGGCTTCCGGTGAAGAGTCTGGGTCGGGCGTGGAGCAGATAGCCGCGGGTGCTGCCGGCGGCGTGTGGGGCGCCGAGGATGCCGGTGACGTGACAGCGCGGGGCAACGGTGACAGGAGCGACCGCATCGTGACGGGGTGTTCCCCAGTATGGGTTTGGTTACCTGCAGTCACTAAAGTCTGATTCACATCAGTTTTGATGGAAGCACCACAACTTCTTCCCAAGCACCGCCAAGATGTCTCACCGTTCTTCAGAACCCTGTGATGTCTGTACTTTATCCCGTTGAAGATGATACATGGTTTACCAGTTTCTCGTTTTCTCAATTTGAACATTTGATAAATAATAAATTATCAATTAGTGAATAGTTACGGTAACCAATAAATATATAAAATAAATAAATAATTATCACTAAGTAAGACAAATAATTACTAATAAATAAATAAATATATAAAATGCAATAAAATTTTAACAATAACAATGTGATAAAAAACTTTTATAAAAACAAATTAATTTTGCTAAGTATAAGGATTAAAATAAGTTAAGTGGTCACAAGTAATAAAAAGATAAGTCAGGTACTAAGTTTCGATCCGTCGATCTCATATTACTACTTTGCGACGCTACCGATTCAGCCACATATGGCTGTTGATAAGAGTTCGATGAGACCTGTTGATTAAGTGCGGCGCTCGGCAGTTCGATAAAACCGTGGTTGTATTCCTGTGAGCAGGCCTAACCTTGTTAGAGCAGCGATTAGATTTATAGCTAGCAATCACTTACTAGATAACAAAAGTTCATGTCCGATTCACAGATAGATTAGAACTGATAAGTTAGTTTTAGATTTACTTATTGGATAACTGGTCACTATCAGTAAAAACCACTCGAAATTAAATTATACTGCGGAGCGTGTGCCACCAGTACGTCCACCTTCCACCACTAGCAGACGAGTGCCAAATTATGTATATAGCTATATTTGGATGATTATTACAGTTGTAAACCAACAGCGTTTATTTTAAATTTTCTTCAATGTCTTATCCTATATTATTTTATATGATATAATATAATATAATATGATAATATTGCTATCTTAAACTTATAATCATATTAGGGCGGGCAGGCAGCCTGTTGATAATAATGATTGATGACAGTGGTGATAATGATTTACCAAAGGAATGTTTAGAGATTGATAGCCCACTTAAATTTAAAGATTTCTACAGTTTTACGGAGAGTAACAGGGTTATCAGTAGTAACATTAACTTTTTCCATTCTAATATTAGAAGTTTTTCTAAAAACTTTGATGAGTTAAAGGAATATTTGAGTTTGATAGTTAGCAATGTAGATGTAATTGTTCTAACGGAGTGTTGGCTGAAGGAGGGGAGGAGGGAGTGAACATTGAGGGGTTTGACCTTGTACTGAGTGATAAATTACGGAACCAGAATGACGGCGTCATTGTTTATGTAAATAAGCGACTTTCTGCAGTTACATCACAAGCTACTTTGGGTGACGTTTTACGGCATTTCACTTAACTTCACTTACCTAAATACTCATTACAACATTTTTGGCACTATACAGAACATTTGACAGTGACGTTGGTAGTTTTATAGATGGTCTCGACAGCTATTATAACAATGTAGAACGTAATAAAAAATGCATTTTAATAGGAGACATGAATATTAACCTTTTTTGCACCTGACGATATTACTAACAGATATTTAAACTGCCTTATTGGTCATGGACTTGTACAATGTGTGGACAAAGCGACTCGGGTGACGGAGCACAGCACGACCTGCCTGGACCACGTGTTTGTGAGATACAACGACATGCAGAGTGTGCAGGCCGCCGTGCTGCACACCGCCGTCACTGACCACTACAGCACCGGCCTCAGGATCACGGTCCACGCGACTGCCACTGACACACCACTAGCACCGATTACGTATACTGACGTAAAACTGTTTACCGAGTGTCTTATCACCTCAAACTGGGATCCCGTCCTGAATTGTTATGATGTCAACGAATGTTCAGCCAATTTTTCGGGCGTGATTACTGAATCTTTATCTATCGCTAAAAAAGAAATAAAACATCCCACAACACGGAAGAAAAAACTTAAGCCATGGATTTCCAATGACTTAGTAAACTTGATTCGTAAAAAGGGATAAAATTAGTAAAATCTTAAAAAAACAACCTTTTAATCGTGATCTTAGAAACTTATTATAATATGTTAAGACGTGATTTAAGCAACTCAATAAAATCTACAAAGCGGGATTACTATAGAATGAAATTAAATGACTGTTAGAAAAAAATGCTAAATTGTTTTGGGGAATTATTAACGAATTAATTGGGAGGAATAAATGTAGGGATAACTTTCCTATTCAAAGATTTCTACCAGGTGCACCTATATTGAGCAAGGAGGTTTTAAAACAGGTTGCCAATGATTTCAATGATTTTTTTTCGGCTGTTGGCAAAACCCTGGCCGACGAGATTGATTCAGGGGGGGGATCCGGTGGTACGTGACTCTGATTACTGGCTGAACACTGAATTCTCACTACAGACTGTGACTGAACATGACGTAATACGCCAGGTCAATGGCCTGAGGGGTGGATCCGCACCGGGGATGGACGGGGTCTCGGCTAACCTCTTCAAGGCTAATATCCATGTTATTTCTCAACAGTTAAACACATTTAATTAACTTAAGGTATCTCAACTGGTGTATTTCCGATAATTTTAAGCTAGCAAAAATCTTTCCTCTTTTTAAATCTAATGAATTTACAAACAAAAACAACTTCCGTCCCATCTCATTGTTAAGCGTTTTCTCTAAGGTTTTAGAACGAATAGTTAAGGATCAACTCGTCTCATTTTTTACAAAACCATAACATTTTAAGTGAGTGTCAGTATGGATTTAGGCCGGACAAAAGTATCAATGACGCATTATTTGATATCAACAGATATTTAAACAAAAGTATTTCAAAAAAATAATAGGTGCATGCTTGTTTTTTTGGATTTAAAAAAAGCATTCGACTCTGTGGATCGCACTATTTTGTTAACAAAATTAGAAATGATTAGGAGTCCGCGGCATTGCGCTAGCGTGGTTCCGCAGCTACCTGAGCGAGAGGCGACAGGTTGTGTCCATCTGCGGAGAGAACAGTGATCCTCAAAATGTGGATTATGGTGTGATTCAAGGTAGTACATTGGGACCTATTTTGTTTTTAATATATATAAACAATATTTCTAAACTAAATCTGTATGGAAAACTCTTTTTTGTTTGCGGATGACAGCTTAATTTTTATTTCTGGTAACAACTGGATGGAAGTACAGGAAAAGGCTACAAACGACTTAATGATTTTGAAAAAATGGTTAGATCAAAATTTTCTCTCACTAAATATATCTAAGACAAAATTTCTACCTATTTCTTTGAACAATAATTCAGATTACAATTTAAATAGTTTGAGAATTCATCAATGCGGCAATTCTGCAAATTTAACATGTGGATGTAAAAGTATTGAACGTGTTACAAGTTACAAATATCTTAGGTGTAATTTTCGATCATCGCCTTAAATGGTCTGATCATATAGCCTTATATTCAAGCAAAAGTAAGAAAATATATTTTCGCTTTCAGAAGATTAAGTGATGTTTTAAATGAAAAGGAAATTAAAATAACGTACTGCGCTTATGTCCAATCTCTTCTTACATTTGGTAACATTGCTTGGGGCGGTGCATTAAAATCAGTTTTGGAGCCCCTTTACATAACACAAAAATGTATCTTAAAAGCAGGATTAAGGAAAAAATAAGCGTTATCCTACTGACACTCTTTTTCACGAATCTTCACTCCTTTCCTTGCGACAGTTGTACATAAAGCATCTTTTAATTCATATTTATAAATATTACAACATAATTTTCCCCAGAAACATCACATTCTTATAATACCAGGCATGCAGTTAATGTCGGTATACCTGTTACAAGGTTAGTTAAAATCATTTTCAATAACAAATTCCTTTTATATTTTCCCATGTATTATTCAGAAACATTTGCAAAAACTTCAGTCACTTCAAATTATTCGAATCAACTTCAATTTCAATTTTTAAGAAAAACGTTTAATTTTTTCCTTCTACAGATTGGCCTCGAGGGAGCCGAGGCCCTAATCTTATCAGAATATGGGCGGGCTTGACCTTGGTCCTTTCTCTCACCCCTCCCCCCTCCGATATCATCTGTCATTCATCTACATTTCAAAGTGATAAGTATTTCAAATAAATTATATATAAATTTTTTTGGTCGGTTTGTTTAATTTAATTTATTATTGTTATTGTTGCTCTTTCGTTTGCGTCTGAACCATACCCGGCAAAACAAACTAACATTAATTTCTGTAAAAGATAGCGTCTCTAGCCTACGCACAGGCTGCTTGCCCATGTAGGCTAATTTCCTACAAATATATATTAAGAAATTACAATATTTAAAATTTCATTGTTAACAAAAAATTTGCAAAACGCATTTGTAATCTCTGTACTATAAGAAGATTGTGGAAATAAATTTATATTTCATTTCATTATTTCATTTCATTTTATTTCATTTCATTTATTTCATTTTCATCATTGTACCTTATCTTACCGCAAAATCCGGTTTTATCTGGTATTGGCGCAGGTCCTGGTCTACCTATGCAGTCGCAGTGTCTTATTGTACGTAACCTAACCTATCTTATTTTAAACGTATAAAACGTTTAAAGAAATTAGGTCGTATAACGCAAAAGACCCATTATTTTCGTAAAAGGAGAACCAACTTTTAAAATATAAGAACAGACGAATTTTATTAACCACTGTATGTTATAATATTTTGTTTTTCAGAATTTTTCCATAAAACTGAATATTGTTTAAGTCCTCTTCCATCCTTGCCAAATTAAAAGAAATATAACAAATAGAACAAACAGTATTGTCTAGTTAAATATCAAATCCAATCAAATACATAGGGCTACTTACAATTTACATTATGTAATTAAATTAAATAAATATGTACTATTAGACTATTTTAATGGCACAAATATTCATTTTATATTTTTAAGTGGTACGCTCACAAAACAAAAATTAGTTCCTATCCACAATTAACAATTAAATACTGCCTATTCAATTTATACCATATACTGGAATTAAAAATCAGCGTAATTTATTTATTTTAAAAAAGATCTAACAAACAAATTTACTTCGTTAAAATCTATCACTGAGTGGGATAGCTCAATATCCCTTAATATTTGCTCGGGAAATAATACATTTCTTTCTTAAAATTGACTGAGTCTGTATTTGTTCAATTTTTATTTGAATCTCAGTAAATAATCTATGTGACACGTGGTGTGGCATACTCCTACCTGGTATGTATATTATACATAATAATTCTGACGTATTTTTTTTTATAATTATTAGATATTATATTGTAACTCCTGGACCACTTTCGAAACCAATCAAAATTCAAATTTAAACGCTCTAAAAAACCATCAGCACCATTTTCATAATGTACTCCAATGAGATTCATAATGGATAGTAAAGGTAATATTATGTGTTTCAATTCCTACAAAAACTGTAACAATAGTAATTTTCATGGTAGTGTCATGAGTCTAGTTAGCTCTGCCTTGACATTAACTTAAACTTACAACTGTTTTAATTTTCTAACCACATTTATTATTTATATATTACTAAAAGTTGGTAAAATATATACGTAGTGTTACATACAGACGTTTAAAACCCAGGGGAGTACAATATAAACATAACAATGAACGACATCCATCACAGATGACGTGTGTAGAATAGCCTTGAGACAACGTATTCCTCTGTGAACAGATTGTTTATGTTCGGACTGAACACGTCTGACTATTCTTCCATGTGAAAGAGAATGTCACAGAACATGTTTCACGTGTCATTACTCCTTTTCATATTTCACTAAAGGGATATTATTATTAACAAGGACGAGTACGTCCTACCACGTGTCACGTAACAGCCTTCGTTGAGGCTATTCCACATTTACAATTCTTTAGGGCATGTAAACTGCCATATGATTGTACTCAGTTTGTTTCGTAACGATCAATCAAATCTCATAGAGTGACATGCATCATATTTCAACTTGATGTTGCTTATATAGAATATAATGTATATACGTTTGTTTCTTTCTTTATATATCGTGAGGTCAGAAAGATAGACTAGCAGAAATACATTTTTTCAGCTCCTTGACTCTCGAGTGGATAGGATTTACCAAGGATCAATTCATAAAGCGTGTTATAAATAAAAATATGCTTGTTCTCTGGGCTATATCAGTGGTTTAAGACCAGTGCTTTATATAAACCACTAACAGGCTCAGTTTTGTGATATTGGAAATGCCAGAGAGAATTATGGGCTTAAAGAGTTTGTTAACGGTCGAGGAAAAAACGTAAGCTTCGTTAATTAACAGAGCACAAAATTGTTCAACCGTAGTGATATCCCTAATTAATTTTCAAGTTCATTCTTCACGTAATCTGATTTTAAGTTCATTACATAGTTAATGAATTTCAGTATTAGAGCTCGTCTCGTCACATTTTCTACATTATATATGTACAAGCTATATATACTATACAATTCTTGTCAAATTGTGTTTGTAATCACTAATCCCGAGAACGACTACACCAATTTGGCTACTTCTCTCTCGGGGAACGTTTCCCAGAATATTTAAAAAGTCTGGAAAATAATTAAAATATTTACGATATTTAATCCAAAGAGAACTGACATTTGACAACTGTTGACATTTTCAGACGGAGTTCTGTAAAAGACTGCAATATCTGTTAACATTTAAATGTGATAAAATATTAATCGTAAAGTGCTTAGTTAGTAGTGTAATACAGATAACAAAGACAAAACTAAATTCCATCTAACTTTTACTAAAGTTTGGGTCAGTGACGAATCTAAAAAAAATTATCAATGCATTGAAAATACTATATAAATACTGATATAAAACCTATCGTAATGATCAAATTATGAAGGTATAAAAACAGAAGGAAAATAAAATTCGTTGACTTCCTTTATTGAATAGACACTAATTGTCTTAACGAGCAATACTTTCCCAATACTATAAATCAAAGAACAACAAGATTGTTATATAACTTATTATGAATTATTTATAACATATTATGATTGATTATCTTAAAATGTCACATGAACTGAGTAAAATGTTTTTATTCTTTCCATCATGCCAGAAGTATATTAAAAACGATTGAACTCTGCTTTTGACCAAAGTAGTCTTCACAAGTCTACTTATGTAGGCTACATGTTTCTCAGGTCGAGACAACGATTTTTTATATATTTTCTAGACAAGGCAATCTAAAATTTCACTCTCAAACAACTGTGATCAGATTTGTATATTTTTCAGTAACCCTCTAAGAAGTATTTTGTACGCATTTAAAAAGTACTACTTACCTATTCAGCAGGAAATGTTTGTATAACAATTTATTGTATTTTGTAACAAGTGTAACAAATCCATCTTTTAATTTACAGATACAAGGCCAAATAAATCAATGAGCAGGTTCAGTGTTGCCCGAGTCAGACAATAATGTATTTCAAGGGCAATTCAACACAATAAATTAATCTGCTTTATGTAAGTAATTTGTCAGTAAAGAGGTATATTATAGAGGAGCTATAGGCGTCATCACACAATCACTGGATTACTTTGTTAAAATATGCTCTTGATAAAATATCTGTGGGCCAACATGCAAGACATTTTAATCCACTAAAAAGTGATGAAGTTGTCATTATGATACCGGTAATAAAAATATACTGTTAAAAGTATATTAAAAATTAAACTATCTACATGTTTGTTCATTAACTGAACAATATTTTTAGTTTTAGAACATTTAGAACTGGAATTAGTACATTAGTTCAAAAGCATAGTCCAGCGAACTTCTAGCATAGTTCATGGTCAAATTCTGACCATATTTTTTTAGGACATTTTATAAGGTACCCATCTACCTTACCCACTTACCTAGTCGCTGAAATCTAAAACTTCCGTAAAAACTTACAGAACTAAAAATGTAAAAAAATTGAAAATAGTCGTACAGTAGTAAACATATGGTTGTTCTGCAAAAAATAATGCTTACGCGCATCAGTTGATTAAACTTCACAGGTTCTTTTAATCAATATTTCACAACTTTAGAGACCAATAATGAATTTTTATCTGATTTAGAGACCAGTGAGGCGCAGCCCGAATGGATTTTTAAATTAACAATAGACCTATATTCATACCAGGGATCCTAAGAATGTCCAAGTAAGGCCTCAATACAATCTATCGTCGATACAAAAGTATATGCGTGAAAGTAAAACAAATGAAAAAGGCACTTCCGCATTTATAATATTACAAGCAGCTACCCCTATTATTATTTAAAGCATTCTCGATGTAATATAATGAAGCCACTTGATATTTTTCAAATAGAATTACGCACATATATAATAATTTTAATTCAATGTCCATGGTTAAGCTAGTTAAGATTGTTGCGCGTGTAGGATCATGCACTATTGTGATATTAGGTATATCTCCAGTGCCATAAGTTGATATTTTCCTTGTTGTCCCGATATATAAAATATATTAATGTTACCCACGGTTTATCTCGGCATTTTGCAGGGCTTTGTACGTGTATAGGCACTTCTGGTTCGATTGAATTATTATTTCCGACGCCAGTGTTGAGCTGGCCAGGATTAAGACAATTGGCCTAAAAGTGTGTATTTACGTCCATTTTAATTTACTCCGGTCCTATATTGTTTTTTTTTTGTCCATTGTTGATATTGCCTTGTTTCCTGATTAACAAAACATATACATACGCAAGTCTAAGAACTATACTTCTGTCAAAACACAATTAACATGAGTTTTATAACGGTTTTTAAATCTGCAGTCAAAAAGCTGCACAGTAACTTTGTCTTTGATATCTGCATTACACTACTAACCAAGAACTGCATACGTAATATTTGGCACAGTTTTAGTGTAGTATACATTAGTATAGTTTTATCAACAATTCCAAATTGATCATTTAAATAAAAGGTTGAATTAATAACAAATGTTACTTTCAACATTATTTTATCGTTTGAAGAATATAAATTCATATACATTTACGATTGAAATTACGTATAATAGATGTATCATAATGCAATAACAGTTAATATATTATATAAGAGTTGATTCCATTTAAAAGGGTCTTTCAGATAATGTTTCACAATTTTTGTGACGAAGATGGGATTATTCCCTACTTGGGAGAACGGAAAGACGAATCTCAGAGGGATTTCGAAAAGATAATAAATCTATATATTGATACCACGGACGCTACGAATGTCCATATACAATTTCAGTACAATCAGTTGAATAGTTTACGCGTGAAAGCAAAGTAAACCTTCACATTTATAATATAATTAGGATTACAATGTACTTGTTCTTAACTAAACTGTGAATCAATATTTTCCTTGTGAATTTAAAGATAATTTTAACATTGATCATTCAGTTTATTTTAATTATTTATGTTTGCTGGAAATATCTTCATTAAACAGTGAATGTTGTTTCTAAATTATTTCTTTGTTTCTTTCTATGATTGCAGACCAAAACCGTATACAATTATTTAGCATTCTTTGAAAGGTTTTTAAAACTTATTTTTATTTTTAAATGTTTATATAATATCAAGAAAGTCAATATTGAAAGTAAATTCATCACCGTTTGTTGATTTTTATTAAAGATTGCTCCAAAAATTTCAGTTCAAATTGTTATAAAATAAAAAACCATTTAGTTAACCACTTTGTAATATTACCGTAAAACTGTTCGGAAGCTAAGAATATTACAGCATTGAGTTCTTTCCTACACAAACATTCAAATTTGGGATTAAATAGGAAATGTTTCACTCTACATTGGAAACAAGGGCCACTAACTTTTACTGTTATAGTCTGGTTAGCGTCCTTCCACTTGACAAAAACACTTCAGTTTTATGTTGATTAATCAAACTGGATGAACTTTTTCAATATTCTCATATTCACAAAAAATATTTGTGGACTATTATGTTTTTATGTTGTATGTATGTTTTATGTTGTACCACGTCAATGTGAGAAATACGATTCAATAAAGCGTTGGTGTCTAACAGCCTATAAAGTTTATATCGACATAAATTGACAACTAGTAATATTTATAACAGCTGTGAATGGTTTCCAATGGACCAAGTAATAACCCTTTCTTTCAATATATCTATTACAACTATTGCAGTATAATACGTATGTCACATTTGGTGCTGCTTATATTATGCCATGTCTATTAAGAATTTTGGTCTAAGTACTGGTTATTTTAATTCTCCTGAAACTTGAATTAATATAACTTTCAACAGAAAAAGTGATGGTAGACAATTTTTTTCGCGTTGTAGGCCTAATTTCATAATTTTATTATTTGGAATAATAATAATAGTAGTTCTGTTGCGATAATAGTAGTTTCTGTATTATTATAATGTTTAACTATTAATTTTTACTTATTGGACAATCAGTATAAATAATGCATGTGTATGTGTATATAATGTGTGATTCGAGAGGGTAGTACGCGGGAAACATTTTCAATGAAATTGTTTCCCTAAATACATCACTACCCTTTCCTTCCTTAATTTGTTATTAGAAAACTCCGTATTATTTTACAGGTTTTTAAAAATATTTAACTTGTAGCATTAAATTTATAAATGAAAGGATTATATTTTGTTTTGCATTAAAAAGTACAATGATATAATATGTAAGCCCTTACACGTCATTTGTATGAACTAGTAATATTTGAAAGATAATGTTTATTATGAAATCTACAAATTAATTTACTTATTCGTGCTACTTATGGGTATTGTTCTCAGTTAAACATGTGGTTGAATAGGTTGAAAATCACATACAGTATACAAGTAAACCGTTACCCTTTTGCTTAGTCAAAAGTTAAAGTAGTCAAAGAATTTTCCCATTTAAATCAGACTATTTACGTCAGAATATGTACGAATTCAATTACTTACAACAAGTAGACGATCCGTAAACCATAACTTTTATACTTAAGTAAAGTGTATAACTGGAAATACAGTTTCATTAGGTATTCAGTGAATAATAACGACATACAGCTGTGCCGGACGTGACGTCACTTAAAGCACGTGACTAGAAACAGGATGTAACAACAACTGTCTCCCGTAACATAATTTTGTTACACGATATTAAGTCGGGAATGCTACAGTAACATAGTTTTGCATTTAAAAACATCCATGAAATTTCGCTCATTCATTCCGAAAATTAATAACAAGTTATAATATGCTTGCTCTAGAGGCGTGATGCGCGTAGGTACCGAAATTATAAAAAAGGAAATGGTTATATTTTACTCATATGTATACTGCTCACATACTGAGCCATATTAGTTCTCATAGGATGGACAGTGATCTTATTACATATCGTGATAGCGTTTGTGCGGCACCGAGATTGTGGTTTATCCAATGCTTGGATATAATACACAAAAATAGCAGGTAAAAAACAAACAAAACAAAAACTGATTTGCCGGTTATTAAGAACTATCGTAAATTAGAAGTAGTCGTCAAAAGAAGCGAAACCCTTTTTCATGGTTAGACTCTATAACATACAATATAATACGAATCGAAAAAATATTTTTTCTGTATGAACATTTGATTTACAAGGAATTATGTAGTCTCATTGCACTGAAATCTCAATAAGTTGAGTCTAATTCTGAGTATCGCATCTAAGATTTTCGAGGCAGATATATTTATAGACAGAAGGAGCGTGAATGTTGGAGCGGTGATAACGCGCGATCGCATGTCCACCAGCCCATTTCACATAACGCGATCTTGGTACATTAAAAAGGGATACATTACGATCAGCAACATTGTATTGAGCCTTGTAATATTTCATGTCATATTTTAATATTTTACTTTTTCCATTTATGTTGTTTTAAATAATAAATTGAGGAAAATAAGAGTAATTCATAACTCTTTTCAGATCTGATATTGGTCAACATATTTGTCATTAGTCAGAAATAAATTATTTTATTCAAGTAATTAAGAAGATCGGTCTTTAATTTTTTTTAAGCTAAGAAATTTAGTAGTTCGGTTTGCCTTATTGTTCTTTTAAAGATTTTCAGTCCTCAATCTTTAATTTTACGTTAAAAGTATCTAGTTGTATGATTTTCTTATTTAGTAGTTTATATTCATTCTGTATTCTTTTTCCAATCGCCAGTCTTAATCTTTAGATGGTTAAATTTTTAAACTCAAAATGAAATAACCTCAACGGTATTTGTAAAGGAATTCAGGTTGGATTAGAGCAGTTCAAGTCACCCGGGGTAAGTATAAGAGTCGCAACACTTGTTTGTCTTATCATGAAGCGTTTTAGCTCTGAAATACTCTATGGAATAACAGTGACATTTCACGTTCCTCCTAGGATTAGTACAAGGAAAAGGAGTTTAACGTTGTGTATTTAAGATAAAGAAAACTAAACACATACAATCATGATTTTACATCACAGTGTTATGTTTCTTAAAATTAGGTTTTGTCTTGTTTAGCTGCTCGATTTTCCTTTGAGTAACATTACATGTATTGAAGAAAGACTGAATTTTCTTATAAAATGTCTCTATATTTCGTCTAAATTGGAAATTTTGAAGATAAAATGTCGAAAAAAAAAACAAAACAAATATTATATGTTAGTTAAACTAAATTTGAATGGCAAAGAGTATATAACTATGCGTTGTTAAATTAATATTATATCCTAATTGTTATTTTGATTTTGTAATTCAATACAATTTGGATAGTTAATTCTATCACTATAACAATCCATGTTATAAATTTAGATCATTAGGAAGTTTAGTCTGTAGAACCCTCTGATACGTAATTTTCTGGCGTTTTTCGATATCTTTCTACGCTACATTGCATTAGCAGTAATATAATTGTATTTAATTTTAATATTTGTATCGCTGGGATTTTGATTGGTAATGTGTAATAGACTTACCCTTTTACCTATGTAGTTATTTTCGTGAATATAGCTACTGTATATACTATCCAGTTTTGTGAGTCCGGCACTGCAGCAGTTAACGGTAGATTTACAGTCTCGGTTTTTTTTAACATGTTTTGAAAATTATTCGGATTAGTTTGTCTTTTAAAAAGTGCTTTAAAATTAATTTTATTAGAACACTTTTTTCGGGGGGGGGGGGGGAGAATGAGGTTCAAATATTCTTTTTGCGAACACTGAGAGGCTTTTGAAAGGCTTGTTGTCCCTTCAATAGTGTCGGATTCCGGCAGGTGCATTGTCCCATAGACTACCTTCTAAAAACCCACCTCATCGCCAAGGACACTAGCCTGTAACTTTGTAGCACATTGAAATATGGATAATAATACTTAATAATAAGTACAAACATTCTTTAAAAATCATGCTTAAATTTTTTTCAAAAATAACTACAATGACAAAATTTGGCTTACAATTAAAATTAAAAATAAATTAAATACTTTAAATTAATCTTCGGAAGAAGTTAAGAACCCCTGTGGATACACTGATGATTTAAACAAAATGAACTAACTTTTTACAAACATTGACCCAGAATTGGCATAAAAACTATACGTAGTCTAAAAGATTAAAAATTTAAAACCAAACCGAATTATATATACACTCTGAAATTACAAATTGAGAATGTAATTAAACTTTTGAATAATGATAAGGTATGTGAATCAGGACGGATACTTGACTGAGACAGTGATTTTCTATCAATACGCCACAAAAAACATAAGTGCATATCTACGTAAAATGTCCCAGTGTTAGTTTAATGTAAATTCATATAGATTTTAAAACCAACCAGGTGGTTCAGTAACACGAGTTTAAATATAACAATATTATGGACTACAATTTAAATCCATCTGAATATTGTGGTCGGTGAGCAATACGATCTAGATTCCATAGAGACAAGATAAACCAAATGTTTTGATTTATTCTGCTATTCATCTGTTATTGAAAATGACTCTTTTCAGCTAAGCTAAAATGCTTCAATAACTTAAATTCTTAAAGCAATGTTTCAGCACAATGTGAAACTAAAACTGTTATATTAGTTAAAAACATGCTAATTAACTATAGTTTGGAATCATTCGGAAACTATTTAGAGAAACTAGTTTTAAAATTATAAAAAGTTTTAGAAAAAATAATATTAATAAGTTATGTGCAACATATATTAAATTATTCTCCATTATTTATGTGCCCATGTTGTATAAACTCTTAAAACTTTACTATGTATTATAAACCTATTAAATCATAGTCCGATACCTACATAATGCGACAAACACTGTAAAGTGATTTAGGCATATTTTATTTTTACCACGTAGAATATGACATTTTAACGGTAATAATTTACTTTACATTCTGGAAAGAAAAGTTTATTGATACATCCTACGTCCTATGGGTGTAATATACAAATTAAAACCATAAACAAGGCATTGAAAAGGTTTTCGACACAACATGAATACAGTTTGCAAGCGATATGGTTATTTAGAAAGTGAAGTATCATTGAAGAGAATTCGTGTGAGTACTCTTTCCGTATTTACAAACGTACAAATTGACGTTCCATAATTTTAAGCTACTTATTAAACCTTTGCTTCTTTGATGGATTACTTTAAACCAGTTTTTAATTTTTCTGCCAGCATTACAAACTGTAAAATGCATACCATCGTATTTACGTTAATTTTATATACAAGATGGGACTACGCCACACCACGTATTTCATAACAGGCTTCTCTGAGATTGCATTCTTAATTTCAAGTTTATATATAGCTCATTTCACAGTCAATAGTCAAATAAATAGTGCGGCAACAGGGCAATTGTATAAAACATTTCATATTAATGGAAAATAGAAAAAATTTGGACCTCCGTATGACAATTCTCTCACTCGGACATACATATTATTAATTTTTAAGATTTAATTTCCAATTACTCCCATTTAAATCTGGGGCGCTAAAAATAGTATTACACTGCTTTCAAAACATATATTTGGCAGTAATAACATTGATTAATACTCTAGGTAATGAGTGAGTGAGTTTGAGGTAACTTATCTGCCTACTAATGCAATTGACTTGTTCCATTGGCTTTATGTATGTATGTGTATATATATACATACATACATATATGTGTGTGTGTGTGTGTGTGTGTGTGTGTGTGTGTGTGTGTTCACAGTTCAGAACCATCTTTATTCAAAAAAATTCATAATTTCACAATGTATTTTCCCAATGCACCATGCAAGTTGCGCGGGAACATCTTAATCTATATTATTGTTCATTACTGTTTGATGCTGGCAGTCCTCATGCAACAGTCCATTCTCTATTACAAGTATAAATTAGTTGATATTTTGCAGACTGAAATTTAAACTTTTACTGTAAGAATTGAGGTATCTACTGTATAATCCATCGTGCTATGCATTAACAACGCTAAATATTGAACAAAGATACATAGATGTGTGTGTGTGTGTGTGTGTGTGTGTGTGTGTGTGTGTGTGTGTGTGTGTGTGTGTGTGTGTGTGTGTGTGTGTGTGTGTGTGTGATCTTGCTCGATAAAAAAAGCGTTTAATAAAATGCCGAATCGTTTTCATTGCTGTATTATCTAACATACCTATTCATTATACCTATTTATCTAACATTGGTATAATGAGTCATGCTTACTTAACCAGTGATATATGCATAAGCTTACTTACTATGTCTAGAGTAGTTGATATAGACCACGGTCAAAACGTTTCAACCCCATACTCCTCACTGTTTAGTATTCATGGCCTAACATGAGAGATATGTAGGAATATCAACACAGACCTTTTATATCTCTAATAAGGTAAATATTAAAAATGCAAATCATAAGTCTTATTATCACTTTCTCAATCAAAAATAATAATAAAATACAGGTTTTACCATACTAAAAACAGATTAGACCGCCACATTGTAAAATAGTGGTTTTGGAAATTTGTATATACGTATTTGTAAACCTAAAAGCGGGAAATGTTTCCCATTTAAAGTTTGCGATCAGATTCATAGTTTCTAAAATCGAAATGGTGGCCCATTAAAACGCCACATTGTATATTTAAATATTTCTTTCCTTATACGGTATCGTATTAGTCATGTAAAACATTTCAATGTAAGTTTAATATAAAAATATATCCGTACATTTAGATCTTTGTTCCAGAAACATGCCGGATGTATACCCGAAGAGAACTCTCTGGCAGCACCGATTACATTTCGTTCAGGCGTCGAGATTGGTTTCCGATTCGTCCGTCAACCCTGATGTCCAGGAGATTGTTTCTTGGCAATCTGTGACAAACTGTGCTTCATACAGATCTTTGTATTGAACAAATAAAATGTTATTAAGTAGTATTTTTCAATAATATATGTTAGTAATTATGTTAGTTCTTATAATAAAATAATATTATTCTTGGAATATTAAAATGAATTAACGTAATTAACCCTTCCCGCGCTACGGCAATTTGGGACGCACCATACACAAACGCTACGTATACCTCAAAACCTTTTTTTCTATAAAGTCAACGCTAATGTTGTTTTTGGGTTTTGTTACCATATAAAAAGACATTTGGGGACGAAAAAGTATATTTTTTTAATTCGTGTAACTTATAAAACAATATAAATACAAAACATTTAACGAAATGTTGAACGAAATTTTACTATCGTGTATAATATAATATTATAGTATAATTATATGTATATTATAGTTAAAATAAAATATTAATGGATATAAAAAGATCTAAAATTAGCCATCACGGTGATCAAGGTAACGGCAACGTGTGATACGTCTTTGAAATACGTATCCGGGTGCAGGTTCGGCCGGGCGGCGCATGTCTCGCACACGTAAATGGTCTCCTTGCGTAAACCGTTGCGTGTACACACAACACATCTTCCCGTCCCTTTTTCTCTTCTTGAAATAAAGTGGTTGTCTACCATCCAATCGTTCATCACGTGGACCCTAAAATGAATGTAATTATATGTTATACTTATCAAAATTTCAAAGGTAAAGAGAGTTTATAGTCTATATCATTTTAACCAAAAACATTATTTTCTTTATCAACCGTATTATTTTATTATGATTTAACGCCGATCACTTAACCAATAATTTCTCAAAAATTATAGTAAATTATTTTACGCTAAAGATCCGCTTTTGTAACAAATAAAAATCTGTTTCCAAAATATAACAAGTGAAGTTATTTTATCCATTGATACCGTCAGGCATAAGCCTAGAAATATGAAACTACTAAAAAAACCATATTACATTTTATTACTAAATTATAAAGTTGTACTCACTTGCACTGGTCGAGCCCTTTTTTTGTTTGCTCTTGGTCTTCTTGTACACCTTTCTTGCACCAAGCTGCGGACCAAACATTTTTCTGAATTCGAAGTGGTTCATGGCCTTTCTGTTGCCAGCTGCCGATTGTACATCTTTGTACAGCAGATATGAGGTTTGATTATTGTCACTTCCAAAAACCAAAAAAAACATCTTGCGATAACCATTTTTTGGTTCTTCCGCAATAACTGATAAGAGGATACGAAGTGGTCACATCCTATCCACTCCGCCCATATGTTTGATGTAGTCGATGACAACATCTGGTTTCAGGACTTGTGGTCTGTTTTTGGCCACCTACTGTTCACATATGTCATATGGCTGCTGCTACCTTTGTGCTTTGTACTAAGCATATGGACAGGCCTTTTAATCCTTCCAGGAAACTACTAGAGTTGATTGCTTACGGTAATGAGTGAATGTCCCCTTTTTTCATTTTCTTTCCAGCCGCTTTCATACCAGGGGGCAGACCTACTCTATTTGTCATGACCGTACCTGTTAGATAACAGCCAATTTTCATTAGTTCTTCTGCCAGCTCGGGACTTGTATCGGTCCGTGTAGACGTGTAATCCCTCAGCTGGCTTATCAGGATTTTTGAACACCACAGATCCCACTCAGTACTTTCACGATCTGGGTTGTCTTTAGCAAATTGGTTCCAGGAATTAGGTTCCTCACTACCAAAATATGGAACAAAATCGTAAATATTATTAGAATATTTCGTTGGTGCTGTCAGAAATAACAAACAGTTTCATACCAAATTTCACAGGTTTGTTTGGATTGTAAACACGAAAGTACACATTTCCTTTGAAAGAAATGGTACTTTCGTCAAAGCTACTTTGTCCCCAGGAGTGAAAAATAGTTTGCACATTTTCTTCATGTGGTCCAAAATAGGGGCGATGAGAAACCCTCTGCGAACGGGTTCTTGATTGTTCTGGTGCGTAAAATGTAAATTCCAGAAGATATTTTCAAACTCGTTCTTTGTAAATACATCACTGAAAAAGGGTACACTTGAGTCCCAAGCGGTAGAAAAATAATTTGATTCGGTAACGGCATCAGTCCCATGTTGATGATCACGCCTAAAAATGCTTTGCAATCGTTTTGGTGTAATATCTTGCCATTTTGTGATACGAGCATTAGGAGAATGATCACTAGATAATGTATTATTTTGCAAATAAATTTGTTTTCTCTGCAAATAAGATCAATAATTTCTTTGTTGAAAAATAGGCTGAAATAATCAATTGGCTCAGATTCGGAGTCAAATGTTGATGGTAGAACGGGCCCTTTGTTTACATTGTATATTGGAAATGCCTTACTAGGCCCTGGTCATTGACCGAGACATTAGCCCAAGGGCCTGCTGTGTTTTGAGCTTGGTCCTGGATGAATATGTTGTGTGGCGTCCTCCGCCGCGAGCAGGTCTTCCTCGAATAGGTAGTGGCTGGGCGGCAGTTGCTGTGTGCCGGGGGGCGCGACTGGTGTGGGGGGTGGTGGTGTACCAGGTGCAGATAGCAGCGCAGTGTCAAGGTCACATTGTGGTGTGGCGCCAGAGTCAGGGCGTGGCACGGTGACTGGATTACGCATCGCCGTCGGTGCAGTTCATGTACTAGGCTGAGGATCTTCACTGAATGGTGACACGTCCTGTTGTATCAACCTCCATTCCAGTCTCCACATCATCATCATTAATCACTATCCTCTCCAATATTATTTATCAATATGTCGTCCCTGTCCAAGTCACTATCAAAAGCTTCATCATTCATATTACTGCTAAATGAAGTATTTAGAGCATGGAGTACAAAGTCTTGAAAATCTGGGTCGTCTGGGTTTTCCATTTTACAGAGAAGTACACTGATACAAATATCAAATAAATCTAACCCAAAACAATACACTAATACTATAAAAACGAAACGCACATTCATAAAAATATAAATATAATAATAAAAAACCAATTTGACAACGTACGCACAACAGTTTCACTCGCAGTCAGCGAACGAACTGAACCGGCGAGTTAGTTTTCGTCAGTAGCGCTAGCGTCTGGCAAAACAGCAGTGGCATCAGTGGCGTAACTAGTTTGATTGCGCCCCAATGCAAGTCCTTCCTGGATACTGCTTCGCTACATACGGCATTGTACAATCTCTATCCAATTAGAGAAAGATATATGATATACTAGGTTATTTAGGTTATCATCCTGTCAAAAATGACGGTATTTCTAATTTTTTAATGTTTTATAATCAATGGATTATTAAAACTTATGATGTTTATGACTTTTTACTGTTTGTATTTCTTGGTCATATTAGTTTCAAACTTAGTAAAATTTAAATCAATCATTCAATCACCTGGTAATTGGTAAACGTAAACACTAATGTTAAATTTGGCAAAACACCTGGTAAATGTTAACACCAATGATGAATCTTTTGTTTACATTTACATGTTTTTTGACTGTCAAAGATTATGTACAAACATTTCAATTAGGGCTAACTACAAGACTAGGATCACATTACATACTTTCAATTAATTATTGTACTTTTTAGGACGATAAAATAAGACTACTTCTTTTTACTTTTTACATTTTATTTTACATTTATTCAGTGACATATAAATGATGTAAGAAGCTCCAACATTATCTTAATGTTAATTTTAATGCTAAACATGAAACATAGACATTTTAATTGAGGGTTTTAATTCCTACTCCCACTCCCTGACAAAGCCCTACGGGCTCTTTTTTTCTAGGAACCGTCTAGCTAACCTTTTTATATCTAAAGACCGAGCTCTCTCATGTTCAATACTAAATTACACTAAGGTTACACAGTCTAGTATTGGACATAGAAATTTCTTAAGTAGTTCTTAATTATTTTAGTTTGAAAAAGACCTTTCACTACTTGCCACAGTCACGGGTAATGTAAGAAACATTATGAATGCAGTACATAAGTTTGGCACACTTGATGAAAATAAACTTATTTTCAATCAATAGAAAGTCGAAATCTCACTTTAAGTGTATTTCTCGACTTAACTAAAGCATTCGACTGTGTCGACCACGTGAAGCTGCTTGACAAACTTGAATCCCATGGCATCAGAGGCGTGCCTCTTCAGTGCTTAGCTCATTTCTAAGCCGCAGAAAAACAGCTTGTTCAAATCTCAAACAAATTTTCCGAGCCGTTGCAGCTGAGATATGGAGTCCCTCAAGGATCAATTCTCAGTCCAGTTCTTTTTCTCATCTATGTCAATGACATAGACTCATCACTACTGCACGGGAAACTTGTGCAGTATGCTGATGACACAACACTTTGTTTTACCACAAATCCAAAATGATTCTGGAACAACAAAGCTTTCTCGACGTCAACAGTTGTGTCCAGCACTTCAATAGCCTCAACCTCAAAGCAAAATTCTTCAAAGTCAAACGTCCTGACTTTCGCACTGCGATCAGGAAATCTCAATGACGGTGCAGCCGTATTTATTGGAAGACACAGTGCTGATGAAGTCGAATGTTCAAAGTTTCTGGGAATATTCCTTGATCGAAGATTGACTTGGAATGCTCACATTGACCACGTTTTGTTCCAGACTGTCCTCAGGCATTTATGTCTTGAGATCTTTAGCCAAGTACTGCCCCTACTCAGGTACTGATGACGGCGTATTATGGCTTGATCTACCCCCACCTCACTTACGGTCCTGGTGTTATGGGGAGCCTGCGCAAACAACCATTTCTTCCGAGCATTCAAAATTCAGAAGCAAGCGATTCGCATAATCGCAAAATTGAAATTCCGAGAATCGTGCAAAGAAGCCTTTCAAAAACGTTGCAACTGTTGACTCTGCCTTGTCTCTACATTCTTGAGACAAGCTCATTTTGTTTGTCCAAAATGTGCATTAACGCCGGGGCCGTGACATACACGAGTATGAGACAAGAGGCAGAGATGCCTACCGAACTGGAAGACACAGGACGGGGTTTACGAACACTTGCCCTCCCAGGCAGGTATTCGGTTCATCAACAAGTTGCCAGATCAGTTAAGAAATGCCCCAACGCCTAAGGTGTTAAAAACTCGTTTAAGACGCTTTTTAGTGTCGCAAGCATTTTACAGTGCTGACGAGTTTATGGCATTCGACTGGGTGACCGCACAATTAGCAAACTGACTACCGGCGCTGGAAATGGGAATATTGGCTGGATGAATGTGGAGTTGGCTGAAAATTTTGTACGTTTGAATGTGGTTTGAGGCGATGTGAAAGTTTTAAATTTTAGATATTAATTTTAGAATATCTTGACTATTGCTATACATGTGATTATGTCCTGGCAATAAAAATTGATTTGATTTGATTTGATAATCAGCCAGCTGTCTGATTTTGCTTATTTTATTACTTCTCTGATGTCGTCTTTGACTATATTTCTAAAGCAAATGACTTCGTTAACTAAAGCATGAGTCACAATCAGATTCATATTTTTTACAAAAGTCAGAGGCTGACTGTACGAGTTGTTTCGTCAGAAAACCGTAACAAAATTATCTGGGTTTAAAAAACTGAACGTGTCAGTTATACATAACATAGATTTAAACCTTTCGTTTAACTGTGAAATTAAAATAGATCAACAGCTCTCACAAATACCCTAACTTTAAAGCAATGCACAGGATCACTAAACTCATAGTCACTAGAAAGTTCGTCAAAAAAAGTCTTTACTTTTCTTTTACGTTTGGAGGCCATTGACGAATCAATATTCCACTTAGCAGCTAACCTCCTGCTTGATCTAGGACATCGTCGAATTCTCCCTCGCAGTTGGCTCACAGTATTTAAACACTTCTGAAGGAGATTCTTGCATCGTCTAGATTAACGTCGGACCTCTGTAGGGTTTTCGACGTGATCTGGATTCTTTCTAAAATTCGACTTTGAAACACTAACATCAAAACAAACTCAAAAGAAGACATTTCCTTTATAAGACCAGTTTGCTTCTGCGACTTCATTGTTCTTGCTTGAAGTCAAAATTATTTTCGATAGACACTTCAGCACAGCGACAAAATTTACATTGATTGATAGTAAAGCGTCGTACCTTGACGACCACCTAGTAGGACAGAGTTTTTTCAAGGTTAACTTGATAACACAGGAGTCGGTCAACTCTTTTAAACATTGCCATCTTGGTAGGCTTTGGCCGAAAAATACATAAATACTGTTTATTGTATCATAGAATGATGAAATCTCTGAAATCGATTTCACACTGTCGTTTAAAAAAAACTAAATTTAAATTGTGACTAGCACAATGGACATACTCAGCGTTAGGAGACTTTGATTTTTATTCTGGTCTGCAGTCCTGTGTAAATTCCATTCATGACAGAAGCGCCATCATATCCTTGACCTCGGCACTTATCAAAAGATATTTTCTTTTCTTCTATAAATTTAACTACAAGATCCTCTAGTCCTTCGGCTGACTGGTCTAGTACTTGCACAAAGCCTAAAAAGGATTCCATTATTCTCAAGCTGATTTAGGTCTGGTTTTGTATAAAACATATCTTAAGATTATTGATAACTGATCAATTTTCGAAATGTCTTGTGTAGTATCTAAAATGAGAGAAAAAAATGGAGACTGTTGAACATCAGTCAATATTTCACTCAAAATCTGATGAGATGTCAAATGAATAAGCTCGTTTTGAATTGAAGGGCTTAAGTTATTTTACCCTAACTATCTTCGTTTTCCAGGTGATTCTTTAAAATAGGGTCGTATCTAGAAAGGAGATCAATAATATTCAGAAAATTTCCTGACTTCACTCTTAACATTTTTTATGCTCTCAGATCGATGACCTCTAAGAGCCTAGATTACAGGTTGACATTGTTATGATAACCATCCAAAATTCTCTTTATTACTTCAGCCAGTTTATCTTCTTTG
This sequence comes from Homalodisca vitripennis, assembly GCF_021130785.1. Classification (NCBI taxonomy): domain Eukaryota; kingdom Metazoa; phylum Arthropoda; class Insecta; order Hemiptera; family Cicadellidae; genus Homalodisca; species Homalodisca vitripennis. The sequence continues at coordinate 134,220,966 of NC_060207.1, forward strand.
TCATAGAAAAGAGTTTTGATATCTCTATTATTTTTCTTATTCCATATGCGATACATGCATTAATATGGCACTTACTCAATCGTGGTCTTTAATTTTTGTTGACAGATTTCTCCAATCATTAATTTTCCCAGTAGACCATGCATTGTTAAAGTTTTTATCAAGTCTGTTAGCAAACAGCCCACATGGTTCACAATACACGCCATTTAAAGACGGAGAGTAACAAAGCCAAAAACGCTCAATTTTTTGACCAGTTTTCGTTTCGGAAAAATAATAATCTTTCGAAAAGGATCTATTTGTTTTAATGTCTTTAGGGAATGGCCCTTGAGGTCTACACGGTTTTGGAGTTCAAAATCCGAGATTTCAATTCATCATTGTTAATATCTTCTGAGAAAAGAGCTATGTCTGTACTCTCTCTTACTCCACCATCATTGCAGATTATACCAAAGACATCAGTATTTTCTTGTACTGAAATACTTCCGCCAGTTGCTGATGTAGAAGGAGCAGTATATGTAATATTTAAATCAGCAGACTTACTCACATTTTGGGTGGACTTCTGAAGTTTGGTTATCGGCAAGAACATTCAATTCGACGATATCTTCTGACGTAGATATATTTTTTACCCCCAAGCCCACATTCATTCTCACCAACACCATCGTCACCTGATTGACTTTGAGAGGTATCAGCAAAATCCCGTTTTTTAAAAAACGTGTCAATCTTTGGTAGTTTCTTCACTTTTTTCTTCTTCTTTGTTTTTTTCCTTTTTCGGAACTCGGCACCACTAGGTCTTTTGTTTCCGTCCATTTCGTTTCAATCACAAACAATCATAACGAAATCCATTAAAAACGCACAAATTTATACGGTAAAAACGGTCCACTGATTTAAATTGTATAACAAATACACAGACAAAATTGTTTTGTAATAAAACTCACACTACTGAACCGCACAATCGTACTAACAAGGACCGACTGACAGGACAGGGTGACTAGTCTGTGAGTGCGCAGCGGCCACCCCTCCCCCGCCGAGACTTGGACTCGCCCAGGCACCCGGCACACGAGAGGGAGGGGCGGCGGCCTACTACATGCCGCATGACCTTGAGATGCGCAGCAGTTACGGAGTAAAACTGAGTTGTGGGGACAGCGCGCGGCTCAGTAGTGTCCCAACATTCAAAACTGAACGTATCAGTCCGGCATAGTAACATCGCAGATAACCTAGACTTGAGTGGACTAGTTATCATATTTCATTTCAAATATACTCATCATAGAGAATATTTTTAAATAGTGTATTAATAATAGTTCATACTATTGTACTGTTAGAATAACGAATACAACTCGGTGGTCAAATTTTTATTACCCACAAATTTTAGCTTCAATTAAAAAAAAAACACTTTTGCGCCCTTCTAGGGCCTGCGCCCCCTGAAGGCCTGCGCCCCAATGCACCGCATTGGTTGCATTGGCGTTAGTTTACGCCACCGAGTGGCATTGGTAGTGCGCCGCCATTTTGCAGCTTGGAGAACAACCGGAGGCGGGGACATCACTATTACTGTGTTTTTCTATTGAGGGATATATGCTCCAGCAGCTGCTGCACTCCAAAGGCAAAAATAGAACTACTTACTTACAAAAATAAACTCAAGTTTAAAAGCGAGTATATTTGTCAACAGCGTTTGTAGCAAAGTAAAAATTGGCGGTTATATTCGTCAACAGCGCGCGAAGGTTTTAATACGTAAATTGCGTTAGTACAGCACGACAGACACAGTTTCTTTATAACATGTATTACGTAAGAGGTTAAGGAAAACTCAATAGAGTATATTTACTCTAGTGAACTAATGATGAAGTCCTAATGTTAAATGTTCAAGGATCAGGTAATTGCATTCAGTATTCTGAATATTGAATTTAACTAAAAACTGATTTTAATGGCTCATGTGTTATTTAAAATTTTGATACCGACTTTATTCTTCAGAAAAACAACATACTAATGATCACACAATAGTTTAAAAGTTCAATGTAGGACTATTTACTGGCAATGACGTGACGTTTAACAAACTAGAATATTTCAATAACTATTAGTGGAATATTGAGTCATGTTTGGAATCATACGACTAAACCATATTTGGACTAATTCTGTTGTCCTATAAACGATTACAATATTAGTTCATGTAACGTAAAAGAACGTACAAGAAATGTCCAAGATATAATTTGTAAATTACCAAGGGATTAAAAACCACTTCCTCCTTTGTTTCGGATTTACCGGTTGGAACATTTAAGCTTCAGTGTTACGAAATTACATACATTTTCAGGTGGTTGGAAGCAAATACTTTAACCCGTTCACTGTCCAGATATTTTTATTTGCCGTCAAAATTTTCAGTACTAATGGGAAAAAAACCGTAATAGTTTTTTTTAAAGTCAAACGTCCAAGAATAACGATAAGTATATGTAGGCTTCGCAATTGTGCACAAAAACAATTATTTTTTAATGAGTATCTAAAATTTATTTACCTTAAACATTAAGCAATCATGCGCCGGACGGGGTACACGATAGTCAGAGGTAATTATTTAAGCGCGAAATAAAATTTAACAAACCACCAAAGCAGAGAAACAATAAAAACGCAATAATGTAATTCATAGCACCCCGTTGGCGCACGACGCAATTTACAAAAGCCCGATGTGTACCCGATCGGGTACACGACGGCAGTTGTTAAAGGTCACGTGTATCCGTTGGGGTACATGTTGTCTTTAATGTAAACTGTTTATATTTTTACTGCAATACATCCCAACAAATTATTCAAGATGTGTTAAAAATCCTGTCATCTGACTGTCTAATATAAACTACTGAATAATAAATCTGCTAATAAATTAAAGATTATACTGATTTTATACTTAGTAAAAAAATATTGAAATGTTCTTATATTTTGGTAGTTTTTTATATTCCACAATACTACTTAAATTTTAGTTTTAAATCTTTACAAGCAAATATAGGCTTACAGTAAAACAGATTAGTTATTCATTACGCACAGATTTTTGTAATGAATCAAGTTGGTTATTGCACTCATTAAAGTGATATATATATATATATATATATATATATATATATATATATATATATTCCGCATATAAAAGTTATTTGTGTCGATAATGTTTTGGAACTGGCCCAATCACAGAAATAATAAAATACAGAGGTTTCACTTAAACACCTCTTATTAATAGTGCAATAATATGACCAAAAACAACTATTTATTAGTTACTACGCAGAACTAGCTACTTCTATGTTCTGGTCAAAGTGTCAGTAAGACGTCTCGATGTTAATTATCTTTGTGCCAAGTTTCATCCTTTTAGGAATATTGTTACGATAAACGAGGTATTAGTAAATCAATGCAATAAACTTGTGTTTGTATGATAATACTCTGGAAACTAGTAGTATTGTTGTTCACGAACAAATAATTTACAGTTAGGTACAATGCTTATTTATGTTACCATATTTATATTTTAGCATTTACAATCTTAATATAATTTTTGATTTTAAAACATGGCTTTTACAGGAATTGTGTAATTGTGTTTGATGAACAACTCGACTACATGAAAAAATTATAATTAAATATAGATTGAAATTTTTCTAATTCTATTAAATATTTTCCCCATTCTTATAAAATCATTCGAAATAAATTGCCTGTAGTTTTCACTATTCATTCAGTTTATTATAAAACCTTATACACATTTTTTTGATTTGTGTATATAAGCTTTACCTGCATAACAAAACACAATTAGAAGCATATTGTCAAGCTGTCAACGAATTTCCCATCCATTTATAGCACGTTTACATTGTCCCGCTGGTGGGTTGGTTGTGGGGTGGCGTTCTAATATATATTATCGCCGAAAAGAGCTAGTTACTTGATATTAACCACGTATTTATTGAGTTACTGTTCAATAAAATATTATCATTACGCAAATCTAATTACGAGAGTCAAAATTAAATTTAAATACAGGTAAACGATGTGATTATATATGTACAGTATTTATGTCTACTCTTCCGTTATATATCGGGAAATTTGCTTGAAGAAAGGAACTATTACGTATGTATGTATCTTTTTCATATAGCACTGAATTATCCTCATAATTCATACGTTTAAAGATCTTTTTCAAAAGCTACCATATTCATGAGGAATAGACATCTTCAATGTAAACACTGATTGGGTTGATTGTTGCCATAAAAGAACCATAAAAACCGGTGGTAGATTAAAACAATTCGGAGTACCCCAACAATATTATACTCGTAGCTGTGTCAGTTACGTATTTATTATGATGAGCATTCGCCCTTATTTATTTTTACAAACCTGTAATGTATAAGTTAACCAATTGATAATTGTGTCAGCTGTCCGATCAATTTAAAAAACTAATATTATTTATTGTGCAAAATATTTATTTGTTGCCCTGCAACAAATTTAAAGTTTTGGAACAGTTTTGTAGATAAACTAAAACTAAGCATTTATTGAACAACCTTTTTTAACAAGTATCTAAGCATAAAACATTTAAATTTGTTACACAAACAATACATTATTACTTACCTTTAATTACTCAAAATCCATCCATTTACATTTGAAAAACCAAACGTTCTTAAGTATTGCATATTATGGAAATTATATAAAAATTAAATACAATTCAATAAATATTTCTTATAAGTGACATGATTACATCTTTCTGACGTGTGTTAATAGGATGTCTAACATAGTATGTTCACCTATATATCTTACATAAATTTAACGGGTTATAAGCTTAAGTGCAATTGTAAATATCCTGATATTGTTCATGAAGCGCTGTAATTCGGGTTAAAACATTTCTACAAAAACATAGGTAGGTAGCCATAAATATATCATTATCGTTGGAACAATTTTTATAGTGCTATTAATTTCACAAGCAGTTTCGTCTTGGAAATATTGAGTCAGAATATCTTGCTATTTTGGGGATTGATTTCAATCCAAATGGAAATCTCCTTTTGGTTCCTCATAACATCTTCCCCCAAGTTTGCAATATTGAAGACTACTGCAATAAAAATAAATGGCTCCTCTTTACAACATAAAAATATCATAATATTTGATACAATAATAATTTCCTATAATATGTCAGCAAGCTAATTCTTTACCGCCGGATGTCGATAACACTTTCCTTTTGCTACCGTCACCTTGCCTCTCCTCCATCAATAATAACCTAGCTGTACCTTTCATCTCCGGAAATTGTGTCCACCGAACGGCTTATACAAGTTTCATCTAAGTAAGATTTCCTATACGATACAAACCGTTAATTTTTATTACCGTTCTCAAATCACAATTTATCCATTGTATATATATTGCTCTAAGGCTGAAATAATATTTAAAACGTTTATAGTAAAACATTACAAGGATAGTAGCGATCTTTTATGAACTAAAAATTAGTATTTGGAATAACTGAAAAGCATAACTTCTGAGGTTTTTACTTCTTCACGATAGTAATTATGTCAATTATATAAATAATTGATATCTACAATTTAAACACAACTATAAAATCAATCTTTCTATTCGAATTATTACACGCGCTTGTTTTAGAAGATATCGATGCACCGAATTTCAGTTTACGATTATATAAAGATTATTATGAAAGAAAAAAATATTTTTTAATTGCTTGAGAATATATTTTTGGACTTCTAGAAAATATTAAAGAGAAAAATGTGAATTTAATCAATTATAACGATTTTTATTATTATTTCCAAAAAACGGATAAAATTCATTTCATCCATTTATTTTTCGTAAAACGCGAATGTGAATTCATCGTATTCGTCAGTAAGTGAAAAAATAAGAAAGTTCTTGGGTGTTTTCAAAATTTGTAAAATTGGAATGTTTAATTTAATTTAATATAAACTACTGAACCAATTTTAGTAAAATTTGGTACAAATATAGTAAATACTGTGTAAAATCGGAGCTCTAATAAAAATATCGTTAATCGTAGTTTTTTCTCTTACTGGCACGTAATTTCTAGTTTTTTTTTTAATATCGTATTATCACATTCAGCTCTATAAAAACTAATTCAAAAATCCCCCTTAATTGATAGGAAAGTTTACATTAAAAAAAATTTTACTCTGAAATTTGAACTTCTAACCGCTTCAAAGTGTCTAAATTTAAGAATCGATTCAAAACTATTTGATGTTTGAGAAATAGCATTACTTTTAGAATAAGAAATGGTTCCTTTAATTGTACTTAATTTACCACAATTTCCAATTTCTTATACAAGTTTATTATGTTTTCTTAATTAAATTTTATGAAATTACAACGGTATGAAATCATCAAATTATTTAATATCCTAGATATGCTTGACTTTCTTGTTTTGTTAAAGTTCCAGGAATATAAACTGGAATTTAGACGAGCAAAAACTATCTCCAAAATAAAGTTTTCTTATTTGGCCTGTTCAAATGTTGCTTACTAATTAAGTACAAATTTAAATAAAATTATCAATAAAAATAACTCCGCCCTCTTAAGGGGATATGGCACTGAAATCATGGAAATTTTTCCAAAAAAGTGATTTTTTTATTAACGTTGTTTTATTGTTTATAATGTTAAAAACAATAAAAAAAGTGTCAAAAAAGTAAAAAAAAATAAAAATTGTTTCGTTTTTAGGCGTTTTTTGAATTGTGGAACAGGCTCTTGAAAAAAAAGCCGGTCGGACGACTTTTTTCAACACATTAATATACGATATAACTTGAGTTGTAATTGTTAGATTTTAATGATTTCAACGTTAAATTGTAGGATATAATGTCCTCTAAATATTTTTAGGTAGCTTGATAAGTATAGTCCAATAAATAATAAATATTCAAGCTAATTTCGAAAAAATTAATGTAAAAAATTGATAAAATTTGTTTATATACTTTTTTTATATGTCTTTTTATGATCATATATGACTAATTCTACCTAAATACGTACATAAAAAAACAGCCCAATCATATATAAATTTCAACAATGTAGCTCAAATAGTTTTTGAGTTATATCAGTTTGTATAGCAAAGATTTTTAATAAATCGAATTCGCTTGGATCGCGTTTGCAAAGTAGCCTCAAACTGTAGTTAGAAAATATTTGTCACTCAAATATTTTTTTATATGCATGTAACTATAAACACTATTATGTAGGCCTATTTTTTATACATATATATATATATATATATATATTAAAATATAGGAAATTGTTTAAATCCTAGTGCCTGCCTTTATTGGTCAGCTGATGAAACAAATAACATAAATAAAACAGCTGCCATGTTAGTCTGTTTTGTTTGTAAACACTCTGTGTTGTTCGTTATTGTACCTCAAACAGATTTATAGTGTTTAGTGATTTTTTATTAGTGATTTACAATGGGAAAAATTTCCAAGAAAAGAAAAAAACATTCAGCTAAAGAATAATAAACAAAATGTAAGCATTCGGTACAGTAGAAGAAATACAGAAACAATAGACAATATTTGTGAAGTGACAAGTGAGGTTAGTGTGTTGCCTAGTTTTCAACAAAACTCCAAATGAACCTGAACCTAGCACCAGTAGATGTAATTTACAGCAATGTAAACCTGAGAAACCTACAGGAATTTGCTCTGTATAGTACATACAATGATCAAATTAGAATCAATCAATCCGCGCCAAGTTATGTTATAGTTGACAAAAGCCTACTTACTAAAGTTCTTATGTACTTTTCCATGTTCTGAATGTTTAAACAAAACTCTGTCAACTGAAGAATGTATTCAGGGGTATGCTTCAGTCATAAAAGTAAAATGTGAGACTTGTGAGTCTGAAACAACCTTTGAAACTTCGCAGCGGGTTAGGCCATGAAACGAATAATTCAACACGAGCTCCTTACGATATAAACCGTCGTATGGTTCAGTCATTCATGTCACTAGGTAAAGGTTATAGAGGTATAGAAACCTTCAGTATGCACCCTTAAACATGAAGCCTATTCAATTAAAATCTTTCAAATGGAATATGGAAAAAATACACCGGATATGTAAAGAATCCGCTGACGCAAATATTGAAGCGGCTCGATTCGAAGTGCGCAAAGCCTATTCTGAGGTAGAAAACTTACCTTTAGATTACAAAGGTCCTTTTGACATAACTGTAAGCTACGATGGGAGCTGGCAAAAAAGTGGGTTTACTTCTAAAAACGGAGTCGGCTTGTTGTGTAGAAGTACTTACTGGACTTGTAATAGACTATGAGGTACTGACAAAATATTGTCGGTCTTGTGAGGCAAAGAAAAATGAGCTGGGTGGTAATTCAGAGGACTTCAAAACCTGGTTTTCTAAATCATAAAACTCAATGTCAAAAGAATTATGATGGGTCATCTCCCAATATGGAGGTAGTTGCAGCAGAGCGTATTTGGCAACGATCCGAAAACCAAGGTTTTCGGTATACCACTGTAGTCTCCGATGGGGATTCCAAAACTTATTCTCACCTGAGTGATTTAAAACCTTATGGGGACACTAAAATTGAAAAGGTTGAGTGCCTCAAACCATGTGGCTAAACGATTAGGAACAGGATTGAGAAAAGTTGTAGCAGACTTCACTGGCAGCGGAGAACCACTAGGAGGCAAAAAAGCATGGTAGCCTAAAGGGCACAATAATTGACAAACTTACAGGTTTCTATAGAAACGCCATTCAAAACAATTTAGGGTGACATAGGCAAAATTGAAAAAATGCAATTTTTGCTACTTTGGAGCATTGTAATTCAACAGATAGCAAACCTCGTCATAGCACATGCCCTCAAGGTTCAGCATCTTGGTGTTTTCTTCAACAGAGCCATATCAAATAACGAACAGCCTGCAAGCCATGAAGTAATGTTAAAAACACCTCTAAATGACAAGGTTGTAAGGTAAAATCATTCGTTTGTACAATAGGCTATCTGCTGACACTTTGTTAGAAAGATATGTGTGTCTGGCAAAACGCAAAATGCGAATGAGTCGCTGCACGGGGTGGTCTGGTCCAAATGCCCTAAAACTTCTTTTTCCTCCAGAAAAAGGTTATAAATTGGAGTTTTTGTTGAGGCTGTTTGTCAATACAACACTGGAGTTTATAAAAAGTGTTCATGATATTACAGTCAACTGGAGGCAACAGTCCTGGCTCAGATATGTCAAAGGTAGCCAAGCGTTTTCGACCAACACCGTCTTCGAATCGCTAAATATCGTAAAGACATGAAATATTCAGAGTATAAAAGAAAAGTTAGACAAGCCCAAATGCGAGAGGAAGAGAGAAGAAAAGAAATTGAGGGACCTACCTATGGAGCTGGGGAGTTTTAAATTAATGCATGTTTAGCAATGTAATTGCAGTATGCATGTTAGTATATGTACGTTAGGCCTAATTTACAATAATTTTCGTTGTGTCACAATTACATCTTTCCTTTGTTTGAACAAATAAAATTTTATAACCGCACCTGAAAGTGTTGCTAATACTTTTATTTATTCCCCATAAAAGTGCAACAATAAAAAAAAGTCCATATAAAGTAATATGTTTGACTATAACACTCTAGTAAGTCATAAAAGCAAGGTAAATTTTCAACGCGCGATTCCCGAAAATCGAATTGTTTGGCTGTTATTAATTTTTAAATTGATATAACTTAAAAACTATTTGTACCACATGATTCAAATTTTTACCAAGGGTTTAGGGTATTGTAATCTACATATTTAGGTAGAATTAATACATGTATGGTCATAAGGAAAAAAAATATGATTTTTTTATATATGTCAAATCAAATTTTTAAACCTAAAATATTTTTTTAAAATGACACCACAATTTTGTTTATTGAGATAAAGTTATAATTCTACCTAAATATTTCAAGGCAGTTGTAAGATACAAAATGATAGTTTATTTGTCAAAATCTAATCAGTATAACTGGAGTTATATCAAATTTTGGTAGTTACCTAAAAATTTTACAAAAAAATTATATTTAATATATGTATAATTTTTTTCTTAATTTCGTATTTGTATATTCTTATACCCAAGAAACACACATGCAAAGTTTCAAAGGCCTAGTGATAACCTTATTAAAGTTAGTAATTTCAGTGCCATATCCCCCTTAATGTAGCCTGAGTAGTTTGGTAATCCATAACATATTTTTTAAAAATTACAAAACCTTTTAAAACCTTTGTTAAGAGTATCACAAATATGTAAAGCGATTTTAATAAATTATTGATGAACTTCATCATGTTCAGGAGTTTATTCCTTAAATTTTGCAGTTTCAGCTATATATTGCAATAAAATTTGCATTGGATAATCTCCTCGGTCGATAATATTATTTCAATCAACTTAAATTCTTCAAAAAAAAAGACTAAAAATACACATATAATCTTTCAATTGATAATAAATGTTTATTAATGAATTCTAAAGAAAGATTTTGATGTTTTGCATTGTTAAAACAATTGAATTTATTAATGAACAATGCCACCATATATCCAGACAATTTAATTTTTGAAATGTCACCCAAATGTTCTTTTTTAAGTCTCTGTCGTAATGCATTATAAAAAGATGAAACTTTCTGTTAGGTCCGAACATTTCTATTTATTAATAAAAGTTTACTTCATATACTTTTCATCCATTTTTATAACATAATATATTAAATAATAATGGATATTTGATTTTTTTCTATCTATTTCAGATGAATAAAAGATATAACTTTAGAAAAGATAGGTTTTTAAATATTAAATATTACATTCAGGACATTTTTCAGAAATTCTTTAAACTTCATTTTTGTTTTCATAACATTTTATATCATTTGTTGCAGGTTTTTTCCGTACACCTCACACAATATATGAGTTATTTATTTGAAGAAAATTTAATTGGAGTCATCGTAACCAACAAATCTGTTGTCAATATTCTCAAAAGTTTTTTTATATTTTTTCTGTAGGTTTATAGAACTCTTCCTCTAATTTTTTGAAATTTGTCACTATGTGAATAAATATTCTAATAATAGATTCACCAATACTTTTAAAGGTTTTATATACAAGATCTTGAAATATATTTAAAACTTGGTCAATTGTTTTAAGTTTCTTCGATCATTTCGCAAAACTCATATACTGATCTCTTATTTCTAGCTTCAAACTTTTTATAGATATATTTTAGATATATATATATTTTTATAGATATGTGTTGTAAAGCCTTCAACATGTTGCTTACTATTCTTATTTTTATCGTGCATTAAACATTTATAAAATCATCTAGTTACTTCTTTACTCTAATTAGTATCTATATATATATATATATATATTATATATAAACATATATATATATGTGTGTTTTATATGTAAAATATCGTGTTTCATTGCAATTTTTCATTGCATTTTTATCTAGTTTATGTATACCAGGATCTCCTCTTTTTAAAACTCTTTTCAAGCTTTGTTTAAGGTCCCAGATACTGATAGCTTAGTACGTGCAACTTACATGGTAAATTGTTATTGCAATAGTTTAAATGTCCGCTTCCTAAAATTGGTGAACTTATTGCTGGTAAAAACCTCTTTATATACTTAATTCCAACATCTCGTTATTCATCAATTTTATTTGAAGTAAAATATTCAATTCCTTTCTCTTTGTTCGAAACATTTTTGTTTCCTGCTTTTTCTTACGCATAAATGTAGTAAGTAATACTTTATAGTTTTGTTAAGTCATTGATATATCTGTACTCTATCTTGTTATTGCAGAATGTTCTTACTTTAATTGATCTTTATTATCCCAAATTTACTTGATATGGCTTATATATTTTTTACCTCTGTTGGATTTTGGTTTTTTAGTAGATGGGTCATTATTTTTATAGAATAAATCAGTTTTCCAAAGAAAATATCAGTATATTTTTTCAATGTTCATGTTAATAAAGTATATTTTTAGTACGTTGCTGTCTGTTAACAATCTCCATAAACCGTGATTTCGTTCGTAATTTATATCGTCAACAGTTATGTCATTATGTTGAAAATTTACTGGTATTCTTCCTATCACAAAAGTTTTCTTTTTTCTATCCGAATAGGAAAAAAATGTGTGATCATCTAGGAAGAAATGTTTTACCAATGTCACTAATTCTTATATCTGCTATTTCAGGACTTGTTGGATCAACTACTGTAGATTCTTCAACAATTCTAAGACTAAACGGCGTGTAAGATGGTAATTTTGGCAATTCAACTTGCTCTTCTGTTTCAGGTATGGAAATATATGCAATTTGGTGATCAACTAGAACCAAATACATCATATTTTGATTTTGAATTAAAACATTTTAAATTTTGTCTTCAACATTTTAATTAGTATAAATCACAGGTTAATTTATTTTTAAATAAATTCTTGTTCTTTTTCATAAATTCTAATATGTTCTATAAATTCTTTGACTAATTTTATTTCAATTTGGCTTTTCAACTTTTTTTGCTTCTTCAGACGTTACGTTCGCCACTTATTAAAGGTAAATGTTAAAAACATGTGTTCATGTTTCGCGTTGTGTTTAAGTTTCACGCTGTATTCTTCTTTATATTAGAAACTTTGTGATGTGTCTGACGAAGATAGCCTTGCTATCAAAAGGCCTCACAAAATAAAACCTTTAAATATTTGTTTATGTGTTTAAATGTAAGTAAATTAACAAGTAGCCAATACAAGCCTCATCTTTAACATTTCAACAGCTAAGCCTGTTACGCGACACGTATTGTTGAATATTCATAAAGTGTGCGAATTAAAGTAAATACATTTTGTTTTATTTACCAAAATCCTTCTATTCCACACAAATCAGCAACTATTTTTAAAAAACCAGAGAAGACCTTTTTTTAGAAGACCAGAGTTTAAACTTTTATTTTATACAACGTAAACATTACAAGTTACGTATTGTAAGCCACGTGTTTACAGTTAATATAAATATATACACGAGAGAACACATTGTAATCCATTAAAATTTGTAACGCATGATAGGAAATATTGAGACCATTTTGTTGTGGAACTTTAATTTTCTACTTTATTCCCTTTTATTTTGATTTCTAATAAGTTCGGTGACCTGCATGCGTTTATCTACAAAAAATTAAAATACATTTTGAATGGTTATTTTTACGGAACTTTTAAACAATTATAGACATATTCTATATGAACCTATTAGTTAATTAAAATCACCGAACCCAATGAAGCTATTTTAAGCTAAACCGTCTCACATTTGGATGACGCGTTATTAAAAGGAACAGGTAAACAGTTATCAGTGTTGACAAATCCAGGACTAATGAGATGCTTATCTACGTAACCAGGTTTATAACACAATTAGTGCATGTTTGCCGTCAATAATGAAAACATTACACATTTTAGCTCCGCTTAGCAGGTGGTCTAATGTGAATCCTAAATACAGTAATCTATATATGAGTATGCTAAACATTACATGGCAATGTACCTTCACAGAACTTATATCATATACAAACGTGCATTGAACTGGGACGGGTACTCTGCTGCCCTAACAGAGTACAATAAATATGTGAGAAGAGCTGAGAGACTCATAGAGTGAATTTTGTCAGAGTATTGATAACGTACCTGACTGTGCAAAACTTTAAAAACTCCTCGCTCGAAGCCCCATAAATGTGGTGAGTACTATACTTAGTGAAGATGAGACTGACACCAAAGATCCTGAGGAGACCCTTCAGTATTTACTGAACACACACTTCCCAGTGAATGCCTCCGAGAACTTAGAGAGAGCTCGTTTAAGGTGGACTGGAACTGTGCAAAGACTGTCTTTAACTACTCAGGGATAAAATGGGCCCTAGAGTCTTTTAAGCTGTTCAAATCACCTGGTACCGATGACATATTACCTGCTCTCCTGCATTAAAGTGTGGGCTTAGTGATACCTCTGCTCCTACAACTTGTTAGAACTAGCCTAGCGACAGGAGTCATACCCTCATCTTGGAGGACCTCTAGGGTTATTTTTATTCCGAAGCCAGGCAAACACTCATATGAGATTGCATATTCTTATAGACCAATAAGCCTTATATCCTTCCTCCTCAAGATCATGGAGAAGGTTCTGGGTAGGCATTGAAAGGACGCAGTCCTCATCAACTGTCCCTTGCATCCAAATCAAAATGTTTATCAGAAGTGTAAATCTTGTGAAACAGCCGTAAATTTTTTATTAAGAAAATTGAGCAAGCTATTGTACAAAAGGAAATAGCTTTAGCCGTATTCCTGAACATATAAGGAGCTTTTAATAAAACGGGTAATCAATTTATAGTGTCTAAGCTTACATCCAGGACTACTGAGAAAACTGTTGTCCGGTGGATAAAGAACATGCCTAGTAGCAGAAGAGCACAGGCATCTCTGTGCGGAGTCACAAGAGATGTCAAAACGCAGAGAGAATGCCCACAAGGTGGTGTACTATCACCAAGCCTGTGAAACATAGTTGTTGATGATTTACTCTGAACTCTGAAAGAACAGGGCATTTATGCTCATGGCTATGCAAATGATTTTGTCATAGCCATTAGGGGCAAGCACGTGATCTCGTGATCGGAAATGAAGCAGAGAGCATTGTCTATTGTGGAGCGATAGTGTGATGAAGAAGGACTTGCATTGAATCCTTCGAAGACCGTCAGGATACATTTATAATTAGGAGGAAACTGGAATTTACACAGCCAGTTCTATGTGGGAGTCATATACAGGTAAGCAAGAGGTTCAAGTATCTAGGAATCAAACTGAATGATAAAATCACCTGGAACAGTCATCTGGAATACATAATCAGCTGATCTGAGACTACATTGATGATGGTGAGACGTGTGAAAAGATGCACATTGGGGCTTAGACCCGACATGTCACATTGACTATATACCAGAGTCATTAGAGCGATGATGGTGTATGGCTCATTGGTATGGTAGCCAAAGTTCCAATAGGTGACTGCCACAAAAAACCTGTCAAAGGTACAGTGGTTTGCACTTGGGGCAGTGGACGTCATGAGACGCACACCAACAGCTGCCATGTAAGTAGTGCTAAACCTACCACCCCTTGACTTATTTGTCATAAGATAGCCTAGAATGGCTGCAAACAGATTGTAGTGCAATGAGAACTGGCATCATCACCATACCAGCAAGCACTCCAATATCTGTAACATTCTAAAACTGGACATGCTAGAGATGGTGTCTGACAGAATTTCAAAAGTTACTGGACTGGGAAAGACCATTGTAGAAAGAGAGGAATGGTCAAACGGTGAGCCTCTCTACATGAAGATGATTCTAACCTGGTACACGAACGGGTCGCAGACTCTGAAGGGTACTGGGGTAGGGATCTGAGGTGCCAGACCGAGAGCTAGCTTGACCTTTAGCCTAGGCAAACTGGCAACTGTCTTTCAGGCTAAAGGGTCAGTCCTTGCAGAACGCGCGAGAATGAATGTGGAAAGAGGACACAAAGTGAAAACCATTTACATTAACTCGGACCGCAGGACCGCTTTACAGGCATTGACCAACCATAATTGCATTTCAAAGACAGTGTGGGAATGCCATAAGGTCATGAAATTGATGGCGAAAAATAGTTTCATATAACTTAGCAAGTAGATCAGTTGCTAAATGGTTGTTTAACAAACACCGACAACGTTGGAGAAAAACTGAGGGGACCGTACAAGCAAAGTGGATGCTCCATGGACCATTGCAACAGATGCCCTTAGAATGAGTAGAACGGAGATCCGTAAGACGACTGATTTTATTAAAAATTATTGGATTTTCCGAAGCCACCTGAATAAAATAGGTATTCCGGTTCAGGAAACACTGTGCAGGAAATGTGGCGAGGCTGACGAAACAGCTGAGCTCGTCATATTTGAATGTCCGGCATTACAGAGCAAATGCTCAAGGTCCCTTGGTTTTCTTAGGCATACGGAAGAGGGATTGGAATAGGTAAGCATTGTTCAGAAGATCTCGTGGTTTTTTAAATACCTTAGACATAGGGATTTGACATAGGTTAAACCTGGAACAGGGTGCACTATAAGCCGGATGGCTGAGAAGAACTAACAGACCCAGAAGACTTGGCCCTCTGTTAAAAAATGGCAATGTCATCTGGCTGAGTTATCACTTTGGAACCATATATAATTATATGTCATATGTTATTTTATATGCACATTATATTGCAGACTTTCTTACATTCCGTAATCTTTATATCCTAATATATTTTCCGTAAACATGGTTTCGTGCGTATACATAAATTCTTTCATGAATAGTTTTTTAATTACTTGTAAAGTCTAACTTATATCTACATATATGGTTTACGTCAAATACTATAGATTAGCACATTCCTGTACATAACTCATGGGCTACGGCATAGTACCGTAACCAGACCCTGTACATGGACACTGCGTGCCTCTAATTCTGTACTATAGAAGATGCTAAAGAGTGTACTCGAAAGTTACTGACAGATATGAACCATTGTCCCTACTGATATTATTGTAAGATTACAACTCTTTTAGCAGGTGCAAAATCTGTCAACGAATAAAATTCTAACGTGTATCAACGTCATTATGTCGAGTAAGTTTGTATTATACGAAATTTATTGTTGAATCAAGCTTCATAATGTATATTGCAAGAGTTGCAATAGAGACATATAGGTCCGCGTTCCGCCCAAAATACCTATATTTAATATTTGTTACAACAAAATCCTCAAATTTTTAAGTGCTAACTCTCAAACTATAACGTTTGAGGGAAAGGGAAGATGCAATATAACTGTAAAGAGTGGAGTCCGATCGCTTTAGCAAGATCATGACGATCTCAATTTCTTAGCTGGATTATTGATTAAATCACTACTATTCCACTGCTTACGTATTGCTTGTTATAAGATTCTCATGACAGCCGGAACCACATATTTTTTATATCTTTGATGTGTTGCTTAACGCACAGGATATGTGCTAGATATGCTTTTCTTATTTACATATATAATATATGTTTGACGAACTTGCGTAAAACATATGTTGTAGGGACGCAGCTATTAGTAATACAAGCGGAGTAGGTCTTTTATTGTAAACATAATTTATACTGTCATAAGGATATAAAGTACCCTATTCAAATTTGTTTTCTAACACCATCATTTAAAAATATCGAGTCTGACATATTAGTTCAAATTGTGCGTGTTCAACCTACAGTAACAGACTGTTGAGCTCAATGTAAAACAACTGTTTTAAATATTGACTTCGGTATTATTGATTATTATTAAGATCTCGCAACACTTCGAAATTGGTGCAATAAAAACAAAATAATAATCAATACAAAACAAAACTTGTAAACTTTGACCTTAGAGGCTATTCCTTTGACCTAGATTTACGATTTCACAATAATAACCTTTGTTACCCTGTAAACCAAAACTGTTATTGTGTCAAAATTGAGCAAGTCAATCAAATAAAGTACCTTGGTATATACATAGATGATAGACTTTCATGGAAAACTCACATTTCTCAACTTCGGTCAAGACTCCGGAAAAATATAAGACAATTTTATTCCTTAAGAAATATATTGAGTTCGGAATAAATGCGCGTCCTCTATTTTTCACTCATAGACTCTAGATTAAATTACGGCATTGAAAACTGGGGAGGGACAGACAAGGCGACTATCAATCCATTAATTGTAACACAAAATCATTTTGTAAGAATTTTATCATTCAAACCCAAACGTACTTCCGCACCTCCCTTATTTAGCCAATTAAAGATTTTACCTTTGACTCATTTATTTATTTACAAAGTTTTAAAAGTGTTTTTTTAATAGAAGTGGGAATTACGGTGTTGAAAGGACTATAATAAAACTAGAAATTCAAATACAAGGATTGTGCACCCATCCTAAAGTTAACAAAACAATTTTCAAAAAAAGCTTTGTATTTTTGGGACCAAAACTCTACAATCAATTACCGAATTTCATCAAAATTAACAATAAAAACTGTAAACAGTTTCTTGCTAAAATTAAGAAATGGTTACTCACAAAAGACGATGTAAGTGGAATGTTTATCAGCATGTCTTAAAGGGTGTTGAAAATTAATTTAGAATGATTGTCCTAATTCAAAAATACTTAACTGTATTTTTGTGTAACATAAAGGTTTTCTGTCGAGCAGATTTATTAAGCAATAATTACATTTTACGTTATAGTATTTGATGTTATCTATTATAAGGAAGTAATATATGTAAAATCAACTACTACATTTAGTCAAGGGAATGTGTTTCGTTGAGTGTATACTCGGTCAGATAAGGTATGTGTAGTGGATTGTGAGTGCTGCAGTACCGTGACCAGTGTGTTATCATGATTAGATAAGAACTCTGACTGACATTGTTGGCTCAGTTGTAAAGTTTTGTTTGCGCTAACTATAACTACTTGATAAGATAGCTAGTATTATTCCATCATAATATTGTAAATACATTTACACCTTTTTGGAATAAAAATTATTCTTATTCTCTTATTCTTATTCTTATTTAAAACCCATGAATACAAATGGAAAATCATTGTTTAACATATGCAGAAATATAATAAAATAGAACCCTTATTTGATATACTTACTTTTTCTATATATTTCGTTTTTATTACGTAGAGTTTTTGCGCCGTGTATCTAGATTACAAAGTCAATGACGCGATAGAACAACAAACACAAACACTAGAGGTTGGTCATCAGTCATTGTCAAACTTGCTTCTGTTCTGACCAGAATATCTTGTCTTCTTGGTATAAAGCAGATCTTTCGTTTGAGCAAAGTTTACAGTAAATTTATAACATATAACTATGTGTCTGAATGTTTAGTTGAATGAAAAGTAAAGCAGTTTATAACTAATCGTAACATTATTAATAACTTACTTAATACTTCCTATAATATATAAAATGTTCAAAAACATAAATGCAATGTTATAGAATTCTTATGTATTTTCCATAATGTTTAAAAGAGTAGGGTACTTGCATGTATAAATGAAAGAGATTGTTACGCTTAAATTCTTTTTATAACAATAGAACTAACAAAAAAGGGTATACTGTTTTACATACAAATTAAATCAAAGTACAGAATTTATATTATAGTCTAATATTAGGATATATTAGTGTAAATTTGTTAGACCTTAAGATATTTTGAACCATATCTAAATTGCTAAAAAGGGCGCTATATTGGTAGAAATTTTATTTGTATGAGAATTACAACTTAATTAGCATGTAGCCTACTGTGTACCTTTCCTACTTAAATATTTTTAACGGTTGGTGAAGAATAAACATATAATGAGGTATTTTTCTACTCTAACCTCTACATCTTTATCTTGTTTGATGAAATCATTAGCCATATTTATATCCTATTTATATAATTGATTACCTTTCAACAGAATACAAATTATTTAACTCAAACTAGTAGTTTTTGAGTGTTCGTACATTTGTTAAATTGAATTAATTGATTAACCTGTTTTATATTCTATAAATTCATGTTCCAATCTTGATAACATGACTCAACTTTCGGATACTCGGAACATAGTACCTGCCATTGCAAACTTTCATACCCTCATGTAAATACGACAAGTCTTTTACCTTTTTATTGGTCTCATTATTACTGTAAAAAGTAGCCACCATATATTGGTTGTCTCAAAAGTTATTTAATAGTTTGAAACTTGTGAAAAATTTGTGTAATAAAACACTTCCGTCATTATTAACATGTATGTTTTTTAATTTACACAACGTCGTAACATAAGTACTACTATTGATGTTTGAAATATTTCTGTCTCGGGCGTTTTAATATTGGTTACAGAAATATAAGTTTATCGGGTTAATTTATAATTACCGATTCAACATTGTCGGTGCTATGGTATACTATAATACGTTTTGGGTTATTCTTCATAAGAATAAGCAAGGAAACACGTAATCACTTTTGTGCATTTACACATACGATTTATAGCTCTACTATAACAATAGAAACACTGCAGCATAGTATGATATAGTATTTCAATAATTTTACTTAAATAGTTATTAAAGTGAAGGCGATACATTGCTGAACTCACTAAAATGGGAACCTAATATTTGTGTATATCACCATGTAATGGTTTAATGATCCAAAGTAGGAGTCTAGCAATATCTCAGTGGGATCCTCATATTGATACTAGATATTAGAATATAAGTCTTATGTATCCTTAAAAATTAACGTATGGATATAAAGTGGCCAAATATAATACAATCGGTATATAAAAGTTTCAATAGGTACTTGATTATATTCATAAATGACATACTTTGTGTCGTTAAACTATATCCCTGTACAGTGTACTACAATGACTTCTCAGGATTTCCACAGGTTACAAAACTAAATATTAAATGCGAAGAACACCAGAAATATATTACAGAGGGGGTAAAAATCAGAGGAATAAAAGCACAGGCTACTAATCCTTACTGATGTTGTGGCATAAATTATACACAAGAGTACCGGTGTACTCGATTTAGACACCACCAACCATTGATGGACTACTAAAATCTAACCTTACGAAATCATTTAAATGATATTAAAAAATAAGAACACAAGTTTTCACTAATTTACGCTTAACTTTAACTAAACCTAATGATATCTGGATGCATGTGTTTCAGTATAAACTATTAATTTTTATCGGATTTTATTTAGAGTTTATAGAGCATGAATATAGAGTAATTTTAACAGTTATTACAAAAAAGTGCAACTGATCTAAAATATACACTATACTAATTAACATTTAAGAAAAGGATTAAAGATATTTTTCAAAACCTAGGCTGTTGTACGTATTTAAAGCTACTATATTAGCAATCTTTTTATTTTTCCCCATGCTAAATAAAATTCTAAACAAGAGCAAAATAATATTCCATGCTCTGTAACGTTTTACCGTTTTCAATACAATAACTACGCCGTTAAAATTAAACAATGATTTTTCAAAAAATTACGTTCATTAAAACAAAAGCATCAATGTATTCACTACCATTGACTACCACAACGATAATCTCGTGTGTCAAACGCAGGCGTTGACAAAATAATCTTAGCTGGTGACTGATGTTAAGGACTGTCGGCAGCAGACTGGCTGGCACTCACAGATGACGTCATAGTCTACGGTTCGCTAACAAACAGTAAAGCGTGTTTGAAACGCTATCGGCCGAGTCTTGGTACACTCAATAATGGGTTTGAAGTATTGAAACATAGTAATAAAATTTGTGAATAAAAGGTGCTTTGGGTGTGTGTTCCATGTGTAGTGATGTACATTTTAAACATTATTGTGGATGTCAGTCGGAATAGCCTCCTGATTGAAATAATTGTGTTTACAATCTCTTATTAACTGCTATTAAGATTTACAGCTACTCAATTCCTGGAAACAGTTAAGATGCTGAATTGATAAACCATCAGTCGAAATGTTTTATCTATATATAATGCTGATTCCTTGGTTTTATTAATTTACAATATTTTAAAATAAACAAAATGTGCTTATCTCGGATTTCGGTATGTAAATTAATTCTTTTTTCAAACGAGTTCATAAGGAGAAATATGTTATTGGATCATATTCTAATTAACTTCTAAACCCAAAAATAAACACATATAACGATCGTAGCCTTTAGAAGTTTGAAGTTTTGCTATGGAAAAGGACATTGTTTAGTAAATACCCTATTTCTAAATAATTTTTTCAGAAAGACTTTACGAAATACTAAGGTTTAACATTCCAGTTGTTGGATATTTTTATTAGAATAATATTGTCTCCATGATTAGAAAAAAATGTATTTGTTTAAGACTGTGAACATCAAACTATGAAAGGTAGTTCTTGTTAAGGTCTATTATTATGTTTTTATTTAAGCTTTTATGACATCATATTCGAATTGTACATGTCCATATGCAAAATTATAGATAACCAAATTTATTACGAATGTCCATGTTTATTGATTATATTGATTATAGATTTTGTTACATTTTTGCACCTGCATTTATAATATATACGTTCCTAAACTTAGTTCATAACATTAATAATTGGGTAATTAGTTAATGGGAGGCAGTTTAATAAAACGTGGTTTTGAATTATAATGTGTTGTTAATAACACCAAATTGAGAATAAAACCTCGAGTATATAATAACACCTGGAACAGGGTAAGGACCGTGTTTCAGTTCCAGATGTTCCGGCTGAGGATACTATTAAAGTAATAACTGCATAAGTAGGAATTTTGATTTGTAGTGACAGAGTACTAGTATAAAATCCCAAAGAAGTATGAACTGGAGTAACTGTAAGATGTAAACAGTTTTCAAGTGTCATTTTCTTGTCTTACATCTGATAAGTTAGAATATTTTATATTTAGTTTTATGTAAGACGATAAAGTACGAATATAGCTTAAATATTTGGTAGAAGTTTATTTGAAAAATAAAAGCTAATTTACACGTCACTCGTGCAATTAATGCCGAGTAACTAGCACACACTAATGCTTAAAATTTATAATAGCTTACATTTGGATAACGTTGCCTTGGTTGAATGTATGCTAAGGACCTATGCTAATCATGGTTATATAATAATATTTTCCTAAATTTATACAAAAGAAAAGCATCTCAGTGAAAGTATACAAAATAATATATCTATTACCAGGTTAATCTGTTTCACTTCCCTCAAAATAGTAACATTGGTTTTCCATAATAGGGTCAAACCGGGATTAGCAGCTGTTTTACTTTATCCAACCAGGTGATGGTCGTAAAAAAATAAACAGCAAACTTAATTTGGCATAAACATTAACTAGGAGTGTAAACTAGTTAAAAATAGTCGACTTGACTGCGTTTATAGTTTCATAGAATAACTGTTCCCCTAATCGTTAATACCAAAATATGTTAATATATACAAAATTAGAAATAATGGACGTAGTAAATAAATAATACAACAAGTCTGTACTAACTTTTATTCAAGGTATCCTCTTAAAACATTTTACATAGCAAATATTTGATTTAAAACATGCTATAAAATACATTAAACATTAAAATACTGGTATAAATGTAAAGAAACAAAGTTTAAAACTTCTTAAGAACATTAAAAAATCGTTCATTAAATGAAGAAAATAATGTACCTTTCACAGAAAAAGACTGAATTCTTAGTGAATTCAACAGTGGCTGCCGTAAAAGCTCTCTTTAAAGTTGTGTTGTATTAAAAAAAATTTTAAACTTCATTTATAAATATAGACATAACTTTTGTTATAAAAAAATATTCGAATATTTTCTTACGTTTTATTAAAAAACATACAGTGGGCTACATTTGATTACTATATTTATGAAATTTTAGGTGACTTTATTTAACATATAGTTTTTGTTAAAATAAATTGTTTGTTTAGATATAATATCCAAAGTTTAAATTGTAATTTATTATGTTTTAAGAGGACAATACCAAAAAGCTATGTGAATGAAGACAACTCTTTCATTCCACATTATGAGAAATGACAGCCTACTTCGTTCATTCATACATTTGCGTATTTCTAACGGTAATAGTATATGGCTAATATAAATGTAATTTTATAAATATTTGAACAGCTGCTACTCTATATAAATCTACAAAACCCGAGAGCCTTTAATTGAAAAAGCCGATGTGCTAGGATATTCAATTCAACCAGCACTTCTGAATATGGTATGAATTAATTTTATTGAACGGAATGGCAAGCTTTTTGTTTTCTTTAGAATAATCTATTCATTTTAATTCATTTTAATCTATTCATTCGTAAAACCTATGTTTCAGTTAAAATTATTCCTGTTTGTACGTATAAACAACAACATAGAAAGTTATACAATACTGTAGGACATGTAGCCTCGCACAATGAAAGATTACTGTCATGGAAACAATTGAAGAAGAAAATACAAATGAAAGTTTTATTTATACATATATAGACGTTGTTTCGTATTGTTAACACATAACTTTGAAACCGTTAATGGACGTTTCATTCATAACATAAGGCACACACACAGTTACAAGTTACAGGAATTAAATACGGTACAATAAAAGTATACCAGCGTATCATAATATCAACACCTATACAATAGCTACTATCACCACGGGTACGTCACACTGGTTATTTATACTGTCTATTCATAAATTTCTAATTTACTTTCTTTACCGGTTCACATGTTCTTAATTACAATTGTTATTGGTTATCGTCATATAATGATTGCACCGTGTGTTCTAAAACAGGCTGTTAAATTATTAAATATTTAAATTGAAATATATCTAAGTTATTTGCTGAGAGTCTTCCAATATTGAGACAGAAAAGATGCCACTTCTGCCAGTCCGTGTGTCTGCCTGTCTATCTATTTACTCTCCGCACGATATATGTAAAAGACGAATTGACTTCAAGTTGTGTATGGAACTTATTTTCTAGATGAGTACCACTAAGTTGTAATATAGTGCATGTCCTCCATGGTATTTGACTTGAGATTAGTTTCCTAAATTCTTCTTCATGAATCTCGACAGGAAGTGGTCCCAACCTCCAACATTACCCTCCCGAGAATATCCTGTCTCACTGAAAGTAATGCAAAGGTTCTTACAGAACTAAGTACAATGTCTAAGCTTCTTGTCCTAAGAGAAGAAATAAAACTAACCTAACACATACACAATTTTATAGCGACTATTATTATTACCATAATTTAAAATTTGTTATAAAAGTTCATTCAATGAGCAGAAAGTATTAATATAACTAATTCCAAGCTAAATTAAAAATATTTTATGTGTAGAGTTGAAAGGTTGTATAAAACTTTATTTTAAAGTACACAATATTGGATTCTATGATGCTGCAAGTCCGACCATAAAAAGATTCCTTGGCGTCGTTAAACCATTTCACTCACTGGCAGCCACAGTTTCCCCTTTATTTGCTGGGTTAAGTAAAATATATTTTATTTTCAGCTAAGCACGAAACACAGAGTGGATACTTCTACCTTGTAGTATATTTACTTTTGAATACTGTAATTTATGACACACTTATTTTTACTGTTTTACTGTTGATTTGATCGTTTATACGTTTTGAAAGACACCTAACTTTACCCTGATAAATCATGCTTCTGGTTAAAAATAATTTGAGTTATTGTAAGTAATAAGGATAAATATATTTATAATAAAAAATAAAACTAAATAAATGCTTTATAAGGTATATCATACAATTTGTAAAAATAAACATATTTAGTTCAGGCTGATAATAATTGAGTAGTGTCTGGTTGTCTCTTACTAAACACTGGAATTACTTTTGAAATGTCTCAGATTTCAACAATTCCTGAATGAAATGACCAATTTACTAATTCAGTATAACAGCCAAAAATATGTTAGTAGAATATATTGATGAGGCACTTTGACATACAATTGCAATCAATTGGCTTTTTTATGTGAGCTGGATCTACTCTGAACCCACTTTTTGTCCTAGAGGGATACCAAGACAAAATTGTGGTTGCTTCGCGTGGGATTCATTTCATGTGGTAATCGACGAATGCACTTTTCAAAAACCAGCGTTTCGAAACATTTTTATTCTCATTTGTTGTCCTGATCTCATCTTCCATAAATATATGGATCCATTTAATTTTTATATTTTTAAGACCTTTCTCATAACTGGAAAAAAGGGTTCCAAGTAGTTCTTTTTATTTGTTAAGAAGCACCCGTTATTACGGTATAATGTCAGTCAAATAGAGTAACTAAAGTGTAGTTATTCAGAACAATTTCCTGTTCATTATAATTATTTTTTTGCAGTGAGATCATCATCTTTCCGGTTTTGCAGATTTCTACATACATTTATATGTTTATCATATTGTTCACTTATATTTGTACTTCTTATAACTTTGATATTGAATATCAAATAAATGTGTGTAATTTTTTTTGCAACTCTTATCTATAATGTATCACTATACGTTTTACTGACGACATTATTGCATTTATATCTCTATAATTATATTTGAAATGTAAGACACGGAGAATCAAATTTAAAATTCCAATTTTCCAATAGCCTTATACACATTAGTGTATTGTATTAATATTAAATAATTTGTGTGTAATTAACTATTTAATTTATCTTAGTTTCAGGTATGTTGTAGGCTCGATACAAAAAATTTTGGAATTTTTTTAAGTGACCACTGCGATAAATGAACAAGGTTTTAAAGATAAACTTTAAAGTATACGAATTTTTGCAGCAGTTGTAGTTGTGTTTTCAGAGATCCCGAAAGTATCAATCAAAATGAATTCATTAGACACAGGTTTGTATTACTTTTAGGTTATAAATTTCTGGTATCAAACCGTTTTCTTTGCGGCGATAAATATACGGCAGTATTTTACTAAACCGCCTGTCACAGCAAAAACACGTTTTCATGACATGTAATAACTATGTAAATATCTTGAGGGCGTTGAAAGTTTATCCGACAACCTTACCACAACCGAATGTTTATTCATGTTATTCACAGTATCAACCTTGATGAAACAACAGCTGTATCTCGTAAAGCAAACAATATACAGGCTTGAATATTTGATGGCAAACTCGTATGTGGAATCTTTGGTAGCTGATTGGAGCCGCAATATTGTTAGAAATCCTTACGTGTTTACTGATACCGACTCTAATTGGAAATGAAAAACCAACAAACGAGGTATGGAAAGTATAATCATATGCTTGATACATTTCTAATATTATTCATATACTGAAGTTTACAGTTTGATTAACCTTATACATACGGTAAGTAAATCCTATCACGCCAGGTATACTAAAATAGCATAACTAGATTCAATGTTTTTGAAAGTAACTTGTTTAACTTTTAAATTACTTTTATTATAGATATATTACTCTAATAAATAAAGGTGTAATGTAAACGCCTTTTTAAGGGGCTCCGATATCCCCGAAACCGTATTGTGCATTGACTGACCTTGGAATATCAGATTCCAGAGATTCAAAATACTGTCAAGAGTACAATCTATTTGTGAATAATGTTATTATTAAATTGCGGTAACCGTGACACAGAGTTAAAGGAAGATTTCAAAATATTATAAATGTTAATGCAATAGATCTAGTCGAATAAATAATGTCCAGAATAGATTATTATGTTACTATTATAGAACTCTTTGACCGAACAGAAATTATAGTATATTTCCGTAAAAATGCAATATAGCAAATAAAATATTTTTTTATTTCCAACCAAAATTATATATTTGCTACCAAGCAAAATTGTGTGAGTTACTTCATATTATTGGTAATTTTCTGTTTCTCCTTATCTAATATAACCAAATTGAACTAAAAAGCTCCATTCTTACCTTATCGTGCATCCCAAACTAAGATTGAACACTAAACTAACACGCAAAGCACAGGTTCTTCAAATGACTGCAAATAATAATTATCTATACTGTACTTGAGTTTGAACAAGCATATACGTCACATTTTAAGATTATATAAACAAAGTAACTTTTGTAATTTTTAAATGTTTTAAAATAAATGTACCTCTATAAATAACGGATAGTTTTTTATTTCAGAAAAAGTTTAGTGGCATCGCAACACTTTTTCTTAAATATTTCTGTTAGTTTGGAATAGGATGCTGGGATTATCCAGAGGTTTAGAGACAGACTGAAGGGCGGATTGTTGGTTAAAATTGCTGCCAAGTGGTATTAATGAGTAGAATTCCGTAGACACCATCACTTCCAAGTAAATGCAGTTAACTCTTGAATACTAAAAACTCACTGACTCTATTTTAAACTTCCGGGACCATTTGTACGTATAAATAAAACAAATCAGTTTATTTACTTTCACATAAATATTTTGGGATACATGAAGAAAAAACTACTCTACTATATAATGACAAAAACTTAAATTTTTCATACTATCGTTAATGAGATAATTGTTATTTTTTATTATTAGCTAGAAAACAGCTGTTAATGATACGATGACGAATAAATAATTATTATGAATTGTACTTAAAATATGTTCTACTTATAAGTAACATAAACACACACCAACTAAAATTGATGTAAATATTTTACTTCTTAACCGATTTTCACGAATTTGGTGATGTTAGTTTTGTCATCAAATTTTAAATTCATAAATGGCTAATCTAGCATTTTTAAGTAAGATTCACAGTTATTTTTATTTAAAAGATCGCTTTAATTATTTTAGTATGAATGCCAAATTTCATGTTATTTGCTCCAACGAGTACTGAGATACGACTTTTTAGTTACACACATATGGACAGACATACACAAAACTTAGCGAGATATGATATATGTTCACATTAACTTTTTGCTTCTTTTGGTTTCTATTACCACATCCTGAAGCTGTGCCAACATCTCGCGAAACACCCTGTATAATACAAAAGAACTTCTTTCTGTAAACTTTGTCACTTAGCAACTTACAAAATCTCCTCGAGACAGTATTTTACAGAGCTATAATCTAACGGTTACGGGTCCAGAACTCCATTTATATGCAGTGAAATTGAAAATATTTCTAGCCTCACAGAGATGAACTAATGAATCTTCAAGTTTATCGAGAAAATTGAGAAAATATAATTACATTTTGGTTACCGGCTTACAAAGCTCATAAAACACCATTTCTGTTCTTCTATAGATGTAAACGGGCCTTCTCTGCTTTGTGCATTACAGAAAATAAGTACAGAAACCGGTTTGAACTCAAGTTTTTTCTCTTTCTTTAAGAAAAGCCGATCACCTTTTAACCCTTATTCTTCCCGTCCTCGTGGGCCACTGGCCTGTGCGACACTCTTATGAAACATAATAAGGGGGAGTCGATACAGAACAAGGTCTATAGCACTTAATAGACCGCTCAGCCATCGGCACTCTCAAATCTGAAGCTATGAACCCCAATAAGTGTGTCCTATTAGTATAAATATAAGAGGCAAAACGTTCCGGTATAGTTATACATTATATTTTTTATATTTGTTAAAATATTTGGCAGAAGAGCTTTATTACACACAGCAACACTACTAATTTAAGAACATGATAATTCATAATATCTTTATAATTTTTGCAATTAATTTCCTCATTTTTAATAATTTTGAAACTAACAAAATTATAACGAAGTCAAAATAATATGGCAAGAAATATTGAAAACGTTTTGAGAAGTGAAAGATAGTTTATAATCAGTTCAAGTGTCATACTTTAAAGAATAGATTGAGTAAAGTTTTAGACGCAACAACATTTTTTCTAATCAGGTAGGAACTAAGGAATGTTCTTATTTTCAGAAACCCTTTATACGTTCATGATAACATAAACCTTGAAAGTGTCAATTTATTGATCATACATTTATTTCCTTATACAAACGCTCATGAAGTAAAAATATTACCAGGACAGCCATTGAGAAGTAATCCTACACACCTTTTTATTTTACAATTCTTATCTTACACTAATAATACGCAATAAGCACTAAATCTTTTAGTACGTGGTAATACGTTTCGTTAGAATGCAACAAAATATACAAACATTCAGTTATTAAAACTCTTACAGTCTTAACTTAAAGGTTTAAGCAGAAACTTATCAAGAACTTTTATGAAAAAATATAGCTATTCCGGCAGAATATATGTTTAAATTAGGCTTATTTTAAACATCTGTAATATTATAGAGACACCTTTAATAGTGTTTTCTTTTATTCTTTGTAAACATCAAACTATTATGCCGATCTACTAAAAAAACAAACATTGGAATAATTGGAGTGATATGTTCAGGGGTAGTATCCATTCATAATGTTACCACTATATGTGACATGAAATATACTAATTATATTATATCAGTTGCTCTTAAATTGTCACAAAAGAAGTTATTGTTCAAAGTTAAACAGAAAAGAATTTAAAGGTTTAAATATTTTGGGAATCACCACTTCTGGATTCTTCTAGCTTGAATTATCAACACATAAAAACAAACTTAATCAAGGAAACCTTAACAAATACTCGTAGTGTGGTGAATTTCCCAGAGAGCTTAAATGTAGAATCTTTGTTTTGAAAGTTTTACCTCACCTTTCCAGAACTTCCGTTTACATTAGGAAAGCGTACTTTTGAGGTCCAAGAGTTGGTTTTAATGTTAGTCTCTTGCTTTATTTACTGTTTTATATTCTGGGAACACTTTTTATGACATTCACATGAAAATATGGAGAGCTCTTCTTCTTAATTTCCTTTAAATCTGAATATTTTATTACGAAACACAATATAATATTCAAGTTTAATGCCATACATTTTGTTAACATAATAATTGATTTGAGGTTTTTGATTAATTATAGTTGATAATCGTGAAATAACATATTATCAATTAGATTTTTTTCTATAGTTCAACGTGAGTATGTACTTAGAAATTGTTTTATTGATTAAAAAATAGTAAAAGTATAAATTAATACTTTTGTACTCTACAAATACATTTACATTATGATATTATGCCACGAATAAACGTAAATACACCCATTATTACCGCAGTATTTTAACAGTTTTAATTAAACGAGAATTCCATGAAACAAATTAAACACAATTTCAAATCGAGTACGATACACTACAATAGCAATAGTTGATTATACTAATTTCACTGTTCAAACACGTAAGCCAGTGAACTGGCAGAGGATTAATTCAGAAATTAGTTTTTACCCAATGCTAATTTCAAATAATTTGATACCTTTACAAGCAATTATATACTTACGTTATATGTTTGTACATTAATAAAGAACAGTGAATCCGTATAAAGTTTTGTGATTTAGAATTAATTAGTTGGTCATGTGTAATTTTTATAGCCATACAAGAAGCTTAAAAATAAAGTTTACACAATTGTTTTACTATCAACTCGCATCTGGCGAACATTTATATCGAAAGTTATCATACTCTTAGTACACACAATTAATTATAAACGTTAGTGGATGTTGGTCCCTTCTATTGCTCAAAGTTCATTATTAAATTTTTAAACATTTTCTTTACAAAAACTTATATCCAAAACTTGTATATAATAACTCATATTCAGAGGTAAATTTTAGCTGGTGGGTTTTCGTTAGTACTTGGTACCATTTATATTTTTTTAATTAATTTAGTAATTTTGGTTTCATTAACTTTAATATTTCTGTTTTTGTAATAATTTTGAAATTCTTTACTTTTTGAACATTTTTAACATGCTTACCCTTTTTGTTATGAAAATATGTCAGACATATGCTATTACTTTAAATGTTGTGATTGTTTTTAGCATCATTGTGCTTACACTAAATATAATCTTGATAATCTTGTTATTACATCTTATATTTGTGTTGAAATTGTTCGTAGCTTTGTAGGTACATTCGTACCTGTAACAATAATCATGCCTTAGATTGATTGAAAGTTAAGAAAACTTAAGGTTATACGTGAACTCCTTTAGTGCTACTTCTCTATAATAGTTTAGAATATCGAGCATCATTCCCAAAGGACCCATTTTTAATTAAAGATTTTGAATTATTGTAATTTAAGGCTGAGCTGTATTTGAAAAGTTATCTACGTGTGGGTAATGCAATTTAACCTTTTTGTTTAAAGCGTCTTTTGAAAATAAAGTGATATGAGAACATTAGCTTTGGAGGCGTTTTCACCTGAAGGTAAAATGTCAGAATAACAATTTAGATGTATTGAAGTAAAAATTTACTACAAGTACTATATTTATACTTATTTACAGATAAATGTAAAACAATTTATAGAAATATTGAACTATTTCGCACACGCATTTTAGACGTGTGGTATGGGACCTGATTCCAAGTTCTATTACCCCGGTGTTATGACGTTAGACTCACGCTGTCGACAGCCATTAACACATCTCCAAAATATTCATCGTTAGTAGCTTATATTATATTGCACACGCTCTGTGGATGTGTGGTATGGGACCTGATTCCAAGTTATATTACCCCGGTGTTATGACGTTAGACTCACGCTGTCAACAGCCATTAACACATCTCCAAAATATTCATCGTTAGTAGCTTATATTATATTGCACACGCTCTGTGGATGTGTGGTATGGGACCTCACTCCAAATTATATTACCCCGGTGTTATTACGTTAGACGCACGCTGTCGACAGCCATTAACACATCTCCACACTATTCATCGTTAATAGCTTATATAACATTGCACATGCTTTGTGGATGTGTGGTATGGGACCTGACTCCAAATTATATTACCCCAGTGTTATAACGTTAGACTCACGCTGTCGACAGCCATTAACACATCTCCACACTATTCATCGTTAATAGCTTATATAACATTGCACATGCTTTGTGGATGTGTGGTATGGGACCTCACTCCAAATTATATTACCCCGGTGTTATTACGTTAGACTCACGCTGTCGACAGCTATTAACACATCTCCACACTATTCATCGTTAGTAGCTTATATAACATTGCACATGCTTTGTGGATGTGTGGTATGGGACCTCACTCCAAATTATATTACCCCAGTGTTATTACGTTAGACTCACGCTGTCGACAGCCATTAACACATCTCCACACTATTCATCGTTAGTAGCTTATATAACATTGCACATACTTTGTGGATGTGTGGTATGGGACCTCACTCCAAATTATATTACCCCAGTGTTATTACGTTAGACTCACGCTGTCGACAGCTATTAACACATCTCCTCACTATTCATCGTTAGTAGCTTATATAACATTGTACATGCTTTGTGGATGTGTGGTATGAGACCTCACTCCAAATTATATTACCCCAGTGTTATTACGTTAGACTCACGCTGTCGACAGCTATTAACACATCTCCACACTATTCATCGTTAGGAGCTTATATAACTTTGCACATGCTTTGTGGATGTGTGGTATGGGACCTCACTCCAAATTATATTATCCCGGTGTTATGACGTTAGACTCACGCTGTCGACAGCTATTAACACATCTCCACACTATTCATCGTTAGTAGCTTATATTATATTGCACACACTCTTTAGATGTGTGGTATGGGACCTCACTACAAATTATTTTACCTTAGCGTTATTACGTTAGACTCCCGTTGTCGACAGCCATGAACACATATCCACACTATTCATCGTTAGTAGCTTATATAACATTGCACATACTTTGTGGATGTGTGGTATGGGACCTCACTCCAAATTATATTACCCCGGTGTTATTACGTTAGACTCACGCTGTCGACAGCTATTAACACATCTCCACACTATTCATCGTTAGTAGCTTATATAACATTGCACATGCTTTGTGGATGTGTGGTATGGGACCTCACTCCAAATTATATTACCCCGGTGTTATTACGTTAGACTCACGCTGTCGACAGCCATTAACACATCTCCACACTATTCATCGTTAGTAGCTTATATAACATTGCACATGCTTTGTGGATGTGTGGTATGGGACCTCACTCCAAATTATATTACCCCGGTGTTATTACGTTAGACTCACGCTGTCGACAGCCATTAACACATCTCCACACTATTCATCGTTAGTAGCTTATATAACATTGCACATGCTTTGTGGATGTGTGGTATGGGACCTCACTCCAAATTATATTACCCCAGTGTTATTACGTTAGACTCACGCTGTCGACAGCCATTAACACATCTCCACACTATTCATCGTTAGTAGCTTATATAACATTGCACATGCTTTGTGGATGTGTGGTATGGGACCTCACTCCAAATTATATTACCCCGGTGTTATTACGTTAGACTCACGCTGTCGACAGCTATTAACACATCTCCACACTATTCATCGTTAGTAGCTTATATTATATTGCACACACACTCTTTAGATGTGTGGTATGGGACCTCACTACAAATTATTTTACCTTAACGTTATTACGTTAGACTCCCGTTGTCGACAGCCATGAACACATATCCACACTATTCATCGTTAGTAGCTTATATAACATTGCACATACTTTGTGGATGTGTGGTATGGGACCTCCCTCCAAATTATATTACCCCAGTGTTATTACGTTAGACTCCCGTTGTCGACAGCCATGAACACATATCCACACTATTCATCGTTAGTAGCTTATATAACATTGCACATACTTTGTGGATGTGTAGTATGGGACCTCCCTCCAAATTATATTACCCCCAGTGTTATTACGTTAGACTCACGCTGTCGACAGCTATTAACACATCTCCTCACTATTCATCGTTAGTAGCTTATATAACATTGCACATGCTTTGTGGATGTGTGGTATGGGACCTCACTCCAAATTATATTACCCCGGTGTTATTACGTTAGACTCACGCTGTCGACAGCTATTAACACATCTCCACACTATTCATCGTTAGTAGCTTATATAACATTGCACATGCTTTGTGGATGTGTGGTATGGGACCTGACTCCAAATTATATTACCCCAGTGTTATAACGTTAGACTCACGCTGTCGACAGCCATTAACACATCTCCACACTATTCATCGGTATTAGCTTAAGTTATATTGCACACGCTCTGTGGATGTGTGGTATGGGACCTCACTCCAAATTATATTACCCTGGTGTTATGACGTTAGACTCACGCTGTCGACAGCTGTGAACACATATCCATACTATTCATTGCTAGTAGCTTGTATAATTTGAAAAAGCTCTTAAGTACTTAGCTCTCGGATATGAGTATTGTTACTATTATTAAAATTAATAATTGATCAAATTTGATGTTATTTGAGATTTCCAGTACAAATTGTATAGACGTAATATAGATTTATATGCTAAAATTAAGGATTATTATTTCTAGTTTTCTAAGTCCCATGCATATATATGAAAATAGGTCGGTACAGATTTTATATATAGGCTTACAATTTAACCATATCGGTAACTAGTCCTAAATAGCAAAAGTATATTTAAGGGCAAACAAATTAAGTAAGCCACGAATTTACTGTACTGTATCTTGAGGTTTCTATAAGAAAGCAATATCAGTATAATGGTGTTGGTGTTTATGAGTTACCTTTAATCCTCTCATAATATACTTTCCTATCTACGTTTCTATGGCTCCAAAGACAGGAATTGTACTTACGTACTTTTCTATGTGTTGTTGGCTAAGCGTTAGAGAAGTCGAGAGGCTGAATATATATATTATTTCTGTCTGTCGATCTGACCCAAAAACATATCGAGAAGAAACTATCGTATACACTAGAAATTCTCTGTAGATATTTATTTCTATACAAGAAATATTGTGTTTAATGATGGGATATGTTACTCACTACATGGGATTATTCTGAGCATATACAAACATTTTAAGTTAGTATTATATATATATATATATATATATATAATATATATATATATATATATATATATATATATATATATATAATATATATATATATATATATATATATATATATATATATATATATATATATATAGATAATTTTTAAACACACCGAGTACAATCACATAACATTTTAACGTGACTGAAATATAGTGACATATGTATCCAAACAAAATAAGCTACACACTTAACATTTTGCATGCAGCTCTAGCAAAGCTTGTTACGTGACACGATGAAGGAATCAAAAGATTCCAAAATCTTGTTCTATCTTTTCCTTGCAATTGAGAATGCAAATTTCTTCCTATCTTTGTATATAGCTAGATCTAATAACGGTATTAAGAAGGTATAATTGATTGACAAGAAAAACATTTTTCAATAATGTACATATTTTATTTAAGAGTACATATGTTTTTAGATCTAACATTGATAAATGACGCTTATTACGTAACTCATAGTATGTCAGATTTTAATGTTTAAAACGGTCGATGTCGTGAAATAATTTCAGATTTTTGTTATATAAATATTGCTTTAGTTATTTCACAGAACTATTTTAATTTTATAAACAGTAAAAGTGCTTTCTCTTACTATTACAACATATTTTACTAAGAATAGAATAAATATTTAGTAATTTAACAAAAAGTGAGCTACTAATTAAAAGTGGAACAAAGGATAACACAGTCTTTACCTTAGCTTTTAAGTAAATTTGTTTTGTGTTAATCTTTCATTATAACCCTTCCGTCTCTGTTTAGTTATATTATTTCTTGTCGTGCTTTACCTTACTCTCTATAATTTATAATATGCAATGGAACATTAAATACAGGTATATTAAATTTGGTACTTAATATTAGATTTGATAATATAGAATAAATCTCAGTCTTATAAAAGAATGTTTAAGTATTTAATTAATGAAACCTATAAAGAACAACTACCATCATCTCTTGCTTGTCATAACAGTATACAGAAACCATTATCTACAGACAAATCCTATGGATCTTGCTGTAATAGAAGCTCTAAAGACCACTACTTAGCTAACCCATATTTGTTAAGAAACTCTTTGGTGAACACATGCAAACGTAAACGAAAATGTGAACTCTGTGCTGAGGTGAAAGGATTGTAAAAGTAATTTCTCAAGCCTTAAATGCTTTAAACTCAGATCTATAGATGCTGTCTTCAAATGTAATGATGGAAATCCTGAAGACAAAATAAAACACAAAATAAATGTTTGTGCTAATTATTTACATATCTTAGTTGGATTTGTATGTGATCCCCATAATTTATCACTTTTCAAATGCTTAATATCATTTTATATTTTTAGTTTATAAATTTCAGAGAGGTATATAGAATTCAGGTTGATTTTAGGGTTTTCATAGTCTGGACTAGAACATTTTTATGTAAATTTTGAGGCAAAGTTTGCAAAAATATATTGTTTTTAACACTCATGTGTTCACAAGGTCTTTAGTTTTCATCAAACATTTGTTTAAAATGTTTAAATTATTTTAAAAATCAGATGATGTTTCAATAAACTTTTTGTAATAGGTTTCTTTTAAAATATTGCTTTAATGTTTAATTTTGTATTTGTTAAGTTTTGCTACTTCGAGTCTTTTTCGTCGTAATTATGTTTTCTAAATTTGTTGAAGTTTTAATGCCAATTATAAACCTAGTTTTTTCCTCTTATTGAATTTTTATTTAGGTTTTTCATAGGTTTCAATAAATATTTAGTCATTAGGTTATAAAGATGTTCATAGACAGGTTTGGCTCTATTTGAATTGAAGATCTAAGTTTGCCTTATTTTTAAACTCATCTGGTTCTTCATTCTTCTTGAGATTTCGAATAGTGACTAGAACTTGCAGTGGAATGTTCCAGCAGAGAAACAAGTGTGGTTTGCAGTTTGCGGTTACAGCTGCTGTAGTAGCCACTTCCTTTTGGTTTGATTAGGTAGAAGAATGTTTTGAAGCGGTTAAAATACGTTGAGTTACAATATATTAATTAGTGTTTAAGAAATAAAAAACTTTAAGCAAAGTGTTTTAACTTTTTTTTAGTATAAGTGTTTTATGAAATAAATATAGAAAATCACTGATCCAATGCTTCCTGGTGATGATTTCACACTACAATTGGAATAAAATGTAATACCACCGAGTCTTGAAGATGATTTCTAGTTAATTGTCATGCTTTTTAAAGTTTGTTTGATAAATTTCCACATTGTAATTTTCCAATACATTTTATAGCACTTTTTCAATCACAAACTAATCAGAAACTTTTATAATTATTATGTAAAAAATTGAAAACTAAGAATGTAAACACGGTTAGTTTTATGTTGCAGTGGCTGACTCGAAGAGAGATGTGGTCGAAACATTCAGAACATTATTGCCAGGACAAAGTAAGCTGAAAAATTGCTTTAGTTTGATATACAGTTTAAATTTAAAAGTGCTTTACATTGGTGTTCTTCTGGTAAACATTGTATTGTCTCCCTGTTAATATCAGGAATAATTTGTTAAAAGAAATAGCTTCAAAATTTGAATAAATTGATTTGATCTGCTTTGAATCTAAAAGTTTCACAATAACTTAATATTTTTCGTTTAATCCGTGAGAGGTCACCTTGATAGATGGCACCTAAAATCATAGTTGGTCTGAATTCTTTCTATGATAAATCCTTCCGATACTTCACAAGTGCCTTACTGACTCTATGAGACATTCTTTTCCGCCGAACACGGTATGATTCATCCACAGCCGTGTCTGTGGTAGAAGGGGGAATCCTACCCTGTGCACTTTGTTAGTTGTCATCTATACACGGGACCGCCCGCGTTAGTGCAGTTGTTACACGGCATCTATGCACTTGATTGATTCCGTTAGTGTTCTGTATTAGTGCAAGCATGTTAGTGTCAATACAATGTTCAGTTCGATATCGTTATTTTAGTGAGTTTTTGTAACCAATTTTATCGTTTACTATTCATTTTATTTTGTTTATCATTATTAGTATTTAAATAGCCAATAATTAGGATAGCATTATTCTTAGTTGAATTAAAGAAGTTGAAGAAGATTGTTCCCCCATTTATGACAGTGACAATGAATCTGTCAAGTTTTAAAACTAATACAGGCTAAAAAACTAATCTCAGGAATATGTATGTATTATCTCTATAGTAAAACTATACTATTTTTCCACGTGCTATAACTATGCGTAAACTACTGATTTTAAACTAGAGAATATACTATTAATTACTGCTAACACCTTAAATTTATTCCTAACGAAGTTTTGCTTGTTCACAATACAGCTGGATAATTAAAGTAGACAGAACAAATTATACAAATAAACATTGCAGTAACATTTATACTAAAGATGCTTGTCTTTTATTTAAAGCAATGAACTCTTATGCCACGCGAAGCTTATAACTCAAGGAATATGGTTCATGTCAATGAAAGTAAGCCAGCATGAATAACATGGCCAATAAATTCATTCAGTCGACGCTCACTTCACATTTGTTTCAGCCTTACAGTACTTCCTTTGATATCTATAACCATGATATTGGAATGTCTAAAAACATAATCATGATGATAGAATCATTATTTTAAAATCATAATAATAACAAATATTGTAACTTTTCGAAGGACTTAAAAGGGATACGAAGATTGTTAAACGTTGCTTTCTATGTGGTGTAATCATGGAGTTAGAGCCCTTCAATGCTACATTATTTGTATTCACCAGCTGAGCTTTTATGTTAATTTGCACCTAATCATGAGTTTATTTACTGAGCATTAACGTAACTTATAACCCTTGGTGCCTAACAAACTTAATTTCTGTTTGTCTGACTTTGCGCAAGATACTTCGTAAGTCAAACTGACATATAGACCTCAAACTTTGCTAGAAGCTTAATTTATATAATTAGCATTAATATGCTTGATGATGGTCCATGTAACTCCATTGGATTTGGCTGAGCATTAACAAATATCGTTATATTTGTCTTAGATGTCACTATGATTGGAATAAGAAAATAGAGTAATAAATAAATTTAATTCAATAATAAGGGATTACAACATTTGACTTTTATTCATAGAGCCAAAGGATAAAAGTCGTATATTCATGTAACATTTTGTGGCAAGATTTGACTTCAGTACACTCTTCTATTGCAGTACCTTCCTTATATTTTACTGTCTAAATACTCAAACCTATATTAATTAACAAATACGTAAATGTATCAAGAGATCATCTTCATACTTAAAATTTAACATGAATCTTCATTTATATTTAGAAAATATTGAGTTATTGAGCTGTATTGAAGTCTACGACTTATAGGCTGACACAATGTTTTTTGTCTATAGAAGGTTTGATGTCTGTCTGTAAATGAGTTAGAGATTAGACATTTTGTATGCAACTCCAATGAACCTTATTATGAGACTCGTGGTGTGTGGTGTACTTCTACCTTGTATGTATAAAGTCCTTGTAATGTAAACTCCTTTTATGTTTATACATAGTCAAAGAAACATTACCACACGTGACAGTAAAACCTTGTCTTTCCCACCTGTTATTGTGAAAACATTAAAATTAACTGTCTTCAAGCTTCACTATAAAAACTTATGTTACCTAATTCCTATAGTACCGCTATCTCTAACCCCCCCAGACCGTACAAAAACCTGATTTTTTATTCGGATGAGCCCTTTAATTTCCAAAAATAAATTATAGATTACTTAAAGCCTTTCACAACAAATTTGTCCAAAAAAGCACATGGACAACATATAGACCCTTGATATATTAAAATGTGAAGAAGCGTGGGATGAAATATTTCTTAACAGATTAAAATAAAAAAATAGCTTATTCACTAACGCTCAGCCTATCACTCGAGATGCTGTAAAATTGTCATTTACCTCTGTCTGAATGTATGTCTGTCTGTCTGTCCAAACGAGATCCCGAAAATGAAAAGAAACATGCGAGTTTGCAAAAAGCTTAATTTTTCTCAGATATGGCTCAACATTCTCATTGAATCAACCGTTTTTGTCATATATATACGTGATTTTTAACCTTTTTGTAATGATTTAATAGCTGTTTGTATGCATCTGCTGTAATAGCTATCATTCATAAAATAATGCTTACCATAAAATATTTAACTAATATGTTGTTTATAAAATTTATAAAATTATTTCAATGTAAAAAGCGTACGGTAAGCTTGCTGTTCTAACGTAAGTAGAGCAGAATAAAATTTAAGTGGCTAACTTACTTGAAATCTCATATTTTATATTCTAGCATCAACGCTTTAAATGGTCAACGTATTCGCAAGTGCATTTATCTGGATATTTATGTCATAATTTCATTACTTCCTTCAGCGTTGAGTTTGGTTGCTGACGAAGCGAACATCTGCGGTATTAACGTAACCATGTTTTAGTTATATTTTTATAATGTATTTTAAAACGTTCACAAAATGTGAGATAGATAGAAACATTATACATTGTATATAATATGTGTAATAACTATAATAGTTATGATAGCTATGTGTAATATGTGTTTGAAAACATTAAATTTATTGAATTACTTATGTATATTTTAAATTTTAAACGCCCGTAGTTGAATTAACGTTGTTAAAAGCTTTTAGCTCTAAATAAAGTTTTACTCCAACCCATTGAGCACTCTTTGAAAGCGATTACTCATTATTAAATAGTGTTGTCTATATCGAAATCAGTTTATAATTATTTATACATTTTTTAAATATTCTTACAATATAGTACTAGAAACCATGATATCAGAAATGAATTAACAGAATAAGTTACTATTGGGCTTAAGTTGTAATGTACCCCGGAAGAATATCTCTAATTTGATTTGGTGTGTTCTCTCAGTTTTCTTTAATCTTATAAAAATCACAAGTATCAGGTTGATGGGATGTGGCTTTTACTAATTTAGTTACGTCAACTTTTCTTATACGTTCTATAATAACTGTAATATGACCTTACAAGAATGAGATGTCCTATTTTTATCTCTGGTCCCTGTAGTGAACTCGTTAGTTTAGATCACATAAACACTGTATATAAAGTATATAACTATATTAACAATTTTAACACACATTATTTGTAATACGGGAGCAGAGCAATAAATTAATTTGTTTAAAGTCAAACTGATATGGTAAAACTTGATTAATAGTATAATTATTTATATAGAAATTATGTATAACAGAATAAGTCAGAGTCAGGCTATAAACGTATACATATAATAAATTAAAAAACACTACTGTTTTACTGTTTTAAATAAGCAGGGGCAGTATAAGGATGTTGAGAAATAAAAAATTACTTTAAAAGTTATTATTTTAGTAAAAAATTAACAATTAGTTATTAGGAATAACTAAACATAACAAGATAAATACTCTCAGTGGTCTCGTTGAATAATAGTGCTTGTTTTTATATGGTTTTGAAAACTCTCATTAGTTATTGTGATATAGCATCTAATTATTCTATCAAACCATTCGCCCTTAATAACAACCTTTAAACAAAGAATAATTGTGTATAAGCATGGAATATCGGAGTTCTCTGTGGTCTGTTTAGAAAGCTGTCAGACAATATAATTTGAGTTTAGAAAATGTAGAACAAAATTAAATGCTATGATTGTTAAACATTACAGCGAATATTAGTGATAAGTATTTCCGGTTACATTTCCAAGTAACTATTGAAATCAATGAATAAATGTTATTATTTCAATATAAAGGCGTGTAGTTTTACTGGAAAGATCGTAAACACTCTTATTTCATTTCCTCATGTAGAATATACTTATCAATAAAAGACTAAAATATAAAATTTGTAGCTGTAAACGGAGACATAAGGAGCTGTTGATTCTATATTACACTTCCTAAATCCTAAATAACTAAGTAATTTATACAATCATTGAAGTGTAGTTTATTTACTAAGAACCCATAATTTGGAATCTCTTGTTAATTTATAGTTAAGAAAGTAATGAAATAAGATGTTCAAAATAAGGTTTAAATGTTTAATTAAATGCTTATGTTTGCATAAAATGAGTTATGCATTTTTAGTTTCCTGTTTTATAGGTAACTAGTAGTTATTACTCAAATTAATGGTAAATGTCCCACAGTGTGTTAATTTTGATATGAATTTTGATTATAATTTTTACCTACCTAGATATAAAGATGTTAGTATAATATTTAGCTCGCAGCATTGCGTTGCTGGCTGTTACATGTAAATATGGACTTGTTTAACGATGTGTCAGTATCAGGCAATTCTTTGTACTCCAGTAAACGAATTTAATTAACTAGTTTTTCTGTCATGTTTGATGTCTGTGAAGATCTGTATATTTCACAGATTCTCTATATTAAGTACAATTACATTAAAAACTACAGTAAAAATCGTAATTTAAACATTGCTCATTGACAGAAACTTATAATTCAGACGTAATAAATAACAGTAATAGCAGTGTTCATGCCAGTTGTTTCACCAGGCAATGTTCTTATTTTCACAGTTATAAAATTGTAACCGCTCATCTGTAACGATTCATTAAATG
Source organism: Homalodisca vitripennis (assembly GCF_021130785.1). Lineage (NCBI taxonomy): Eukaryota > Metazoa > Arthropoda > Insecta > Hemiptera > Cicadellidae > Homalodisca > Homalodisca vitripennis. The sequence goes on from NC_060207.1 coordinate 134,263,571, forward strand.
AATGTTGGAAAGCGCGTTAACAGTGGTAACACATCACCTTATTTGTAATAACTGTTTAGTACAGATATATTAATTAATACACAGTCATAATTGAGAATAAATAAATAGGAAATATTATTACGAATTCTTAAAACAACGCTTACAAACAGGGAAACGTGCCCAGCCACTTTAGAATTTTCTAAATGTAAGATCTACGTGTGACGATTAGCTCGAAACATTAACAGCATGTACCCAAATAAATCCTTACAATATGATACTCCTTGTTATGATATATTGCACGAAATGTTTTTTGTCAATAATCTTATACAAATAATACAATAGCATTTTTAAACAAAGTTATTAATTAAATGTTAATGAAACTTTGGACGTACAAAATATTTTCGTTAATTTGCCATTGATAATCACATTTCAATTTGTTTTCTCATTCGTATATCAAAAGAAGATGTCAGAAAGCATGTTATACTTTCTAATAACCCATTGTCAATATTGCAAACACAGAGTAAGCAACATTTATTTTCATTTATACTGCATTTAGAAACTATAAAATACTTTCAGAAAAAATGGAGAGCATATTTATTCAAAGCTATAAAACAAGGACCAACTGGGGGTGTGGAATGCACACGGTGAAGACTGTATGATAAACAGCCAAGCAGTAAATTGTTGCCTAATCTTGCACGAGCTCTGGAAGTCTTCTTCAGTTTTGGTATGTAATCACGGATAACTAGTGCTGGCACCCATACATTTACAGCATCTCCGGTACGTGTGTTATCTCACATACTCGCTGTATAGTACAAACACTGAAGTTCTCAGATTACATAAGCCATCAGAATAAACAACGGTTTATAATTAACACTGAAGTCATAGCAAACAGTGACATTAACAATGTATTGGATTCTACTTTAACTTTAATAAAACATATTTGATATAAATATTAGATGGATAATCCATAACTAAATGTAACATATTGGTGTGGCGAGATATAGTTACTATCAATCCTGTAAACATTTAAATTTAAAGTAATAACTAAACGTGGACAGATAAGAAGAAAATAAAATAAGTTATTTATTCAGAAGTGGAAGAAATTTTCAAATCTTCATTTATTTTGGTTTTAGGAAACTAGGAAAATACATTGAGAAAAGTTAATTTGTCACGTACAACGTATTGTTAGATATACTGTGCTACTATTTTGTGCTTCTTGAACATGTAATTATGAAATCCCACAAAATACTCGTATTAAAGCTTCCTGTATTTTTTTCATATATATATATTTAAATATATATATATATATATATATATATATATATATATATATATATATATATGACATATATAATGTATGTACACACACACACACACACACACACACACACACACACACACATATATATATATATATATATATATAATACATATGACAAATATAGATGTATATCTGCTATGTAATTAAAATTAATAAAATCAAAACTTAATTATTATATTTTACGATATAATATAAAGTACGAATTTCTACAGACTAAAGACATTTGCTATTATATGATTGAACAAATCATTTTAATATGATAGCATTAAGGAAAAAATAATTACCAAGGCCTTAACAACAGTTACTGGAATGAGGTCTCTCCATTTGCAGTCTCTTAACAAAGCAAGAGATAATTAACAATATGAATTCAGCTCTTTAATCTAACAATTGCTATCTGCCTAGAATTGCCTAGTTGTTGTGATACAAAATGCAGTTTCCACCTGAAAGTACGTGTGTTATTAGGTACTGTTGTCACTAAAATACGTGTGTTATTAGCAACTGTTGTCACTAAAATATCGTTAGCTGAGCGTTATTGGAGCCTATCTTTCAAGGCATTGAACTAATTTAATTTCTCATGTGACTGACCAATTGTACTTCACTTCTGAGTGGGAAACATTGAGTTCATATATAACTTTCCGTATTTTATTTGTTATATTGTAAATAGTGAACTTTAGTCCTAACATTGTATGATATTTTTAAATAAGACATAGTAACAAGTGTAACATAACTATGTATACGATATTCGAGAAGGGTTTCGTCTGTTTACTTTAATTTAATATGAAATCTCATTTCTACATAGACATTATATGATAGCGCACATACGTCCATGGCAATTGATTGAGCGTCATCGATGCCTATCACTCAGTAAACTGGCAAAATAGTTTTTTCTTCCGGGTGACGTAAGAAATTTTTTCAATATCATTACACATATATTTATTTATAATACATGTATATATATATATATATATATATATATATATATATATATATATAGGGGTTTAACAAACTCCTTTAGGGGATCATACACATAATTTAAAACAAAATATTTTATATGAAATAGAACGAAAAAAAGAATAGCGCCTGTGTAAAATGTTAAAAGTAAAATAACTAAAACACTAGTACAGTTATGAAATATACACAAGATACAAACTATTTAGAAAGTATTACATTATATCAATTCCAACGGTACCTTTGGCGACGAAATTCGTTAACGCATAAGCGAGCATGATAACTTTATGGGTAGGCTTGCAAAGATTTTTTTATATGACGATAATGACCTAACTTACGACATGAGTTTTGTACTACCAGTTGTAATAATTCATGGTCAGGATATTTTTTAAATATAATTTATATCTAGTTACAGTTTATGGATTGGGATCAGAAAACAATCTGCACTATTTGATTAACCCCTACAACAACATAGACTTCACCTGTTTAAAAATTGTATTTAATAATTTCATTTCAAATGGATAAAGATATGAATTTTTTACTTAATACGAAAGTATAGAGTGAGAGTTCAAAGTATGTGTGATGACCGTGTAAGCTGTCAAGTACGTGACGACAGTTTCAATGGGAGCACGTGACCTCATACTGACAGCCATCATGTCACGTGGTCATCATACATCTACCCTTGGTTTGACATGTTACCTCTTCATTCCTTAAACATAAATTATTTAACATAACTTGATGATAAAATTACAAAACAATAAACGTGTACATTTTATGTATCAAATCCATTCAAACTATAAATATAACACGCCCTTTACACTACAAACAAATATCATGTTAATAAAAATTAATCACTAAATATGTACCTAGGGACTAATCTCGGGGACTGTTGGACCATCTTGGCTAATTCCCTATTAATATTCGTTTATAGCTGTGAAAGGTTTTCCCGAAAGTTTTAGATTTTGGAATTATTTTAGAATTTAGAATTCAGACATGACACATCAAGACATAATTCAAACCGTAGGAATAGAAAATTTTAGAGAGTTAATAAATAAAAATGCCGTAGGCATAGTTTGTAATTCAACCATTACATTGAAATTACAAGAACTAATAATTAAACACTTTTGTTTTTTGAGGCCTTTTGATAGCAAGCCTATCTTCTTCAGACACATCACATAAGTAGATAGATAGATCTGCCTTTTGTGATTTTGTGATGCGTTTGAAAAAGATAGCTTTGCTATCGAAAGGCCTCATATAATAAAAAAGTTATAAATATTTGTTCTTTTAATTACAATGTAGTGATTAAATTAAGAATAACAAATACTCCATATTTACAGTAGTTAGAAAATTGCAGTTGTAGCCAAGCATTTAGGCAACTTTTACTATTACTGAAAATGGCACTTGAAATGGTTAACACATATGGAACATACATACATTATCTCATAACCTACCGAAATGTATTATGACCTACCTGACCAGCAATTATCGATCAATTTCAATCTTGCCAACATTCAGTAAAGTGTTTGAAAAATTGTTTCTGAAAAGATTGTTTGTGAAACTTTGTGAAACAGTTTAATATATTTACACCTAGCCAGTTTGGCTTCCGAAAAAATGTTACCACAATTGATGCAATAAACAAGCTTGTGGACCTGATCTGAGGGCTTTGAAAGATGAGAGTACTCACTAAGTTTCTTCTTGGATCTGTCCATGACCTTTGTCTGCTTCGAGTGATCATATTGACGTGCTATGTTCCAAATTTGCCATTGCTCCAAATTGGTATCTTTGCTCTGCGGAACCTAGCAAAATATTGTACTGAAAAATGTATTTAAATGGCCTACTACGGGATAGCATACCCACACTTTTCTTATGGAATAAGATTGTGAGGTGGCTGCGCAAAATACAAATTTGAAAGAGCCTTTCGGCTACAAAAGAAAGCAGTCATTGCAAATTTAAAATTTAGAGAGTCGTGTAGAGATGCCTTCAGTAGTTTGGGATTACTGGGGCTATGCCCTCCCTCTATATTCTGGATGTTACCCTGTATTGTAGATACAAATGCGATTTTACACAGGGTAGTGACATCCACGGATATAATACGAGGGGTAGGGACGACCTGAGAATTCAGTCTCATAGAACGATGGCTTATGAACAACTTCCATCGCAGGTTGGTGTTAAAGTGATTAAGCAGACTCCCGGAGTGCATAAAAGAATTGGCAACAAAGAAACGTTTCTAAGCTCGATTAAGAGATCTTTTAGTGTCGAATGCATTTTAATTACTTGATGAGTTCATGATAAATTGCTGGGAACGATAAAATTATTTTGTTAACCCTCTTGCCGAAATGAATTAAGTTTTTCTTTTGACGATTGTAAACGAATATTTAATTAATGTAACATGTGTTAAAATTGATGTTATAAACCTCAATTTGTATTAGAATAAGTTAGACGTTTGGAATCCAATTGTAAAAAATTGTCTACTGTAATAAAGAAAATTTGAATTTGAATGTACATAAATGCAGTATTAAAGTAACGAGTTGTTTGCCACAAAACTCCTCAAAATCTTGTTTAGTAATACAAATAAACAACACATATTTAGAAACAAAATTAAGAAGTCTAGTTTTAGTATCCAACGTATGAGTGTAGGTAGGTACAGCACTCTACAAAACAGTAATAGGGAGACAACCCACAATGTATGTAATTTATTCAAGAAGACAAATCAAGTATAAAGTTGACTACGACTAGGTTGTGAAATTAGACGTGTAATCCTCAATCACTGATCTTAGAGTACACCCCGAAGTTTAACCTTCACTTCCCGATATAGTTCAGCTTAACGATAATGAACTGCGAATCTTTGTAACAAGCCTCCTAGATACGTAAGAGAGTTTGCTGATCAAACAAGGACTTCCGTTGTTACAAAAACGTACGGGAGGTTACGAGAAAGATAAAACACATATGACATCCCTATACTGTGAAATAGGATTTAATGTGAAAATAACATGTTTAAAATGACCGCTACCTTAAGATTTCTTAAGGACATTTTTATCATTTTATAAGGTAAATGAAGATAATTTTATGTCTTGGAAAATGTTATATGCTAAGAGCTATTTTTCTTAAAGACACTTGTATTAGAAGCCATACCGTAGCTATATCAACAAATTTTAGAAATAAACTTAACCCTATCTCTTGTAACCATAAAGCAATCAATACATTTTTTATGTATATACATTGGCTTATAATTGTAACCACTATATTATAATGAATACGATATTTTTGAACTTTTTGAAGCTATAGGCTCTTTGTAACGAATAGATAAAATATCAATTTCGGAATAACTTTTTAACTATAAGTAGCTTTAAAATGATGACAATGATTTTGAAATCATTAATAGTCTTGGCTCATTTTAATTAGGATTTTAATATGTTTGTAGTATTTGTCTATTATTGCTATTGATGGACCCTCAACCAAACACATTATAGATCGTTATGTATATTATTGACAATTAGACATAAGAAAAACAGTATGAGTTGTTAGTATATTTCTACTACTAGAATTCATTATAACGTTTATGTACATACAATTTTTTATATACCGCAAGAAACTTAATGATAAAACATAAGTTATACATGAAACATAGCCTAAATAGTGTTCATTAGATTAAACCTAAGATTCTTTAACACGTAAAGACAGAAAGAATCGTTTGTACTAGTTTGCAAGAATCTAGGTTACGGTTTCCAATATCTTAGCTAACACATACTTTATTAATTATTTCCACAAACACTTCCTTTGAAATTGGAACTTTAACTTTCAATGTAATTTAATAATATCACAAAGTAAGTTGTTTAAACGCCATACAATTTCAACTGAAGGTAGCCTAATATTAAAATTCGTTATTTCATCAAAAAATTTGTTCTTTAAATGATCAGAGAAATTTATTCAATTATACTTATATTTCAATTAACCATTTGTAATAAGAAGAAATATTTAGTAGCAGGTGTTACAGTGATAATTGGAGAAATGCATGACAAATGAAATACAGTTTGCAGATAACTTTGTAGAAAGGCAGAATTGAACTCCTAAATTTCTAATGTGCTAAAGCCTCACACCACAGTTCCATTAGCTTCACTAGAAAGACTTAATACTTTAGTAGGAGATTCCTCATATGGATAGGTACTTCAGCCTTCTAGCTTGTCCGTGTATTTGAGTGAAAACAATCAGTCTTTTCGTAGCCCTTTGTTTTAACTACAGTTAAATTGTTATTTGGTAAGGGAACATGATCTAGAAAACTGAAAATCTCTTAGAGCAAAACAACAAAAACAAAACACGTTTGGACTGTTACGAAGTCCAATGATATTTTTTAACTAATGTAATTTAGTAATCAAGGTTAAAAGAAATAATAATAAAGAAGAAATGAATGGATATCATAAACATTAAATTTTTCATAAACGTTTTATCATAAACATTAAATTTATGTAGAATATTTTTAAGCCTTAACAAAGAAATAAAATTTATAAAGGATGAATATAGATCCGTCTTTTATTTAGATTTCCAAGTTTCATAATTTAAAAAAATTAGATGATTTACGATTACAACATTCTTTTAACTTATGCATCTAAATTAAGTTATAAATCTAAAATTTATATTTATTTGAGGAAATTTGAAATTATTTAGGTTTTATTGAATTTTATGTGCAGATAATGGTCTGTCAGAATCTCAGTGAATGACCTCAAATCAAAGATTATTCTTACTCTTAAAAAAGTGTTGGGCCAAAATTTATACGTGTACTATTTATATACATTGTACATACTTTGAACTGAAAAGCTTACTTTAATTAAATGTATCAACTTATGTGCTTCTATTCTACTTCGAGTAAAGAAGTAGAGTGAAAAAATGCCAATATGCTCTTCAATTGGCATACATTGGTCCCAAAATCTCTTCACTGTATGTAAATGGTTTTCGAGAAAATATATGAACAAAACTACGTAAACAATGACTTTAACTTTTCAAACCAGGTCGATTTACTAATAATATTTACTTTTATTTTAATTCCCTAAAAGGAAATTTACACCTTGTTTTGTGGGCCACTGAGCTTGCTCCATTTGTTTGTATCCTCAGTATTTGTTTTTCGAAAGAATGAATATTTGTATACATATTACAGTAAATTATTTTTTCTTGATTCTCAATTCATCTTTGCCGTATTATACTATTTTCTTAATTCAGTTTGGGTGTGATATAACTATTTACGAGTATATACATAATCATTATCGAGTACCTCATCAGAAAAAAATGGACGCAACACTATATTCTGTCATAAAAAATTGCATTTAGTGTCGCATTGCTTGAAGATTCCATTTGGTATAAGCACGTGCTCATTGCGTTCGCTTTTTTCTTTAAATTTTAGTTATGGAACGAATGGCTTTTTTGAATCCACCTAATGCCCAGTCCCTCCATTTTTGTTCCTTCATCTACAACTGTACATATGCCGTCCCACGATGTGTAAGGGACTTATTCTAATGCGCTTCACGTACACATTCACAATATTATGCATTAAGTAGAATCAATAATAAACTAATTGATTTCAACTCCCAACTCCAGCCATATAGGATAAAAGATAGATATCACTATTTTTCATTAATACATACGTCACACAAGTTGTTATTTATTCATTAAAATAAAAATTAAATGCTTGTCGATGTCACAAATATTACCTATCTTTACAGAACTAAATCGTATAAATAAGCTATTAAAGCGTTTTTGGTCGGTATTTTAGAAAAAATATACATATAGTCTATTTAATTCCTATATCTAAGTAATGATACTGACAGTTACCTGCGGCTTCGCACGCAATTTCGTAGGCTTAGCACGTGTAAGAGCACATCTAGTTCGTGTATTATATTGCCGACACCAACGTTGGGTTTGTCTTGTTGACAAATATCTGTCAAAAAGTGTATATATATAAATAGTGGTCTAAGAAGCCTACGTCTGTTAAAAGACAAATGAGAAGGGTTTTATAACAGTCTTTAATGTTATAGTAAAAGTTAGTTCGTAACTTTATCTGTTGTATGTAACACTTAGTATTAGCTAAAAATGTACAGTTAAAATTGTATTCTCTAAATATTTTCTTACTCTGAGCTCAACATCGGTTGCAGAAGTAAAGATGATGTTACTATCAAGCTTAATTTGTGTTTTCACAATTTCAAAACTATGTGAACAAATTAAAAATAGTGGTTAAATAATTCTACATAAGATGTGTTGTCATACATCGTTTACATAGAATGTACAAGTAAAATTTAAATATTATTGGTTAAATAGCTTATGCGTGAAAGCAAAACAAAGAAGCAAACGCATATTTTAATTTATAATATTATTAGGATCCATTATTTAACAAAAACTTTAAAGTTTCACAGTATCATTTCCTGGAATAAGAGATTTGGAGTCAGGAATGTGAGAGAGAAATGTAATTTTAAAATACCCTTTGTTCTCTGAAACAAGTTAGGTCGATTGCTCGTAAGCACAATGGAAAGACGCGGAACCAATCTCGGGAGTGAATTACAATTGAAAAAAATCCATTGTGTTGAGCGTGAGTTCGTTACTGCAACAATGTGGAGATAAGAGTGTAGACTTACATGATCTGGTTCTTATCGTAGACAGCCGGACATAACACACTCGTCAGTTAACCGAACTACTAGGCTGGGAATTTCAAGTAAAAAGCAATAATTATTATTCAATAACTTAAAGAGGGAAATATATTTTGATATTAAATTCACACACACACACACACACACACACACACACACACACACACACACACACACACACACACACATGCTATACCAAAATGTCTTGGTATATATATGTTATAAAATATATATATATATATATATATATATATATATATATATCCTGAGGTTCCACGTTGTATTTCTACTTTTTACCTGGTGGTCTTACACACGAAGAAAGTTCACACAGACCTGTACAAAAGTTTAGTAGTCAAACAAAATACCTTAAACATATAAAAAATATATATTGAATGCTACATAAAATAAAATAATTACAAAAAGTAAATACTTGGATGAATTTTATAGAAGGAAGTTGTATATTTAAATGCGAGTAGATGCACATATTTAATTCTTGTATATTTTATTTTTTGGGATTATAATGTAAATAAGTAAATATCGAAAATTTTACGATATTATATTTCTTTGTTATTACATAAAAAATATAAATATACTATATCATATATAAGGTAGCACAAGCGATAATAAATAACATAGTAAAGAAAGTTTACTTGAGAGATGGTTTACTCTGATATAATCTATAGAACTCGTCCGAACCGTAAACATCTTCTTGAATGTCGTGATATATAACTTGTATAAGTTCATAGAACTTTTAATTCATTTAAATCTTTATTGTTTGCTTTATCTTGAATAGTCCTGCTATCTTGTGGTGATGTAAGGAAAAATCACTATTCAGCGCTGGATGCAAAGGCGATGTTCTGTAAGTACTTCTTACAGTAATGTTTTAAAACTGTGTACATTCTAAATTTGATTCTAATTATCATACATCCAGTTTCTTCAGTCCAATGGATTTTAAGATTTATTTCTATTAGATGTGTGTACCAAATCAACCACTAAACTTTTGCTATGTCCAGAAGAATTAAATTGGTTCTTTTCAAGACTAAAGTTATGTGTTTAGCACTATGAGCTCAACTCGTTTTACCACCTTCTCGTAATTCAAAATACACTATTGGTATTGGTTCTGCTCAGACCTAAATTTATAGGTTTAGCTGTAAGGGCTTTATTCGTTTCACCGCCTTCTCTCACTCCAAAAGAAGAATGATGTTGGTTTTGCTCAGGATTAATGTTGTGTGCTTAGCATAATAGGCTCTACTCATTTTATTTCCTTCTCCCACTCAACATACTTTAATTGTATTGGTTCAGCTCAGGCTTAAAGTTTGTTTTTTAGCACTATGGGCTCTACTCATTTCACTGCATTCTCTCACTCAACATACTTTAATTGTATTGGTTCAGCTCAGGCTTAAAGTTTGGTGTTTACCACTAAGGGCTTTACTCATTTCACCGCCGTCTTTCTCTTAACAAGCAATAATGGTATTGGTCCGCTCAGGCTCAAATTTATGTGTTTAGCACTATGAGCTTAACTCATTTCACCGCCTTCGTTCACTTAACAAGCAATAATGGTATTTGTTCCGATCAGGCCTAATTCTAGATGTTTAGCACTATCCGCTCTACTGGTTTCACTGTCTTTTCTCATTAACCGAATTATATTGGTGTTTCTATTTCTAATGGATTAAAATATCAAGATACATGTGGCACGTTTTTTAGACTTTTATCCATATTGGATTAAAAATACAAGTGTAAAACGATATTATAAAATTAACTATCTGATAGCGTTTTATTTTATTTTATTATTATTACTTTGTAACATAGTGGCAGTTTATTTCAACGTCATCTAAAACATGAGATGAACTGTCTATCTCGAGAAAAAACTTGATGATTCCTCTTTCGGTTCTGCTCCATTAAACTATACTTATCTAAGAACTGCTTAATGATCCGTGCCAGACCTATCAATCAGAATAATAAATAAATAAATTGAGGTCACAATAAGTACACAAGTACATGTCATAAGAGATCCCCATGTTTCATAAACTAGCATCATATTTTGATTTTTTCAAGTTCACTTGATTATTTACTTTAACAATTGATTAATTATATTCCTTAGGGTAGATTGACAGGGGAATACGTTTTCTAAACACATAAAAATCTGTTTATTAAGTAGCAGATTATTAATATGGACTTACAATAACAATCTTTATACTGGTCAGATATTTAAATTTAATTCCCAAAAGCTTACACAACCACGTTTTTTGTAAAAGTTTTCTCAAGAAAGAGTTTTCTTCCTTCAAATAAAATCAACTAAATTAAAATTTACTTCTAGCTTCCAAAAACAAAATCGAAGTAAAAATGGAAATTTCTTATAAAACTCAAATAAAAGAAACATTACAATTTAATTCGAAATAAAATTTACTTTTGTCTGTTATAAACGAGGCTAAAAAAATGAACTAAAAACTTCTTTGTACCACTTGTGTCACAACCTGTTGCTGTTGTTACTCATCTCACTGTATCATCTTACATCCACAGACCCTGTCTTGAAAAATTACATAGTATAATTTACCTATACTTTAACATCAATAATTAAATTCTAAAATATTTTCACACATTTTTCTCTTACAAACATTTTATAAGTGAATTTGAAATTGCCTATGCAGCAAATGCTACACATACATTATTTTCCTAAATAAAATCATATAATAGTTATTTTATATGATTTCATCAAATTCTGTTGTTTTAAGTAATGAAGTATTCTCACCGGTAGAAGTGGTATTATTTTCAAATAATAGTGCAACTTTTTAAATCAAATTGTAATTATTTATTGACATTTTTAAGAATTTTGGCTTGTAAGTCTTTTGACCGCATTTAAATTTGAAACTATGAAATAAATCACTATTCATGTATTATTTATTTTATTGTATATTTTATAGTGTGTTTTCCGTAAATTATTTTATATTTTAAACCTTAATATGCTATTATTTTTTGGTTTATTGTGGCTCAAAATAATTTGTAAGTGAGGGAAATTTGGTTAGATAGCAGCTAAAGAGTTCTGAATAGTATTAATCAAACATTAACATATAGAAATGAGACGAGAAACTCAGAAGCTTCCCGCTATTGCAGTCAGAGAGGTGGATATCATCTAGCATTGTATCACTGCAATAGACCGGGTTTTATCATTGTGCCATTAGTAGATTTCTCAGAATGAAAACCAAATAGGTTGTAAGGGTTTTAAATATTTCAACCTTAAAGGCCATTACATTACTAGTGTTTTGCAAATTAAAAATGCAACAATGCATCACTCCGAGATTACAAGCTCATGTGTCATCTACATTTCTTCCTTGATGTTTATATTCAATTAGAGCATGAATGCAGAAACATCTCAATCCACCTATTTCCAAAAAGAACTTTGCGCAGACAGTGAGTCTGTAAAACTGTGATGTTCAAGATACGTAACGTTACAGATAGTGTACCTCTTGTCAAGATTACTTGAGGAGAGATAGTGGCCACACTAGATGTCACTCATTTGTCATCGGGGAAAAAAGGGGACAGCTCGCTTCAACCTCTTCAGTCAGAGTAAGAAGGGACCAGCACTCCTGAATGTCCAGGTTAGCAACAACCTTTAACACTAAAGCAGCCAACTCCAACAATGTCCTCTGCATTATATTAGATCTATCAATCCATCCTAGAATCTTGAATTTTAGCGTTAGTGGTTAGTAATGTGGCTATCCTGGATATCGGTAGGGTTTCTTAGATACATGTTACACATCGGTTTGCTGTAGCCAATGTAGTTTCAACTGGGATGTACAATGGAGACAGAAATAAACATTCCTGCGGAGTATGCCATAATATTTAGGAATAAATACTTCGTGGAGAAACCTTTGATAATTTAAAGAAATAAGCGAATATAATGCGGATGGAAAGTGCGGTATATGTAAAAATTAGAAAAGGTCATAAAATTATAAAAACAAGATGAAACTCACACTTTAAGTTGAAATAGAGTTCACCAATATCATCCTATTGCAATGAAACAAGATCTGTCACGAGTTTAAATATTATTTTATAAGATCAGGTGTTTTCAAAACTTCTGTTATGCAAAATGTCTCTAATAATAGTTATTTATCTAAAATTGGTGTAAATATATATATATATATATATATATATATATATATATATATATATATATATATTTAGCCTTTTCAAATGCCAAAATATATATCTTATGTTGTCCTATTAATTTTATTGAAGTGTTAAAACGTGTAAATTATAAATTATGTCATCAATGAAACGCAACCAAGATTGTGATGACTGATGATTAAAACGTGTAAGTTTGTGCGAATTTACATAAACGTGAAAGTTATAAATTGAGTGTAAATGTTGAGCACAAAACAAGGTTAATGATATATGAACGAAAGGGGTAGAAAGGTTGGCTTGTTAATACTTGATGTAAGAAGCCACCGCGACTCGTAAGATGCCATTAGTTTCCTCCTCAGGCTCTGGCACTCCTAAATATTCGAGTGGGATTATTGACGCTGTCTCTTCTCTCAATTTGACCTATATTCTTCATGAACATTCTCTCAGTCACGTGGCTTAGCCCTATAGTTTGAAGGAACCGAGATGCATTCCCCTGTCACAGTAACATACTATTAACTATCCACCCCCCAGTCTCTGGAACTCTTAATACTTGAGTAAGATTATTTATGCTGTCTCTAATCTCAATATGATCTACATTCCTCACAAAATTTATTTTAGTCCAGTGGTTTTGCATTATAGTTTGTATACGTCGAGGTGATAGTCCTTTCACAAGCTTCTTCTTCCTCATACTCTGGCCAATACGGTAATTCTTTTAAAGGCTTTGCCTAAATTCAAGGCTATGTTACATCCCATTGTCCGAAATTCTGTTTTAATCTCACTTCCAATTAAAGTTACTAATGGTCATCTTTGGTCATGCCACAAGAGTGCGTTAAACCGCTGTTGGAATGAAATTAGCGTATCCTTGACGACACCCTACCCAGATGAGATACTTCCACTGAAGTGACATGGATTTTGCCAAATTTTGCTAGCGTTGCGCAAAATTACTTGGAGAAAACAGCGTTACCAAACTCAAACTTGAATTAATTTGGTTTAATAAAAAAATAAGCCCAGACTTGCGAAATATTGAGCGGACAGGCAAGGGAGAAGTTTCCCAGCTCTCCCATCATTGATAGTCTTCGCTGATGCTCATTCAATACCGTTTACTTGAGAAGTTTCGTGTGAATTGTTTCTTTGAAAACATATATAATCAAACTTTTATCTCAATTTATGAGTATTCGAAACGAAGCAGAAAGAACTTACTTTGCAAAGAACGACTACAAGCTCGAACTTACTAATTCAGTTGTAGTGAAAACGCAATTTTCAGCCAATCAAGATCGTAATACGTTTCAAGTGGTATAGTTTAAATTTAATTTTATTGTAAACTACTTTCTTATAATGGTTGTTGCATAACAATTTATTTTTTACAGTAAAACTTAAAAATAAAGATATTTTTGAATAAAGTTTTTATTAAGAAACGTTATTTTGTCTCCACTTTAAAACTACTCTTGGTTAACGTCACACTTTATTGAACTATAAAGACTATACAAGAGGATGTTAATCTATTTAAAAGTTTATAGAATCATATATTTTTATCCTAATGTATTTTTAACACTGACCTATTCAAATAAAATCTAAAAGACCAAATTCAAATAAATAACACTTTTTAAAATTAATTCCAGGAAATGAATTTCTGTGAGAAGGTACTGAGAAGAACGAGGAATCCGCTTTATTTTCCGGTCATGTACTTCCGTCTAATAACGTTTCCTTACCTAATTTTTTTCCATCTGTCTAATATCACTTCTCTTTGCATATACTTGGTTCTAAAATCTCATTTTATTCCGTTCGTGCGAAAATAAAGACAAAACAAACTACTAATATCTTTTGAACTTTGAAATATCTGCTACATATATTTCCTCAAATATTATTTTATGTTAACACTAAGTATCCAAAATAAATTATTATTGATTGTTAAGCCCTGCATTTTTTTTTAAAGAAATTTGTGTAATAAAACAATTTTTCACCATTCTGAACAGAAAGAGGACTTAATACAAAAATTATTTATAAAAATACGATCTATTTTAATGATTAGCTGAGCAGTATTGAACGCATGTCTCTGTTTGTCTATCTCTCGGTCCACCTGCACGGTATCTCGAAAAAAATTATTCATAGACTTGAAATTTTTAATGAACCTTAAATCTTCTACATAAACATCATCAATTTCTATAATGGAGCATAAATTTGACTGAGTTTTAGAAAATATTTTATATTTGGCTTACTCGACGTCTTAACGACAACGTAAAATAATGACAAAGAGTTATAAGTAAATCTGTAGACAAACTGAGCACCCTCATATAAAAGTTTAATATATGACATAGTAACACGTGTTGCCTAATTAAATTAACAATTAACTTCAAATTTTTTTCCTCGACACTAGTTCTATCAATTCTTCTTTAAATTATTATACTTATTAAATGCTATGATTTTTAAGAGGAAAGTAATAAGGTGTAATCCTCCCCGTCCCATTTTAAAATCTAATAAGCTAATAAATCACATTGAAATATCATAATATACTTTTGTAATCAAAACAAGTACTAGTTACACACCAATCATAAAATACAGATAAATAGATTAATTGCATGTATTAGTAACCAAATACAACGGTTTGACCTGTTATATATTACGGTGTAATTTCCTGTATGCGAATGAGTGTTTGTGAGTTTACATTTAAATACACATAAGAAGTAAAAACAACATAAACTTGTGGATTAGCAGGATTTGCTTATACGCGTTACAGTAGAAAAAGGTAAGGTGAGGTGATAATCTATTTTACTATAAAACGGTTACACGCTTACATTGGCCTGCCGTGCCATATAGTATATGGCCAGACATCATTAATGGAGAATTTTTTGTTAATTTTTTAAACTATTGTATTCACGTTAAATTTCCAAATCACCTAAATTCTCCCATTTTATTCTATTTTCCATAAGCTCATGTCGTTAAATAGAACGAGTATTTCACACATCGCTCTTAAAACATTGGCTAGAAAGTAACATTATTAGTACCGGCTAAGAATATTAAAATCACCCTAAAGAGTATTGAAAGGCACAATTGAACATAACGTAAGAAATAGCGAGCATGTAGACAGATATATAGTTGAAACAAGGTGCACGGATGTAATAAGTATCTTAGACATTTTAATCAAGAGTTATATCGCGCATATAGTTAGACAGATTTAACCCCAAATTAAAGGGGGTTAATTTCTGGTAAAAAACCCCCTTTTAATTTAGGAACGTATGTACCAAATAACCTAGTCAAGTGTTACCGCACAGTCAGAAAGACGAACAGACGGCCGCCCTTAAAACTTTTGATATTTTATTAATAAGGTATATTCTAGAGCCTCTAGGAACCTATATAACATGACTAAAATCTCCTGAATCTTTCCATAAAGAGTTATCACACACACTACCCTTCAACCTCATGACCTGGTTACAAAGAAGATTCTTCCTGGAAAAAAGATGATATATTTTTTAAATTTTATTATGAGATATCAAACAGACAGACTGACCTCTGATCATTAGACACCTAAATCATAAGCAATATTTCTTGGATCAAGAGAATTTCCATACTTCTTTGCCATACATGCACCAAACTTACATTCTTCATCTTTTCTATCAAGAGTTTTCGTTCAGATGTACAATGATACGCTTTTATTGAGACCCTGCTATGTCCTTAATAATTGTCCCTATACCACGTCATACATTTCTAGAACAAGTTTTGCGAATAAAAATTATTATCAGTTCAAGGTTTGCGATTTAGTGATAAATCCGTATCAAAATTAACATAACGTATAACAAGCAGAGATTACGTCTCATTTAACCAAACAGTGCTGTCATAATACATCACATAAGTGATCAACCAATGCTGCAAAAATCTACTGAGTGTGTTTAATGGGAAGTATGCGCCTAACGCTCAGCTGTCACTAGCTTCCAGGCCATTGCTCTATAAACTGCCTCGCATTGCCAAATACTGTATCACGTGCTACTCGTTTTCATCACAGTATCTTTATAGAGCCATCGAGGAGTTTACAATAATTAATGCTAATGTACAATGAGTGATATTTTAACAATGTAGCATAATGTAGGCATAATAAAATAAACATGCGTACAAACAATTTTATTTATGTATGCGTTAATTTATTTCAACCTATTTGAGATAGTATATTACATTTTCGGGAATAAATTATTAAAGGCTAAATTAAGAGAGTTTATAGGTGGTTGTTATCATTCCACCTTTCCGATATGCCACCTTAAACGAATTAATGGGCTTCTTTAAAAACATGTATGAAATGGTAACATTGAGGGTTTTATATCAGAAGTATTAAATTTGTAATAAATATTATAAGATACTCTTTTAATCATTTATTTTAATAATGTCAGATTCAGAAAAGAGACAAAGGAAGAATTTAAATAATTGAAGGGCACAGGAGAACAGGTACATAGTAACAATGTTACACACCGGAAAGTGACGACAGAAGTGTGCACCTGACCGGAAACAGGATACGGGCTCTTAGTTACAGACATTCTCTCTTACAGGAACTTACGCAATAATTTATTATTATTATTATACTACTTTTACTTCGGTACCTATCTAGATTGAGATAATAATATGACCATATAGGTACTATAAATTAAAGTCACTGGTTTGTAAATATTAATTGAGCCCTGTAGCCAAATAATGTGAATCATAATGTTTGTTTAGTCGTTAAAAATCGTTAAGCAGTGATGATAGATTTATTTGTTTTAGATAATTGCTGTATTTTATTGATATTATGTGTATAGTTTTTAGAGAATAAAACGTATGCTTTAAAACTGTATTATAAAGTTTATGAAATATTATGATTCAGCCTTTGATGGAAAACTTACTGTTCTTTTAAAAGACGTTAAGTAAGCTCTAATATCCGCCAATAACATGCTCAATTAACATATTAACCTAAATAAGCCAAATCTAGTAAGTCAGTATCGATCCTCTACTAGTACAACCGTCTGTTAGAATAACAGTTGACCTCCTTACCTCCATATTCTGGGTATTGGCAGGGATATGGGTTATGAAGAATAAACATTTATCTTAAACTAGACAACACTCGAAATAGGAAATATATCTTGCATCTATTAATCAATTATGATATTAATAATCAGTCAATAGTGTCACATTATATTCCAATAACACAAAAATTTCTCGTATTAATAATTCGCAATATTTGGCTATAAATAAAAAATTATAATTATGACACTAATTTTAAACCAGGATAGGTCGTAAAAAATTTGAGTTCTCAAATATTTCAACTTATATTTATTTATTTCATTACAATGAAAATATGATCATAGCCTACTCGTATATTCTACTTTTGTAAGCTGATTTATGTTTTTTTGGGTGAGTAATAGATATTATAGGTTTCCATTATAAAACTTTAAGCAGTATATTTACCTACCATACTCTAAGTATTTTGTACAACACTTACAGACAATATATTTTTTTTAAATCTCTTTTAAGCCTCAGTTTTCAAGGTATGCTGGCTTCGATGTACACTGATTTATTACACTGGTATTTTTTATTTTTTCAAAGTACTCTAGTTTATTATTACACTGGTATTTTTGCAAATTACTCTATCATTCATGTCTTTGCCTGATTGGACCTCCCCAGGATTCGAACCCGTGATCTCTCAGTTAGAGAGCCGAGACTATAACCATTAGTCTACGGAGGAGGACTACAGACAATATTAAAAGTTGATCATTACTTCAAAAAGAAAACAGTTTATTTGTCTCTTAGCAATACTTTTTAAATTTCTATTGTAAAAATTACATTAATTTATCTTCATAAATTATTGACTTTCTATCATCCATTCGTACTTCATGTGGACGAATATAATTTTTAAAACTATTTTAAAATAAACGCATTGATTTCTATTTATTTTGAGAGGCTTAAGAGTGTGATTAGTAAATACTAAATCTATTAGCTGCAATGAATCTAACAGAATGCAGAAATTAGCAAGCTGAATGATTCGTTTTAGATATCGAAACTGTATTATGGCATTGCTTAGTTATGATGTAAACCACGCAATTTTCAAACCGGTGTTCGCTTTCTCAACGATGATCAGTTATATGTTTCACTTTAAAAAGGCTATCGTATCAGTAAGGAATGTTTTTGTAATATTACCAAACTCTACTTGTCCCATGTATTTTATATTTAAATACAAATATAATAGTTGCTCTTTATATCTTTAGATATATATTTCTTGTGTGCGTGTGTATGTTAATGAACTCCTCCTAAACGGGTGGACCGATTTTAATGAAACTTTTTGTGTGTCTTCAGTTTAATCCGAGAATGGTTTAGATTCATAATTCGGTCCAATTTTAATAGTTTCTTTAATTAATTTTTTAATAATAAATTGTTGTTGATGGTGGAGTGTTTTACATTGGATCCGCCAGACTGCGCCACGACACGTAATACAAAGTGAACTGTTACTTAACAACATACTGTGAATATTTTCAGCTGAAGTTCATCAAAGAGGCAGAAATATTTGTTCACATTTAAAATTTAGAAAGTTAATATTTTAAATTTGTAAAGTGCTTGATCAGTAGTGTAATGCAGATTGCAAAGATGAAGTTTCACCAATTGTTCTACGTAAACATTATAATATTACAACACAGCCATAATGTTTTTCTATTTTAATTCCAGCCGACAGTTTGTGTTGCTATCAAATTTGTGCGTTGTTTTGTAACATTCTGTAATTATTGTGTGAGTGCTAATTGTTATAATACATTAATAGAGATTGAAGATGTTTGAAGTGCATAAAAATCTATAGTTATTTATTAAAGTTATTTAACTCATTTTGCAAATTTATTGAAGTGAGTATATTGGTTGCATAGGCCTACCTCAAATAACCTAAGTAGCATACAAATCAAAAGGTTGTGTTTCTGTGTGTGAATATTGTTAACAGTTTATATAATCAAGTTTTAAACTAATTGGATTTAAAAATAATTTGTTGTAATTTACATTTTTTAATCTGCAGTCAGAATTGGTCACATAAGTTCAAATTATGTAGCATACAAATCACATGTGTGAATAACTACTTATTGTTAATAGTGTAGCAATTGGTTTTAAATTAAATTCTGTTGGCCAGTTCCGATATTATACTGTAATTTTAAATTACTAATTTTATAACAAGTATATTTTTTAATTTACAACTTAATTTATCGTAATGCTATTGAATGTAAAATATTTTTTGTTAATCCTTCAGGAATGTACATAAACAAATTAGATGGTTTTCCGATAGGGCTGAAGTATAATAAGTGGCCTCCATCACAATCGAATTATTGATATTTCTGAATAGCCTATCCAAACTACTGAATTTCATTATAGTTATTTATTTGGTCAAATATAATTACATTTTAAATTATAAATTGTTGTTGATGTTGGAGTGTGTTTTATATTGGATACGACAGACTGCGCTACGACACGTAATACAAAGTGAACTAATACTTAACAGCTGTGAATATTTCCAGCTGAAGTTCACCAAAGAGGCAGAAACATTTGTTTACATTTATATTACGTTATTATAAAGTGCTTGATCAGTAGTCTAATGCAGATTGCAAAGTTAAATTTTCACGAATTGTTCTATGTAAACATTATAATATTACAACACAGTTTAATCAATAATAGTCTTGAAAGCATAGAGTAAGCATAAACATATAAAAATAACACCACTTCTCATTTCAATATATTCTGTACTCACTTTGGAGGATAGAGATTATCCAGATATAAAATTGGAAGTTTTATCTTTTAAATGAAATTGACAGTTTGTGCTGCTATCAATGTGTGTGTGTGTTGTTTTGTAAGGTTCATGTTTCAAAAGTAAATAACGCAAATAACATTAAAATATAATAGAATGAATTTATAAAAAGTGTACTACGTGGCCGCGTTATAAGTTTATAAAAGCCAACAGACAAAAAGAAGAAAATAAAAAATAAAACATCGTGTAATTATTGTGTGAGTGCTAAAATTATAATACTGTAGTACATTAATAGAGATTATTGGTCGCATTACCTCAAATAACCTAAGTAGCATACAAATCAAAAGGTTGTGTTCCTATGTGTGAATAACTATTGTTAACATTTTAGGTAATCAAGTTTTAAACTAATGTATTTAAAATAATTTGTTGTAATTTACATTTTTAATCTGCAGTCAAAATTGGTCAGCCAAGTTCAAATTAAGTATCATACAAATCACATGTGTGAATAACTATTGTTAATAGTGTAGGAATTGGTTTTAAATTAAATTCTGTTGGCCAGTTCTGATACTATACTGTAATTTTAAATAACTAAAATGAAATTCGGTAGTTTAGATAGGCTAATCAGGAATATCAATAGAGGTTATCCAGATATAAAATTGGCAGTTGTAGTAAAATATACTTTTAACTGAAATTCGTAAATATTAAGTGTGCAGCGATTGATCAGTTAATTTTTTGTTTATAAATAAATAGTTTTTATCTTGGTATGTTTTAAATTCGATCCAGCAGAATGTGCTACGATCGCAGTTTCAAATGTTTTTCTATTTTAATTTCAGGTTTTCCCGACAGTTTGTGCTGCTATCAAATTTGTGTGTTGTTTTGTATCATCGTATAATTATTGTGTGAGTGCTAATTGTAATATTAAATTAATAGAGAATCACATGTGTCAATAACTATTGTTAATAATATAGGAATTGGTTTTAAATTAAATTCTGTTGGCCAGTTCTGATACTATACTGTAATTTAAAGTAACTAAAATGAAATTCGGTAGTTTAGATAGGCTAATCAGGAATATCAATAGAGGTTATCCAGATATAAAATTGGCAGTTTTAGTAAAATATACTTTTAACTGAAATTCGTAAATATTAAGTGTGCAGCGATTGATCAGTTAATTTTTTGTTTATAAATAAATAGTTTTTTATCTTGGTATGTTTTAAATTGGATCCAGTAGAATGTGCTACGATCGCAGTTTCAAATGTTTTTTCTATTTTAATTCCAGGTTTTCCCGACAGTTTGTGCTGCTATCAAATTTGTGTGTTGTTTTGTATCATCGTATAATTATTGTGTGAGTGCTAATTGTAATATTAAATTAATAGAGAATCACATGTGTCAATAACTATTGTTAATAATGTAGGAATTGGTTTTAAATTAAATTCTGTTGGCCAGTTCTGATACTATACTGTAATTTAAAGTAACTATAATGAAATTCAGTAGTTTGTACTTCAGACCTATAGGGAATACTTATTTAGTATATTAGATAAATTAAATTCTTTTGGCCAGTTTCGATACTATACTGTAATTGTAAAAAACTATAATGTATACTTATTATACTTCAGCCTTTAAATAACTATAATCTAATTCGGATCGTCATTTTAGTAGTTTAGACAGGCTATTCAGAAATATCAATAATTCGATTGAGATGGTTACCGCTTATTGCACTTCAGCCTTTAAGTAACTATAAACTAATTCGGATTGTCATTTTAGTAGTTTAGTTAGGCTATTCAGATATATCAATAATTCGATTGTGATGGTGGCCACTTATTGTACTTCAGACCTATAGGGAATACTTATTTAGTAATTTAGATACCGTAGTATACGTTGTTATACATTTTTATCTAGAAGTTACTTAATTAAAATTACATATTCAATAAGTTACTCATATTCATTGTGTACTATTATACAGAATTTTATTTTTACAGAAAAATGCCACGTCTTTGTGGAAGAGGACGAATAAATTATTCAATCATGTGATTTATATGCTACTTAATTTGAACTTATGTGACCAAACTGTTAACAATAGTTATTCACACATAGAAACACAACCTTTTGATTTGTATGCTACTTAGGTTATGCGACCAATATACTCACTTCGTTCAATAAATTTTCAAAATTAGTTCAATAACTTCAATATATAACTATAGTTTTTTATATACTTCAAACATCTTCAATCTCTATCAATGTAATATTACAATTAGCACTCACACAATAATTACACGATGTTACAAAACAACACACATATTTGATAGCAGCACAAACTGTCAGGAAAATCTGGAATTAAAATAGAAAACATTTGAAACTGTGATCGTAGCGCATTCTGCTGGATACAATGTAAAACATTCCAAGATGGTCCACTCATTTAGGAGGAGTTTAGCTCCATACACACGCACACAAGAAATATAAATATAAAGATAATGAAATTCGGTAGTTTAGATAGGCTAATTAGAAATATCAATAATTTGATTGCGATGTTGGCCGCTAATTATAATTCAGCCTTTAAATAACTATAATCTAGTTCAGTTCGTCATTTTAGTAGTTTAGATAGGCTATTCAGAAATATCTATAATTTGATTGTGATGGTGGACGCTTATTATACTTTAGGCTTTACATAACTATAATCAAATTCGGATAGTAGTTATATAGGCTATTCAGAAATATCAATAATTCGATTGTGATGGAGGTCACTTATTATACTTCAGCCCTATCGGAAAATCATCTAATTTGTTTGTGTATACTCCTGAAGGATTAACAAAAAATATTGTACATTCAATGGCATTACAATAAATTAAGTTGTAAATTGAAAAAATATACCTGTTATAAAATAGTTTGTTTCAACTTTTTTACCTTCAGATTAAGTAAGTTTTCATTTAAAACATCCTCTACATTTCACATCACTCATGTTATACTCACACACTATCGGTTGGTCGAAGTGTGATTAAATGTACATGTGATGAAGTTAGATAGTGTAATAACTTTTTAATAGACTTTTCGCATTAAAGACGTGTGTACAGGACAACGTCTGTCGGGTCTGCTATTAGTATATATATATATATATATATATATATATATATATATATATATATATATATATATATATATATATATATTTCTTGTGTGCGTGTGTATGGGGCTGAACTCCTCCTGAACGGGGTGGACCGATTTTAACGAAACTTTTTGTGTGTCTTCAGGTGGATCCGAGAATGGTGTAGATTCACAATTCGGTCAATTTAAATAGTTTATTTAATTAATTTTTTAATAAATAAATTGTTGTTGATGTTGGAGTGTTTTACATTGGATCCGCCAGACTGCGCTACGACACGTAATTCAAAGTTAACTGTTACTTAACAGCTGTAAATACTCTCAGCTGAAGTTCATCAAAGAGGCAGAAACATATGTTTACATTTAAAATTTAGAAATTGTTATTGTAAAGTGCTTGATCAGTAGTGTAATGCAAATTGCAAAGTTGAAGTTCCACCAATTGTTATATGTAAACATTAAAATATTACAACATCAGCCATAATGTTTTTCTATTTTAATTCCAGGTTGTCCCGACAGTTTGTGCTGCTATCACATTTGTGTGTTGTTTTGTAACATCGTGTAATTATTGTGCTAAGGGCTAATTGTAATAATACATTAATAGAGATTGAAGATGTTTAAAGTACATAAAAAACTATAGTTATTTATTGAAGTAATTGAACTCATTTTGCAAATTTAATGAAGTGAGTATATTGGTCGCATAAACCTCAAATAACCTAAGTAGCATACGAATCATAAGGTTGTGTTTCTATGTGTGAATAAGTATTGTTAACAGTTTAAATAATCCAGTTTTAACTAATTGGATTGAAAATAATTTGTTGTAATTTAAATTTTTTATCTGCAGTCAGAATTGGTACATAAGTTCAAATTATGTAGCATACAAAATCACATGTGTGAATAACTACTTATTGTTAATTAGTGTAGCAATTGGTTTTAAATTAATTTCTGTTGGCCAGTTCTGATATTATACTGTAATTTTAAATTACTAATTTTATAACAAGTATATATTTTTTAATTTACAACTTAATTTATCGTAATGCTATTGAATGTAAAATATTTTTTGTTAATCCTTCAGGAATGTACATAAACAAATTAGATGGTTTTCCGATAGGGCTGAATGTATAATAATAAGTGGCCTCCATCACAATCGAATTATTGATATTTCTGAATAGCCTATCCAAACTACTATCCGAATTGGGATAATAGTTAATTTAAAAGGCTGTGAAGTATAATAAGCAGCCACCATCCACAATCGAATTATTGATATTTCTGAATAGCCTATCCAAACTACTGAATTTCATTATAGTTATTTATTTGGTCAAATATAATTACATTTTAAATTATAAATTGTTGTTGATGTTGGAGTGTTTTATATTGGATACGACAGACTGCGCTACGACACGTAATACAAAGTGAACTGATACTTAACAGCTGTGAATATTTTCAGCTGAAGTTCACCAAAGAGGCAGAAAACATTTGTTTACATTTAGATTACATTATTATAAAGTGCTTGATCAGTAGTCTAATGCAGATTGCAAAGTTAAATTTTCACCAATTGTTCTATGTAAACATTATAATATTTACAACACAGTTTAATCAATAATAGTCTTGAAAGCATAGAGTAAGCATAAACATAAATTGGTCACATAAGTTCAAATTAAGTAGCATACAAATCACATGTGTGAATAACTATTGTTAATAGTGTAGGAATTGGTTTTAAATTAAATTCTGTTGGCCAGTTCCGATACTAGGCTATACTGTGATTTTAAATAACTAATTTCATAATTTATATTTGTTCAATTCACAACTTAATTTATCATAATGCT
Source organism: Homalodisca vitripennis (assembly GCF_021130785.1). Taxonomy (NCBI): domain Eukaryota; kingdom Metazoa; phylum Arthropoda; class Insecta; order Hemiptera; family Cicadellidae; genus Homalodisca; species Homalodisca vitripennis. The sequence goes on from NC_060207.1 coordinate 134,289,215, forward strand.
ATTGAATGTACAATATTTTGTGTTAATTCCTTCAGGAGTATACACAAACAAATTAGATGGTTTTCCGATAGAAGTTAGATAGGCTGAAGTATAATAAGTGGCCTCCATCACAATCGAATTACTGATATTTCTGAATAGCCTATCTAAACTACTATCCGAATTAGATTATAGTTATGTAAAGGCTGAAGTATAATAAGCGGTCACCATCACAGTTGAATTATTAATATTTTTCATTAGCCTATCTAAAACTACCGAATTTCATTATACTTATTTAAAATTACAGTATAGTATCGGAACTGGATCCAAATTAGATTTATAGTTATTTAAAGGCTGAAGTATAATAAGCGGCCACCATCAGAATTGAATTATTGTTATTTCTGATTAGTCTCTCTAAACTACCGAATTACATTATACTTATTTAAAATTACAGTATAGTGTCGGAACTGGCCAACAGAATTTCATTTATCTCAAATACTAAATAAGTATTCGCTGTAGGGCTGAAGTATAATAAGTGGTCACCATCACAAACGAATTATAGATATTTCTGAATAGCCTATCTAAACTACTAAAATGACAATCCGAATTAGATTATAAGTTATTTAAAGGCTGAAGTATAATAAGCGGCCACCATCAAAATCAAATTATTGAGATTTCTAATTAGCCTATCTAAAACTACCGAATTTCATTATCTTTATAGTTTAAAATTTATCGAAGTTTAAAATTTTCGAATTAAAGACGTGTGTACAGGACAACGTCTGTCGGGTTAACACAATAATATTATTTTAAGGAAAACATTTGATACCCTGTTTTTTATTTATTTTTTCCCGTTTCCTACTTTCCTACAAAGAGTAAATGTTAATAAGATTAAGTAGGAAAGACCAAATCAGGCTAGAAGTAAATATAATCAAGCCATCTGGCGCGACGAAAACAATAGACCGTCGCAGAGCTCCTGCAGCCACCACCCAGGCTAGCGCTCGTGTCGCTATTGTGAGAGTGAAGGCGGACCTGGAACCAGTTGCTGACTGAGCCGGCAGACAAGCCCGAGACTCAGAAGTGTATGGTTTGTAGTACGTAGCCTATATATATTTCAAATAATGGATTTTGTACCAAAATACGTTTTTTTGAATTTTAAACGGATTAATGTATACAAGAACATGTTTTTGAGATCAGGTAAATAGTAGGAGAGTTGTCCTTTTGGATTAGTCTGGTTTAAAGTAGCTTCGGTGAGTATCTGTTACTTGTATACTACTCTCTTTTCACTTTTGTTACGTTTCTTATTTGACGAGTTGTAGGAGTAATAAGTCATTTCTCACTTTAGGAAGGGGTTGGGCCTAAACTTTCCCCGATTTATTCTGTTCGAAATCGGGTGGCTACGATGAACAATGTTAAAGACTGAGTCGTGCTGATAGTCCGCTTCAAAATTCCGAACCACCACAAAACATCTATCAGATCGACCCTGGAATGATCCCAGCTGTGAGCTATTCGGCCAAGGAGTTTAAAAAAACAATCCCTAATCGTACAGGTGAGAGAAAAACCCCTTACAATATAATTACGTTATTTTTCTTATAATCAGATACTTCTACAAAATTTAAAAGAACGAATGCTCAAACATAATATTTATTTTTATACCACGTAGGGATAGGTTACTAAATATATTCTCATCCCAGGTTAACGACAGATAATATTGAAAGTACAGGACAATTGAATTTGTTCAAATTAAATAATGATAGGAAGACTGCCTATACATTCTGATGCATATTTTCCTAACTAAGGCATATTAAATTAATATGATACCTTCATTGAATACCCTTCATCTTGTTTTTCGATAAACTATTAAAGACAACGTCTATTTTAGGTAACCAAATAACCCACACCAACTCTTGTATTGTCCAGACAAGAGTTTCATTGCTTTTCTTCATTTACAGTAACAACTATCTAACTTTAGGGCGTTTTCATTACTTGTAATTACTCAGGAGAGTAACTATTGCTTAGAATTATATGATGATTCTAGATTGGATCAAATAAATATATTGTACCCAAATAAATATATTGTATAATTAAGTTGGGGGTGTTATGAAAAGTTACGACATTCAAATACATGTTTATATACAGGGTGTAACAAAAAGATTAGTCTAGCTATATATTTTTAAATTATGTGTTTGATTCTAAGCTAAAAAATTAAGAATAATTTTTATCCCAATTTCCATTTCTTTTTGCAGTTTTTTATTAACAAATAATTATTTCTAAAACTACTAAAGATAATAACAATTTGTAGAATTGTATTGAAATTAAGCTACAATGGTACTAGTCTCAATAGAATGTTTTTTCTTTTCCTCTTACCAATTTGCTAAATTTAATCTTGTTTAGCTTTAATAATTTTTGAACTAATAATTTGTTAATAAAAAAATACTAAATGGTGGCTAGCGGCTAAACGAAGTGGAAATTGGAAAACATTATTATTCATGTTTAGTTCAGAACCACGCATAAACTCTAAAAATGCATACATATAAACACTATGGTAACATGGTTAATAATTATTTTTATTAATTTTTTCCTTTCCAGTAAATTTAATTTCCAATCACATATTTTAAAATTGTCAATAAAAACTTTTCATAAACATAGACTTGTGCATACGAGTATAAATGAATTTCTTTTCAATGACTTCATTATTAATAAAATGTTAGATATTTACATACATTTAATATACTGTACATTATATTATGTATGTCAATTAGACTGTTAAGGAAACAAGAAAACTATTGTCTGGCAAAGGACAAATTACACTGATCCTGACTGCCAAGTACAATACGGCTTCACATTCAACTGCTTGTTTAGCAGGATTTTGTTCTCCTTGTTTACCGTGTAAATATCGCTTTTCCACCGAGAACTGTTTCGTGTGAGGATTATTGAGATAACGCGTATTTGGAATTTAACTAACATTTTGACTCGTAATGAATACTTAATACGACTTAAAAATACGTTCAACCTTGCAATAATAACTGTAAAACTTGGAAATTTTAGTCCGCCCTACCATCTGATGCCAACAATAAAGGGTAGTGAAATTTAATTGATATGTTCAAAAATATTTCCCCTTGGAAAAACTATTAGCGCCTTGAATGTTATGAACGTGTATCCAATTAGAGCTTTTTTCCGGTTATTAGAATTCTCCTAATATTCAGCTCAGCGCAGTAATATAAGTTGGCTCAAAGGAACGGCAAACCTGAAGTGTCGCTAGCCAGGTGGGTTAGCAGAGTCTGCAATAACGTGAAAGGATGGAGCTCCATATCTGATACTGCCTTCAGAAGCGCCTGTAAATATATCTACCAACTCCAAATTGTCTGGTAGCATTTGGTTGTTAGAGTTAGGTTGATCAGCTTCTATGCCTGGTGTAGTTTATAGCCTAAATATTAGTTTTCCAAATGTCCATATGGGAGTTTGAGTATGTCTCGCCATCCATACAAACGTGTCCGGGAACCTGAATTTAAGTTTATAGCTTGTAGGCTTGGTGCAACGAGATGTTTTTGAGTGTAGAGTTGAGAATTTCTCTTGGAAAAACAAATATTGATTTCAGGTCTGGCCGGCTATTAAGGACATCGAGATAAATAGGCCTCATTTTATATATTAAACATAGTAAAGCTTTTCAACCATTCTTTAAAAAAACCCTATTAAGGTAGAGAATTAGTAGACAAAATTGTCAAAAACCATTTATCGAATGATGAATGAGGAGAGAATACTCGTAGATTAATATTAATGAAATTAGTAGTATATTTTTAAATGCAATCCTGTGTTTTAGTTTAGCACTAGGTAAGGTTAGACTTTGCAATCGTCAAATTTAAACAAATGATTCTTTTTAACATTGCTTAGTTTGGTTTATTACATCAACAAGTATTTATAAAACTTAAATGTCTTAGGATATAAATACATTTGAAAAATTTAGTTCAGTGTTGGATTATCTTATTTCTTACCCGTGTAGTCTGTAATCTAATAGTTGAATTCACTGGTATCACCTATCATTTAACTACAATTAATCTTTAAACCAACAAAATGTATAAAATTATAACACCAAGATAAATGAAATGTTTTGTGTGGACTTTAGTGTCCCATACTCTTCCCGGTCGGGTTTATGAAGTAAAAGCAATTTAAAACTCATATAGTGTAAGTCAACTTAAAATATGCGTTTTCAAACCCTATTACAAAATAAAAAGTAATACTGGATCACGCTCATTAGATCGTTTGTAAAATCGATTTTATGTCCCCACATAGATAACTTATAAACGGTTTCAACTGTAACGATCAAAATAATATATAATAAGATTCATGAACACAACATAGAATACATTCTAACAAGTATTCAACATTACAGAGAAGTTTTACACGGACAGGATAACGTTTTTGAAAGACATGCACAGGTTTTAATTTTGGTGTAAACATATTTATAGAGGACATACGCAAATATATAAAAACATGAATTACAAAATGAATCAACACGAATTATTTATCTTTCTCTTTGAATTATCATTCACTTTTTTATAAAGATAGTAGTATTATCAGTCAGTTGAAGTAGATAGTAGGAGCATCGCTGAGCTGATACGATAACGATAATTAAGTCGAAGGATGAGGAAATATTAGATGTTGAGATTAGTGGGAGAATGGATGAGGCAATAAAGATCAGGGTAGGTAACATTATAATTAAATTTCTATATAAAGTAGATTTTTTAAAACTGAAACAGGAAGGATAGAATCGCACTAGCTCCTTTTATTATTCGTACGTTTCCGTATATGCCCATTTAGATTTATTTTATATAACTTTATAAAAGAAATTAAATGTTACACATTTAAGGAACTATCACAATTTTAAAATAATGAATATAACATATGTTGCTGACAGATGTAGTAAACATGTTATTAAAAATAAAATATTATTTTTATATAAATACAGAATAATTTGTACCGATCTTCCTTTGTTTTTAACCACTTAAAGTCGAGCCTATGGTGACATTGCTACGGAGTAGGAAAAGAAATATTTTCCCCAAGATTACACTTTTTTTCGCACTTGCAATACATCTAAATGGTTGCTAGTTCAGGAGTATATTCTAAACTAGTACGTATTGGTAGGAATCTACTTTTTACGTATATAGCGGTAACATCAGATGGTTTATTTCAGTCATTAATTAATTATTGTTAGTATATATTTTTATATCAAGTAGTACGTTATGCTACTATGATTAAACAATAAGGAAAGTTAGTATTAACCAAACCAGATTCGTTTAAGCGCTATACCAACTAAGAAGTAATAAATGGCGGGTTGAATGGTTTGCAGCGGCCCTCGCTTCTCCGGTCTCATTCGCTTTTCATTTGTGTGCAAATTGACAATAAAGGGACTGGCTTTAGTCCTTAAAATAAAACTTGGCTTTGTATAAGCCCTCATATTGTGGCACAGTTTATTTCGTTGTACACAGTACACTGTACTATTGCGAAATTACAAAACGTAATCTAAAGAAGACAGTTGCTTATAACATTTATAAAATATCTGTATTAGTCTCTAGATGTATGTATGTTAGGTAGGAGATTTATCTCTTATTAAAAACCCAAAATATGTGTAGGGCTATAAGCGAAGATCGATTGTAAAGCCCTATGACATTTGTAATTTGCATAAATACGATGTGTCATAAACAATAAATTTATACTTTTGGTTCTATCCAGAAATACAACCTTCAAATGAAAACTTTGGATTTAGGTTTGGTTTAGAGTAGTATAAAATATGGAATTTCTTCTAGCGTTACATTACAAAAAATCTTTCATGGATTGTGTTTCATGATTTAACAAATATAATTTTAACTTAAATTTAAAAAATGTATAAAATAAATTTTTATTTTAGTATATATCAAACTGCATTTATTTAAGTGTTTTAAAGTTTAACCATATTAAAACGAAAGTATTAGAAACAAATAAGTAACTAAGGTTTTAGAATTATTCATAAAATGTAACAACATTTGAACTAAAATAGGACAATAAATACAAAAGCAATAGTAAAAAAATTACACAATGTTTTTTAAATATTTGGTTTTGACGTGCTTAAAAAATAAAACACTTTTAACATAATTTAATCCCTTAATTTTTATTTATACTAATTTTAACCGGTAAACACTATGTACGATCTATGATTGTATTAAGAAAACAATATACTTAAATTTAAATGACATTTAGACTTGAAAACTTAATAAACACTGAATATTAAGGTTTATTACGAGTGGGAACACGTATACGGTGTTAAATAAAGCGATTTTTATAAAACTTCACTTGCAAATAAACAGAGAGATAACTAAATATTTACAATTATGGTTAAACAATGATATTAAGTTTTTAAATATACATTTTATAAAGAATAGTTGTTTTGAAAGAAGTCCATTTCATGCAACTGGACAAAATATAATATTGAGATAGACGTAGTGTATATCTAAGAAGGAATATAAAAAATATAATACTTAATCGACCAACTAATGATTATTCTAAGTAAATGCTTGGTGCAGGGAGAAGCATCATTGGTTTTAAAATATTGTTTTATGAAATTTTGGTTTAATTCAAATTTTACTTCATAATCACTTTAATCTAAGTTAAATTAACCATTTTTAAAGGCTAAATATGTCAGATTTTAACGCCAAACAAAGTTATCCATTTTCATAAATCCTGAGCTTTGGAAGTAACCTGATTTATCTATTGGATTGCAATCATCTTAATTCTAAGGAAGCAAATGTTTGGTCCTCAGGGTTATCCCTCAACATTTAGATTGGAACTATCCTTTTTCCTGAATTCAATTTCATACCGAGCAGTGAAATCGTTTTAAAGAGCTCACGAATAAAAGCTTGTCTTAGATCCCGATCTAGTAGTACACCGGTTTTACAATCCGTCCTTCAGTTCTATGGAAATGTATTCCCGATTGAAGAGAGCTTTATTGATGGAACAGTAATAAGTGGCGTTGAGTGAAGCTAAGTGGAATTTAATCACTCAAGATTGCTTTGAAGGGCCGACTATTATAAAAATACCAGAGGATATAATTTGTTTCTTACTGACGAGTTACTGAGATTTGTCTAATTGAATCATTATCAAACGCGACAGAACGTAATCCAAATTACAATAATATGGACTAATAAGTAGAATTTGTAATTGTATTTATAAAGAAATTTGTATTGAAATTTGTTATGATTATATAATATTAATCTAAAATTACTCATATTGAATATTTGACGCATTGATGATTTAGGAAACAATCATACAGAACTAATAACGAGCCATATTTTATTATTTATCAAATATGTAACAAAGCAAATCGAAATAAACTCTACTTGATATTAGTATACGCTGTAATCTTATAGTCCAATTTATTCCGTTACAAAAAACTTGTATCCAGTAATATATAATCTTTCAATAGTACAACACAATTTATTTTAAATATAAAGAAATAATATACTTGAGTGAAGATGAGAAAGTGAATAAACCGAGGTAATATAGCGTGAACTAGAACAGCAAGTTTGTGATCGGACCAAACGTAGGAGCAGTTTTAGAAATTCATAGTGTTAGTGTACTGCCATATCAGGCACCGAGAATCAAACGTTGGGGGATGCGATGATTAGCAATTAGCAATTAACGCGAACAATGATCCAACCCGGACTAGTCCAAACAATGAGCGATACGAGCTGTTATGAGTGGCCTGGAGTTAAATAGGAAAAACAAGAGAGCACTGAGGCCAGTCGATCCTAAAATTTTTAAGGATATACTTACCAAGATTAAATGTGATTGTTAATGTGTATTATGAGGGTTTTATATCTACAAGATATACGCTACACCAAGTTTCGTATAACAAACCTCCTGAGGTTGCACGCTAATGATCAAATTAAACTCTTGAGATGTCCTGAAGGCAGATAGACAGACATACAATCATAGAAGAGAAAAGTTGACACACATTACGCACAGCCAAATTCCATGGTAGGTTGTGCATCATCATAGAACACCTTCTTGTCTGTATAAATGAAAAAGTTCACTGAAAATATTAAACTTACGTTTTAAATCATTTTCGGGATATCTTGTCACATTTACATGGTTTTCATTAAGTTATGATTCATAGAGGCGTTTCATTAATAACAAGGAAGTATACTACAACGCAGAATTCGCTAAAATCATACCTTGTCACCGATTTTTAACATTAACCTTCCATTTTGCAAATTTTCGTTTTCTCCAATGAATAAAAATGTAACATAATAAAATCTTACGGTTGAATTCAGTTTTTTAACAAATATATTTATTCCATAATCTCTGATTGTCATCGTGGTTATCCATAAGGCCAATATAACAATATTGAAACCCATGGAATGACCATAATCAAACTCATTGTTCCTAGTATTAAATTGAAGCTTCTTGCAATATTTCAAGTCTATAGGTCATTTCCTATTAAAGTTATCGTGCTGTGATAATTGTCCTAGCCTCTTGAGTGTTAGGTTTCGCTAAAGCTCAGCCAACTAAATATTTATTTCATCCATAAGATACAAAATTTTCAACTATGTGTTCTACTCATCCATACATTAATGTGACCACATATGTATTTGTACCAATTCTGTTATATCTTATTTATAAAAAGTAATGAATATCTGAAAATCTAATAGAAATTATGATCTTATTACCAATAGATAGGAAAATAAGCGGGTCTACTGATTTAGAAAAAAATCATACTGACGTACAAAATTACACATATATAGGAATGTTTGATTGTACAGCAATCTTTCTCAAACGGTAGAGAGCATTTCAGTTGTCTCTCTATTTTTGAAGACGGTGTTATCGCTGTGTAACTATTGTATTAAGTACTATACTCTATTTCGTAAATAAATAAGAAAATGGTAGCCCACAAAGGGCGGAACTTTGCAATCCCATGTGTATTGAACAAATAATTTTTGTATTCTCATCCTCCATCAACCCTGAAAAATGCGCACCTTTAACGGAATATCTGTATACCGTGTGTTGTAAACGTTACCACAGCTTGGATAACCTTTATATCATTATAATATAAGAGTGATTAGTATTATTGATATTAAACCGTACAGTAATATATCGTAGTAACTAAATATCCTACAGCTAGTTAACTGATAGGGTGAGATTGAACGGACGCAGGTAATGGAATACTTGTAGGCTACACTGGTCAGTGATTGCTTGTGTTGCGGCAGAATATAGAGCAGCACGTAATAGGATATTGGGGCTCTTAACCTCTCTGAAACTACACAAAGGACCAACAGTTTGTCCTTTCTTTGTCACAACAAACAAGTACTATCCAATCAATTTAAATACTGCAAAGGTATTACTGGCCTAATATTTGATTTAGATTCTGCTGTAAACTTTACTAGGTTTTAGTAGTGTTGCTTACTATACAAACACCGGTTTATGGCAGTAAAACTTCAAGTAGTCCCCAAAATTAGTGGGATACAAAAATTATGGTCCATTGATAAAGTTTGCGTGACCTAACCTTCTTTAAGATGACAAATATGAAAAGAAAATTATTTTGCATGTATACAGTTAAATGCATTAATGCACAACCTTCTTTATAAGCAAATTGATATTTCAACCAATATATGCAACTAAATAACCTTTTCCACTTCAAATCTTGGAAGCGCTATATGATTAGAAATACGAGTAATTACCAATTATGGGCTGCTGTGCTAACCCATATAAGGACCATAGCAGGAGCATTTGTTCCAAGTGTGACGTAAGTATAGTTTTCAGTAAATTTACAAGAAATTACCTTACCTGCAGTGTATCGAGAGCTCCATAGTGACATATCCATTTTAAATTTACACTAATCGCATACTTTGATAAATTATAGCAGTCATAAGATCTTCTCGGATAATATTAAGCGGATCTATATACTGTCTAATAAATGGATATTTAAGTTTAAATGTGTTTCCTGAAGTGACAACTGTTTTTATGATGATCTAGCACAAAGGTCAAATTTCTATGAAGATCCCCAAAATAAATTCTTTATATTTTAGGTTTTAATTAGCTACGATTAAACTACTACTAATGTCCAGGTGAGGATCCTTAAAGTCGATGACAATAAGCTTTCTTACTAAAATACTATTTTTTGAAATGTAATATATGTTTAGTCGTAATGTCGATCCTATAATTTTGTTTCGTAAGGGATGCATACTCTTTGCTTTATTTTATACCCTATTTATTTAAAAGAATACCGTACATTTTTCTGGCTACTTCTACATTCATACATAAATATACAGTTTCAGTGAAAAGTATGGATACAATCTGTTTAATTTTGATGGATAAAGATGGTGGGATGGTACAATTTTCTAGGAAATACAAGAGAAATTTTTTTTCACGGTTACAACTTCGCTCAATTCTCCAAAATGGGATTTACGGGGGGGGGGCGGCTTAAAATGTTTAAATGTAAAGATCCATTAAGTAACAGCTCATTTGAAATGTCTTGATAAAAGAAGAACAGTGGAAAGTAAAGCTTTCCATCTCAACCAAGTACAAAATGGCAGCTCATTAAAATTAATTAAATAATAATTGAGGCAAAACATGAACATCGATATTCATAAAGTAAATCACTTCAATAGATATCCACTTTCCTTACAAACTCAAACCTATTTTACAGTAATTACCTGCTATGGGGCAGGCCTCCCTTATTAGTTTTGAGGAAGTCCAGTATCATGTTTAGTTTCTGGTTGGAATTAACAAAATTAAGACGTGTTTTTGTGATACTTTACGTTGACATGGAGTGTTAATGTGAACAAGAGCGTATTATGATACTGATAATGCGAGGTACAGAGACCGGGTGAGATCTTATAATGAATTAAGGAATTTATTTATTGACACATTGCCTAATCGAAACACTGTAACTAAACAGGAAATAAAAAAACAATCAAATGTTTCCAAGAAACAGGCAGCGTTAAAGACCGCCCCAAACATGGACAATCAAAATCGGCAACAAGCGCAGAACTGTTACTTGACGTTTTACAGTCTGTTATATGAAATCCCTATGCTTCAGCAAGAAATGATGCTCAAATATTAGGTATATCTCAAACACCATTTTGTAAGGTTTTACATAAAAGTAGTTATAGTTAGAAAACGTACAAAATTCTTTAAGTTTATGAGCTAAGTGAGTACGATTTGATCGTCGAGTAGAGTTTTGTAAAAAAAGATACGAAACATTAATAATAATACAATTAGATTGAACAACATTGCTTTCTCAGATGAAGCAACTCTCATGTTAAACCTTAACAATAATAGACACAATGCTTGTTATTGGGCTGATGTTAAACCTCATTGGATGAGAGAGATCAACATACCCAACAACCTGAAAAATTAAACATCTGACTTGGAATTGAGAGGGATAAGTTTGTTGGGTCATTTGTTAATTGATACAATTTTGGGAAATGGTTAAATTTCATTTCCAAGAAGGATTTCCTGAATTTAATGTTTTTATCTATGTCCATTAAAGGTTGACGAGAATCTATCCATAATTTTAACTTACTTAATTTCAGTAGGCTGCCATTTTTTAACTGGGTTGAGATAGAAAGCTCTAGCTTTCACTGTTGTTTTTATTTTATGAAGACCTTTTAAATGGACTTTATGGTCTTTACATTTAAAAATTTGAGCAACCCTCCCCCCCTAAATCCCATTTTGTAGAAATGGGAAAAGCTGTAACAGTGACTAAAATGTTCACTCCTATTTCCTAAAAAGATGTCCCGAGTTCCAACCCTCCATTTTTATCCATAAAATACTAAACAGAATGTATCCATATTTTTAACTCACACTATAGATGTCTTTATCAGGTTATTGGGTCTTTTACAAATTTAATAAATGTTTAAGGTCGTGTGAAAGGTATTTGGGCTTTCAGTCATCAAATACAAAGTAATCGAATAGTAAAAAGTGAAGTCTCTGTGGGATAGTGTTAACATACTCGCCTGACAAGTGAAAGACCTGGGTTCGAGTCCCGGCGGTATATATTGTCAAAATCTGGTCATTATATATTTTCATAAAAAGAAACCAAAAGCATTCTTGAAGCTCTTTTCTTATTGGAAATTATATATTAATTTAAACAAACTCTCCAATAATATAAGTTTTTGAGGGTCCGAAGATGTTCTCATTGAGTACGACAGGCATCACAAAAATAAAAAACTTATATTATTGGAGAGTTTGTTTAGATTAATAAACAAAAAGCAGTTAAAGGTTGACTGTAGTACACTACTCAAATAAAGAAAAGGGTTTAGTGCTGGATCATATTTTGAGAATATAGTCAGAATATTGTTCAAATATATTTATTACTTTCTGTCATAACAATAATGAGACGAAGTTTTACAATATTACAGACTCATCTGAAATCTCATATTCATTAGACAGAGAGATATACTTTTTCCTGCACATCTGAAAACTATTATGTACAAAAAACAAACCATTTGTTGGGGTAAATGATGTTTAGACAAACCGATACCTCAAAAGCCAGTCAACAAAAACGTGTTAAACCATAATGAATGTGTAGTCTTATTAGCTTTTGCTGATCTTTATATGATCTTGTACTGTACCATGCTGGACATTATATGATATTTTAATATACAGAAAAATCATGGCCTGAAGTTTAGGAGGTTATAGAAAAATATCAATAATTAAACCATAGATTTCGCAGTTGGATTGTTATTTAGAAATTTTATTCAATCATTTGACCCTCTAGAGACCCTAGAGACTAAGCGTAAAGTAAACCACTTTTGTAACAACCTAAACTCTAAATTATCATGATATATTCAGATTGCTTACATATTAGACTGATTGCTTTGGGTGTTTGAACTTAAAATAAATTATTGGTTAGCAGTATATTTACAATACATCATAAATTGGACTAAAACTCACAGTAATTGGGTGGAAATAAACTAACAGTGCAACAATAAAGTATTGCTAGAAATGTCGTATTAAACATTTCACTCTATAATTGTTCTTTTTACACAATGAATAAAAATTAAAGTGTTAAATATTATATGATTATACACATTGTTTTAAACATTTATTTATTCTGAAATTATATATGTTTACCCTGTAGACCAATGTAATAACATTCATTAACTCTCAGAAACATACCATGGAGGGACATGCACTATCATCTATCTGTGTGTTGCTCATATAGACATGAAATTTCGAGCAAAGTATAAAGTTCTTAGGTCATTTCGTTTTCGAAATTTTGTGCGAAAATTCAGACATAAATTAAATGTACTAGGCTTTCGTGTTATAGGCTTCGCTAAATCTCAGCCAATAAAATAGAGTTCGACGCCTACAGACGTACAAGATGACACTTTTTTGCTTCCTTAGTTTAGTTTTACACTTATACAAAAGATTACGGATAACGCAATGCAAGGTATCAAGTGGTAGTGAACTGTGGTAATGAATCTATTAGCTTTTTGTTTGAAAACAAATACCTTTAAGTTGTGACACGTTTAAAGCTCTATTTCATCTGTAGAGTTTTCAGAAAACTCTTCACCAACTAACTTAGCTCATATCAGTAATACCCTCCGGCTTGAACGTGGTTTAATGAAAAATGTAATAACGAGAGATGGTGTCTTTATTTAGATTTCAGCATGTCATACAAAAGATAGTTTATCCTTTGTTACTGCTGGATGGAGGTGTTTAAAACTGATTAGTTTTTGTCGTTATGTTTTTATCTAGTAAAATGTTATTCACTAATATATAAAACTCTTTTAAATACTGTTTTTATCTGCTTTACACTAAAAGGAATTGACCATTTAGATCCAAATTGTTAGCTAGTGATTTTTTAATGAAAGTTTCTGGGAACCCAAAAATTTAAAATACGAACAGTGATTTACCTCTGTTTTTATAACTTCGACCTACTTGCAAGTGTGTGTGTATGTCCTTATGCAGTATAACGCGAGCTTGTGAACAAGATAACTGCTAAAATTTTAAAAATATCCAGACTTAATAAAATCCATACTCAATAAATATACAGATGCATTCATAAGTGCCTTAACCAATAAAATACTTCAAGATGGCAGTCAACAACACTCGAACAACATTTTTAACTAAAATAATTTTCACCATAGATCCAAAGTGGCAAATGTTTTACCGATATTACTTAATTACAAACGCATTTTATTCGTTTACTTTTTTCGACATCTCTTCAGGTTTCAAGATGAAATTTTTTGGATATGAATGGTTATTTATCAGTTATCCGCCTTCGGCTAACCTTCGGGGATGAAGTTTGCCAGGGAGTTGAAAGTAGACCGTATTACTAACTTATTATCTTGGATTTTAAACAGTTTTGAGTCTATAGGCGTTTTGTATCTTAACCAATGGAGATACAACAATATGTGATCTGACCTTTTTGAAGGAAATTTACAACACTTCAAAATTTCTCCAATACATTTGAGTTATTTTTTAGAATTTACACACACAATGCTAAAACTATACCAAACTTCAAATTTTTAATATACCAGGAAAGCTTTATATACTCTAAGTAAGTCAGTATCATAAGGGGATAAAGATAAATGTGTTTGGATTACATGAAGAATACTTAACCAAGTACGGCAATCTTAATCAGCCAAAGATGTTGATCAAGGTATTTTACTTAACTCAGAATATATTCCTTGGAAGTGTAACGCTAACGGGATTTTGTGAAAGAAACAGGAACTTCTTACTTGAAGGAATAGATTCAGTTACGGGAGTAAGTAGACCAGGAAGATTGGTTCAACAAAGGGCTGATCTTAGCGCATGATTAACTGGGGTTATAATGCTTTACCAGAAGAATAGATCTGCCGGATGTACAATTATGTCAGTAGTCGATTAAGTATTTTTATTGGGTGTGAGCTACTTAAGAAGGAACCTTTGCGGATTAATATGCTCCAGCCTTACCTACCAAAGTATCATCTACCACGTTTTGGCCACAATGCTAAGTTCATAAAGTGATTATTTTACGAGAACGTTTAATCGACCAAACTGCATGCTTCTTGCTAAACATTTGGTGTTTATTGACTAGTAGATAGGGACATAAGATTGTAGAGATTTAACCATAAACGGATATTTGGTGAAATGCGTTCAAAATTACTCTGTCACTGTGTACTAATGCTACTTCGCTAACACTCAGCCAAATCCTGTAGAGGCACGTACACTGATATGGTCCTCGTGTTTTTACATGACCGTCAAACACCTATAAAATGGAACTTGTTATCAACACTTACAGCGAGTCGTGCCTTATATTGATAATTAAAAATATATTATCACCACTTTTAATCTGAGAACCTAAATTTATTAACATTTCCTTACATCAAAAAACCTAGCAATTATCTAATGGTTTAATTTAATAATTTGTACTAGGAAAACATTTTATATCTTATATGTTGTTTTAATCCTAATGTGTTGTTATAAAATACACGTAACAATTCTTGTTTTAGGCCCTGGTTTCTTTAAATATGTAAAATGTAGTGGTAAATTAAATTTATTTTAAATTACCTACCAAGATGGATAGTAATCAATAATAGTTAATATTACATTTTCATTCTAGTCTCAGAAGATACCAATAGAGGTGCGAGATTGCATCTACGTGCAAGACGAAGCCGAGTGTGGAAATCCTATAAAGCTTCACAATAAAACTTTTGAAACGAGTATTGAGCGACAACTTTTCATCACGAAGAAAAACATCATACGAAATTTTTTTTAAAGATTATCTTAAAATTCATAGATTAGGAATTATTATTATTCCTTGAAGACACGTAACTATATTCTATAATTCATTTCGGTGTTAAAATCTGAGGTTTGACCAGGACTGTAGGAAACCAATAATGGAATCCAACTGCTTATACAGGGAAGGAAATGTTTAAATAGAAAAGAATTGTTTACATAGGGAAGTAACGTTTGCGAGAGGGAAAAAGAGCTGACAGCCACAAGGGAAACGATGACTTTGGCAGATCTCAGCTGTATTGGAAAACGGCCATTACCATACAGAGTGATGAAATATTATTATAGGCTTACCTTGGTAATCCGAAATATCGATATGGCAATGAAAGTCAACAACCACTACCTAAAGTACCTAACCATTTGAAAAAAGTTATTTACTCGTCAGATATAGAATTATTTAGGAATTATTATAGGAATATATTTGTATATAACTCTTGTAAGGTAAATAAAAATATGTTTATTTATTTACTTTAGTAAATTTCTATCTGGAATATAAAGTTATGGAATCTGAACGCGCATTCAAGTCTCTACGACGATTTAACTGACAACTCTTGTTGCCTATTTCCAAATTATGAGAAAGGAATACGATTAGACACAATAAACTATTCTAGAAAACGCTTTCTAATTTCCAAACAAAAATGAGAAAACCCCATTCCCGTGGAAGTGAGTGGTTTTAGCAATTCCCAATATTTGGGTGTCTCAAATTATTCTTTAGTCAAACCTATTTTTTAAATACATTCATTAACTGTGATTTAAAAAAATGACTCAATTCATTACTCCTTTTGTACATTTGCAAATATGTAATAAAAGCACAATATGCCAGGTAAAAATAATTTGAATTATAAATTGTAACGGTATGCTTGTTGCGAGATTAAAAACTCATAAAAAAATTATAAGATTTCATAAATATCAAATAATTTTTTTTCCTTAAAGTCCATAGTTCAGTTTATCGTTGACAATTTTCACAAAAGGCTTTATTATTCCGTCAGGCACTCAGAGACTGACTTTGCCAGTGAAAGAAGTCACACTTTGAGAAGTTTAGATACGGAAAATTATAATAAATTTAAATGAAAGTGTTTAAAATTGGAAGTAAAATAAACACAATTTCAGTTTAGAATTTCTTAGTAGATCTTAATATCCGAATGGTCTAGCAGAAATAACATTCTAAAAAGAAAGATAACAACAAAGTTAAAGACGTGTGTTAATTGATTTATTTTCTCGGGATCTGAAACTAATAACTTTTAAAGTAGGCTTAAACGTTTAATACCTATTATGCGAGATTATATATCAATTTACTCTGACTGATACCATTGGCACCGTAGGCTACGATTTGTGAAACCGATATTTGAAGCATTTTCTAGATAAGCAATAATCATTCAACGACATCCTGCACTTCTTCAGTGCAAAAGGATCATCTACCTGTATACCCTACTAACGAGTCCTCAATTACAAAGCAAAATAATCATTCACTATTTATTTTCATTTTGAATGTGTTAAATATTTATTACATAATTTTATTTATTTTTAATAAAATAAGTTTTACCAGCAAGCTATCCGTTGCAAATAAAGTTTATATTCATTAATATTTTTGTTATCACGTGTTCTAAAGAAACACTTGCCGAATTGCAAACAACTTTGCAGTTCTTATAACACTATAACTATTTTACCGACAATTAGACGTAAATTTAAAATGAAATTTAAAATACAAGTAAAATATACGTTTCTTTGTTTAAATTTTAGTTTAGTTTGTTATTAACGATGGATGGTTTGATAGGATAATAGACATTTGCCATCGTGATATGTTACAGAGGTTATAACGCTTCGTTCGGAGGATTGAAATTTACCCTCTTCCTCAGGAGTCACAATTTTAATACATAAACTTAATACAACAAACTGCCACTAAAACAATAATAATCATACGCATGAACAGCTTGAAGTGCAGAAATGAGAAAATCAACCAAGATGTGTCACTGTACAGAAGTTAGAATACGAGTGTATCACGTGTGTTTTTATACGAGAATATCTCGTATAAACACAAGAAAATCAATTTGGCATTTCTGTGGTATCAAATCAAACATTCAAATTGGTAGCCATTGTTGTTCAAGCAAAAAAGTAACTTAATTTCAAATTCTTGCCTAACCTTTCTAAAAGTTTCTGTGGTAAGCGTCTGCACTCAGCATTTGAAGAATTTAAAAATAGTTTATTTTTTGCTTGAACAACAATGACTACCAATTTTAACATTTGAGTTAAAGTTTACAATGGAGTTTACAACAGTATTCAGTGAGTAATTTTGTTGTTATTAGCAGTAGTACAGAAGTTTGTAGACTAATAATTGTTGTAGAAGAAATTACATTATTGGCTGCTGATACCAAACGGTTTGGCCGATTTCAATTTTTTTTTATGAACACCATGTATAGCTGGAACAGCTGTAACAGCTGACTCTATTCCAGTAATTAAATCCATTACTTTTAACGATATATAGGCGATGTAAGAGAATTAAAACGTTGGAATAAACTGCAATTTCTGTTTTGCTTAGTACCTAAATAAGAGATTTTAACATTTTCTGCATATTTTGCAATGATGTCTTTGTCGTTGAGCAGTACAGATTTTGGTGATGTGAGATTTTAAACTTTTGAGACTTACTTTTTCTTATCCGATTCTAAAATGTCTTTTCACATATTTTTGATGTTTTGAATGATATGGTTGAGTTCGTTGTCAATTAAACTAGTGAAGTGTTTAACTTTAATTCTTATTTAGAAGACGTTTTTCTCGGTGATGATATGCAATAATTGATTCAAACAAAGATTCTTCACACAGAAGAAATGATTTCATTAGCTTTATTGCATTGAAAAGGCACTATAAAGGAAAACCATTAGGTATTATATTTGCATCCCTAGATTTGTTTAAAAAGCTAAGATGGTGGAAAGCTTAGTTGACTTGAGGTACAATTTTTAAAATTCACCGATTTGTTCACCGGTTACGGATCTTCATGGAGCATCAATTCTTTGTTTAAAATTTTTTATTACCGATGAATGTATTGAAAGGATACCTCCTCTAATCATCATGAATAAATTCTAATCCTCTAATTATTAGAACATTCCGCACCGATATGAAGGTACATTGGTTTTCACGGAATAACTAGATAGGCTGTAAATAACGTAACTGCTTTTAAGGAGATTTGACATTATACACGGAGATATTGACATCGTATCATAAGACATTATGATGGTTCTATACACCAACTAAAGTGAGTGAAGCTGGTGTTTTATGAATATAGATTATTAAAACAAATATTTTGTTAAATTTACAGAAAGTTTATGACCATCAACCACACTGCGTTTTTTGACCGAACATGTCACTTCACCTGTTGATAACCCAGATGTGAAAGTTTCCTAAGTTATATCTCAAGAAGCCGCAGCTGTTAACGTCATGTTCAGCAGCTCCATCAATCACCTTGTTTCTTGACCGATCCACCGCGTCGCCTCGGCTTTTGACTGAATAATATCTGATGTAACGTCACTTTATCCACCTAAAACACTTAATGTCTTAATAAAAGTCAGGTTTGTATAGACTGACTTAAGCATAAAGCAAAAAGTTTGAATGCTACAAATAAAAGGGGGATTAATTTACATAAGAATGTATAACATAATTTTCAAATGAATAATATTGTAAGTCTTACTATGAAAATCATCCCCATGATGGAGTTAATTCTTTTTACATATTTTGTTTGTCAAACATGATTCCTATATTCAGGTTTACGCAGTAAACCACAATACTAATAAAGCTACGTTACTGTCGTTACTACAAACTAATTTAATATAAATCTGTTATGGGATTACTAAAATTAACGAATTAAAGACTTATTATTAGACTCCACTATAAATTTTCCCAACTATTACTTTTCACTGAGTTCTATTATAATAGTATGTAACTGTTTCTTAATCAACTAGCGGGTACCCGCGGTTTTGCAAGCAAATTACTATTAAAACAGATAATTCATAGTCATACACTCTGAAAATATTCTTATATCCTGATCTACTTCAAGTTAGAGAATGAAGCAGATTCTATGAATACTAGTAAAGTAAAACAAACTTTTTTTAAACAATAGTCCATGGTATATGACTGAATAGTTCCAATAAAGCAGCAACAGAGCTGCTTTAGGCCAGAGAGGGGGAATACTAACTCCGAGGGGATCTTATTGAAACCACATGTCATGTAATTTAATTGAGCCATATGATACATTTCTACTTCGAAGTAGACAT
The DNA here is from genome assembly GCF_021130785.1 of Homalodisca vitripennis. Lineage (NCBI taxonomy): Eukaryota > Metazoa > Arthropoda > Insecta > Hemiptera > Cicadellidae > Homalodisca > Homalodisca vitripennis. The sequence continues at coordinate 134,309,209 of NC_060207.1, forward strand.
GGTTAAGGTAACATTAATATGTCACTGTTCATTGTTAATATTTTCAACGGTTCAGTAAAACACTAACGGCTCTTATATCAGGTTCATTGCGCAAAGAAGCGTTTCTGTTTGTAATCAGTTATAATTCATACGACATGGTAGAGTTGCCTTGAGGCTACGATCAAAAGCTGGACTCTTACTCGCTCTGAAAATACCACTTTTATCAAAATGTGTAAACGTTTCTCTTATATATATATATATATATATATATATATATATATATATATATATATATATATTTTACTTAATTAATATATACTTCATAATTGTTAGGTTTAGTGCCATAACGTGAACGGTTAGACCTCTGAAATGGCAAGCAATTTCCACTATTCAATTGGAAAGTGTGTATTATAACATATTCTAATATGAATTATTCATTTTAACGTTACACACCATGATCAGCCAACTATAGAAAGATTTACTTTAATTCTCATAAAAGTTTAATTGCTTTAAAGATATTATTACGTAAGCCACATAATAAAGTAAAACCATTACTTGAAAGCATACGATGTTAAAGATGTTGAATCATTTTACGTCAGACACAGTGTTATGAAGCAAGTTCTAGTCTAAAGTAGGCAATATACCTGCCCAAGTACTTTGTAGTTGGCAACGGATCTTCCAACTTTGTAAAAGTTTGTTCCTGGCTTGAACGTGGATCTTTCTGGATCATTGTCTTCCGAAGGCTTGTCGCAGATTATTTTACTCTAAACCTGAATTATAAAAATAAGCTAGTCATTACATTACGTATTAATCATGCTAATAAATAATATTTTCATAATTGATATTTATATATTAACTAGCAGTTATCTGCAGCTTCGTAAACAATTTCTTGTGAGTAGGAACACCATGGCCAGAACTCTTTGTAAATTACATTCTAAACACTCCTGAGATATGTGATAGTCACTGAAAGATATTCTAATCTCCTAATATCAGTGTTTTGCTGTCCTGAGAGTTAAATAGGTTTCGAAAAGTACCTGCGAAATAACTGAAAATTCTTATAATATATTTCATTTCAAGAAATTTACGACATACTTCATGATCATTATTTGAATAGCTCCTATTCTTCAGTAACAATTTTAGCCTATTGTAGGGAAATTATAAATTCGAATTCCTTAGCATTACAGTTAACACACCTATGATTTAATAAACAATGGAGTTCTATGTAATTTTGAAACAGAAGTAGGCATATCTCATACACATAATGTTTCAGTGTTTATAGTTTAAGATGTTAGCCGAAATTACAAATGACTACTTAACTGTCCAGTTAGTGTTTTTATTATGGGAAATACAACGACCGTTTGGCGCGTGCATGATCATTTCTGTTTCTAGTGAGTTATATTTCCAACGATTTTATTCAGTTTCCCTAACTAGCCCAATAAAACACAGCCGTGCTTGTGAATATCGCAAATCGACCAAAACGTGTACACTACCGGCCCTTGCGAAATTAAAAGAAAATAATTCCCGCTCTAAGGTATATCCAGAATTTTGATGTGATGTTGGATTGGTCAGTCAGAACACATTTTGTATACATATAAATATATTATAACTAACCCAAGTTTCCGATTAAGTTATAGTGTTTCTCAATTCCAGGTTATCATTTGGGTTAAATATTTTTTTTAGTTTTTATTAAGTGCTTGTTTTAGAGTTAGTAAAGTTGACACACAACATGGTGGTTGTGATTCCTGACATAGGCGTACTACAACGCTTTGGTATGATTTGTTTATTTTAACCTAGTTTTTAGTTATGTATTAGGTTTTTTATTTACCTAAAGAAGAGATCAGATTGCAGATCTCGAAACCTAGTGTTATTGATTTTTCATTTCACTGAACGATGGCAAATGTCCGGTAAAATCTTGTTTCCTTCACATTAAAAAGATATGGGACGTTTGATCTTTATGACAAAACTTTAGATTTAAGTTACGAGGCCTACATGTGGCAAATTTTAACATTATGAGACATCGGAAAGTTGGCCAGTGAGTAATAAGTGAGTGAGGCCTTTGCCTTAAACGTATATATATATATATATATATATATATATATATATATATATATATATATATATATAGATAAAAAAAACATAACACACACACACACACACACACACACACATATATATATATATATATATAATAAAATATACATCACACACACACACACACACACACACACATATAGTTAGAACTTAAATAAACAATTGCGTAATATATTTTTAAATATAACCCATTTATTACTACTCCTCAGCTTAGGAGAAATACAAAATTTAATTAAACGTCACTTTTACTAATCATTATTATTGATCATTGATGCCGCAGTTAATACAAGACAATCAGGTAAAAATGGCTTTTAATGAGAAAGAAATATTTATGGAAATTTAGATCGGTAAGCTACGTGTATTCATAAATACGAAAGTAATCACACGAGACGTAGCAATTTATATGAATATGATTTGTGTGTCTCACTTACGATGCAATTAATAAATCCACACTTCGATTATTTTTTTATTATAGGAAACAATAATACAAAATAGGTTTTAATAATGTTAAAACTTCTTAAATATTTCTCATTTACGGGCACTACAGATTTAATTGAATATATATAGCTTGCTTCAATCATCTTTCAAAATATATATTTTGACAAAACTATTGTTTAGTATAAAATATAAATGTGTGTAATTGAAATCATATTAATAATATAAATGCAAAAGATTTTAATTGATGTTGGGTGTGTCGTTACTTGATACTAAATCACACATAATCTAGAGGGCGGATTTAGACAAAACTTTGAATATACATCACAATAACGGTCCTATTTTTGTTCCGTATTAAAACAATTACTTCAAATGTATTTGCATGAAAAAATAACACCTAAATTGCAGCAAATAGTTATAACCGTAGAATAACCTGACTTTTACTGTAGATAATATCAGTGATGATTTAAAACCATTTAGTTTTTTTAATATAGATTCGAAGTTTTATTTCCATATAACTAAGAGATGGATTTTTATGTAGTAGCTGTAGAACCAAAAACGGAGACTAGGCACTAATATGACTCAACTGACAATTCGCTCTGTAACTACAATTTGAGAAATCAAACGAATGCAGTGAGACCATAATGATTTGCAATTTTACTAAGCACCTAACATCACACAAACGGTCATTTATTATAGATGAAAACCTTCGGTAGATTCGTTTTGAGATAAAGCATATACTATATTGATTAGGTATATAATAATATATATAATTCCTTAGAAAGCAAAAACATAAAATTGTACAGTACTGTATCAGGTTTACAAAACCTCATTCTTTGAGATACTTATTCTGAGAGTACAAGTAAACACAGTGAGCTAGTAGCTCGCAAAGTAGACATGTATTTCATTTTCGCGAATAAAATAGTTATACATATTTTGTACACGTCGGGACGGTTCGGTATGTCTGTGTCCGATATCGTCTCCAGAACACGGTTTGAAGGAAAGTGGAACGGACTCATAATACTGATCTTTAAATGTATAAAATCCTAAGAATTTGAAAATGAGCCACGAGATTTTAATATCTTCCAGTGAGGTTATAATTTAACTAAATTATCATAGGAGTGTTTGTTATGCTATTAAAAAGTCTCTTACAAAAGTATATCCCTATGTTGTTCCAGTTCTACAGGAAATTGCGTACAAAGTTACTAGTGCCTACCAGTTAAAGTATAAATGGAACCAGGTGTTTAAACATAATATATGGTCTGATTATGATGAACATAAAAAGTACATTCCCCATGTCAAATCCATTCATTTTATGGACCATAGCTAAATCTTATAATTATATAGGAAAACCAAACAGAATGAAAACACTTTATTTGAAGTTATAGATATTTGATTTCAATTGGAAGTTGATGTTTGATTTCTGAATATCTGTATTGCCAGATCTGATTGCGACACTGTCGTCTGTGAGTTAGCTGAACTTGGGACATTATTACATTCCATCCAAACCAAACACGGTCTACATCAAAGTGACTGGGTAGGCCTTGCTCCACTTGATATCCTTTGTTATTGGTGCCTATTGTTTGTCACTCACATTGTATCAATAATGCTGTCAATATGTGCTTGTCCAGTTTGCTGTATCAAAGTGAGTACTTTAATAAAGACAGGATAACACACGAGTATTGGGAATTTCACAGGAAATCCTGTTTTGGATCTGTTTTACCAACATGTCAGTTTTATTTATCACCTAAACTCATCAAACAATAAACTGCTTTTAAGTGGTTACAACTCGTTACTTGAAGTTACACAAAATACATTAAAACTTCATGTTTATTTTCTTAAATTAATACAATTGGTAAATAGCCAGATATAAACTTAAGACGACGCGTTTACCACATACTAGTATATTTTTAGTTTAAAAACAATTTTCGTTTTATAAATTACATCACCTGGTATTACACTATGTTCTTATAACTAATAATACAAAATGTATACGTATTAGCATACTACATTTCCTAGGCTGTGGTAATCAAAGTCATGTAGTTACAAAAACTACTTGTATTTATATGCTATCGTACTATTTTCTTTAATGACAGTAGTTTTAAATAAATGTTTAGAAATGTCGCGTGTCTAAAATGTAAATAATTACTCATAAATAAATCTTATTGAAATTTGTATTGTTATAATATAAATTTGTAACTATTATTAGTGTTAATTCATTTATAGCTTTAATTGTGTGATACGCTTATTTCATACCATCCTACGTATGGAAATACCACGCATGGCACACATCCAATTACTACATACCATGTACCTCTTCTACATTTTAAAAATTATGAATACGAGTATATTGTGTAAGGATGATATATTATTCTCAGTTAGGAGTTGTGTATTTATTTATAGTTTTATGTGTATTATCCACGTTGAATTCCCGTGACACCAGAAGAAATAACTTTTTCAACTTACGTATTGGTTTTTAACACTTAAAGAATTAACAATTGAAATTATCCAATAATTAACATTATTAAAATAGTAAATAATAAACTAGGAAAGTATTAAAATATCGGTTAGAAAAATATATATTTACTAAAAGTAATGAGGTCTAAATGTTGTACATGTACAAAAAACTGTGTATTTCTTGCTTCTAGTATTGCACCTCTATAAACAAAAGAATGGATATAAATAACGCTGTCAGTGCCGCCTGGTAGTGATCCTGTGAAAGTTCATAACTACCGGTAATTACTGTATGATTTATATTCATCAATTATTCTTGTCTTATAGTTATGAGATACATATGATCAATACAATGTTATCAATACATAATATTCATAATTCAAAATATTAAAATATTAGTAAGCGTATTGATTAAAAATTAATTGACATTTCCTGTTCCTATGAAGTTTTATTTTCTTTTTTTAACCACTCAACGTCTCTTGTCTGGGTAGCCTAACTCAGCCCCACACTCTCCTACCTGAAATTGTGAACATTTATGAAATTCGTAATCTTCTTTAGAGACACCTAATAATATCGCATTCGTATATTTGATTGGTTCAACTCACAAATATACCCAGAATTGTTTAGTTTAGAATAAGTAAGGAAATATAATGGGATATCTGTTTGAATGATAACTGTGTTACTTGAAAACTTGCCATTATAATCTCTTTTTTGAAGAAGGGAAAGTACCTTATCACCAGACCCATATAGGCTATACACATTTCACTTCCTTAAGTTCGACTTTTATTCCTAGTATGTATTGATTGTCTGTATTATTTCTTATGTACGTGTTTTGCTAAACCAAACTGTATGCAATAAATGGTAATTGTTTTCAATAGAACCATCTTATCGTACTTTAAAGTATTGAATAAAACCTACAATGATTGATTTCACCAATACAATTAATAATCTCTTTAAAAAGCACTAAATCACACAGACACAAATAACATACCAAACAAGTACGGTATGTGTTTAATTCATAACCCCTAACCAATTTAACAAATATGTATAGAAGATGAAAGTTACATAATTATGATCTGAACATATTGTAAATTACTACATATAATTCATTACAATGAACTTTGCTACATATTTTGATTTAAAATCAATTCCCTTCAGTAATCCCGGTAATTAAATCAAGCCATACACACGCGCACGCGCACACACAAACACACATTACTATATAGTTCTTTTACTTAAATGCCAGTAAAGCATCTAGTTGTCTGAAGAATATGTATTGTTGTACTGTATATAATCACCACAGCCAGGTGGTTTTGAACTCCTATTGTATGTTTAAGAGCCCACGAGGTGAGAGCAAGTGTGCACTGTGTAAACACACAAATCCGTTCTTTAAATCTATCTAATGAGGAATGTTTACTAAGAAAGAAATTCTTCTTGAGCCACGCTAGTTTTTATGTAGGTTAAAATGGAATTGAATAAAAGAAACAAGAATTTTTTTCTGACTGTGAGTTTATTACCCTAACACACTTAAGCCGATAGTCGGTTTAGCACATAAATATTAGTAATATCTCCGTCAGGCAACTCGGTAAAGAGACTTAGAGACGCTACTTGAAGGTCCTGTATATCCTAATAAATTATAAATGCGAATTTGGCTTTGTTTGTATGTTTTGGTTTCACGTGTAAACAATTCAACCGATTGTTTATAAATTGTACATGGACATTCTTACGGTTCCTGGGATGTTTATAAACCTACTCTCATCTCAAAAATGCCTCCAGGGTACGCCCCACTTGTCTTTAAAGTAGTGAAAAATCCCATCTTGGTTTCGTAAGTTGTAAAATATTAATAAAAAAGCGTGTCTAATTTAATCAACTGTTCTGTGTAAACAATGTTTATCATTCCAATTGTTTACTTTCTCTAAGGAATACCCATTATTTTTCACGCTATTTTAAATTTGAGCGATTAGGTAAGTAGCCTACTCATCTTTTCTAATATCTAAAGCACATACAATGATCAGAATTCTACTTCGATGACATCTTTTAAAGCGTTCGGTAAAAACTATGCTGGATGAAAGGTCGCTGGACTGTGCTTTTTAACTAATATACCATTTCCAGCTCTAAATTTTCTAAAATATTAACAATATATTTCAGTTTATGAAGCAATAAACGCATAGTGTTATTGATAATGTATTTTTAGCTGTACATTTTTATTAGATATTAAGTAATATTATTATCTAAAAGACAACGTTTATGAGATTGAAAAATTCAAACTGAGTATGGGTGATACGAGAGAATTTGTCAGTAGTTGTCATCCTTTCGATACCCATCCATTTTGTCCTACAACAAAAATAGCGCGGCTGACAATCAATTTATGTTTTGCGGAGGATTTTCTTATTGATTTCAAGAATTAAAAAGCTCGTGACCAATGCTAACTAGCTTCTACGTTTCTGAACCGTGTCAAAGTAGGTACAATTTTAAGGTAGCAAATTTTAATAGAATCTCACTGTCATTTTAATACTTCAATGTCACCATAGACTTACACCAGTTTGTCGCCAGTTACGCTTAATAAAGTACTCGTAGTAAAAAACATGGAGCTGTTAAAAGCATTAATGGTTACAGAAGAAATAGTAATTCCTGCATGGAAATCTTGTATGATATTAGGAAAGAGTCGAATTTGAACAACAGTCGACATCTACCAAATAGTTTGTTTTCTTTCCACATTTTCTGTTTGATCATAAGTAAAGTGAACGATTCGAAAAGACAAGTTTTATATATTACATATTTTTGCGCTCTGTTAGTTATGCTTCTACTAAGAAAATGAAATACAGCAATATTGCTTTGAAACAGAAACAGTGAAACTAAGAAATGTATACAAAACAAATGGTAAATCAATAAAAATTGCGCGATTTTGGGAAAATATTTACAAATCATTTTATTAAGATTACAAATAATATTCATTAATTGTTATTGTTATTAACTGTAAACGCTAGTTGCTTTGTTTTTTTCAAGTTATTTTAAGCATTAATGCTGCATTAAGGACAGCACTGTCTACTAGGAACAGTTTACTGCTATCACTGGAGGAATGCCTCATTTTATCACCATGAGTAAGCTTAACCGGGTGAGATTAAACCAAGACAAGGTATTATCTCAACATGGAAAGGAATTTTCTTGCCTTATATATACAATATTGTTGCATAATAAACATTTTTTTAAAGAAACAATTAAGCTTACAATTCTGAATTTGTATATAATGATTTTATAATGTCTACAAAAACAACAGAAGTCTAGTTTTATCATTAGTTATTACCAATAAATGATATAGGTCTGTTAATAATTTTCACTATATTTTGATCCTTTGCATAACAGACGAAGACAATTATCTATTTATGTCGTCTTCTGTCTAATATTTGTAATTAAAAAATTTGAGACTTGTTACATTTTTATATTTTTATTTAGATTGCCTACAAAAATACACAGTATAGTTTAGGTAGATGAAAACTGTATTATATAAAGGTATTTTTCTGTAATATAAAGCAAATAATTTTTTACGATTATTACATAAGGTGAGTAAAAAAAAAAACAAGATTGAAACCATAACTTAAACTGTTGATGAGTAAGCCATTTAAATCCTACTTACAGTAGAGCAAGTAGTATAAACATAACACTTTTGTATTGTAAGATTATTGAATTTAAATATAGATTTAATTATTTCCTCTGTTGTTATTCCAATATTAAATCTTAATCATGAATCTTATTTATTTCCTCAACATACAAATTAAAATAAAAACAGTCATAATTTGTATATTTAAGGGATTTGTATTTGAGAATTTTTCTAAAAATACTTCCATAAATAGAGTTCAATATGCTCAGTTTGTCCTGTCGGCGTGGGCGGTAAAGAGTTACCATCACATCCCATTTGACTTGTGACTGGTGACATAGTCTCATTGTTATTATTCCTCTACGTGGTATAATCAGTTTGTTACATCAGACAAGAAGTCCAGAAATAGAGTATAGTATGTCGTAAGACTGGCTTCTCAAATTAGGCATTAAATTCAGTTCTGGTTACAAGAACTATTTTCTTGTAAATTTGATAAGAAATACAGCAAAATAAATTATTAATCTTGCCCTCACCAACAAGCGTAAATGCACCTTTTATCTTGTGTCAAATTGGACTTTTGGTCAAACAGAGGTTGTAAACGTGAAACACTAGCTGCGGGCCAGCTCTTAAATAAATAAACAAGGCAATAACCTGTTCAACAAACATCAAACCCCTGTTAATTTGTTTCACTCATGTGAGTGCAATATATCTCCCTAAGGCTAAATGTCAATTCGGATTCTCATGAGGCTCTGTATTTACACGTTACACTAAACATGCCATATGTACAATATTGAGGTTGCATTCTGTGAGGTTGACTATACCGCGAAATATTGAGTAAATAAATACCATAATATCTCAGAAAAAAGGATAAAAACTAATTATATCGTGTATTCATTGTTAACGAGGTCTTGACAACTTTGTGTAGAGCCTGATAAGCGTGGTTTCAATGTTAAGAAGAAAGTCAATACGCCGGAATTCAAAAGGCTCATAATTTCTAAAAAGAATAACGTTAGTGTTAATTACGAATATCGTGTTATTATTCTGCATATCTAGTTGGTGAGAATTATGTTAGCAAACTATGAAATTGGTACGGTATTGAAATAAACAAAGTTATTTGAATATCTTTTAATTTCGTAAATTAATAATATGCAAATCTTTTAACGTTTGTGTTACTAGTAAATTATTACGAATTTAAATATATCATAATATTCATGAATATAAACCTTAATTGCATACCAGAGTAGTTAGGTACAATACCTTGTTCGATTATTGTCTCTCAGTAAACACCCTGTAATGATATAAATCCCAACGTACCCAAAATACTCATATCCATTTTCATTGTATAATTCCAATTCATTTCAAGCAGGAGTGTTTCTAAAAGAGCATTGTCTTACTTAATGATACCTTTATTTAATATTGTTAGTGAAGACATTTTAAAATAATTATTAATTTGTAACGTATAAGGTTTGTCTATTTTCAATATAAATACTCTAGTATGGTGTTTAATAATCTATTACCAAACTTTTTTGTTTCCATTAAATTACAATTATATAATATGGCCCTCGTCCGACAAGATACATTTCAATTGTATATAATAAGCTGTCAACACAGACAGACACACGCCGTAGTAGAAGTGATAGTTGCCGTAACTAAACAGAGGCATAGAAACTGATTACACCGTGGCTGAAACCGACACTGGCGAAACAGTGAGAGACATACGCCGCAGTAGAAGTCATCAAAAACTAAAAACCGGTCAAAAACTAAAAACATAGGTTTCACAAACCCGTTATGCTAAGAAAACGTTTATTTCCAGCCCTTATAATCTACCTCAAGTCTAAAATCATTTCAATGCTACAACAAGTTTCCTTTTTGTTGTCTCAATGAAGAAAATATATGTACACCTGTAGAGGACTAAGAAGCCTACTTAGTTCTAAAATAATCCAATTTCGGCCGTTTGAATTCATTTTTAGTTTAATGTATTTACGGTTACAAATTTTAATTGCCTTATTGTCTCAGTCTATATATACATATGTGCGTGTAAGGGACCTGCTTATTTATATAGTTAATAAATGCTAAAACAAGTTTTCTGTAGTAATTTAGTTATATAGTAACAATTATTTTCGGAAATGAGTATCTAGTATGGTTTAGCAGATCTTTAATTTTAACCTATGCTCAAATTTGGCACAAATAGGGGACTCTTAAGTTCCTGAAATCTGGTAACGGTGTTCTTCTTCTCGTTAAGGATAATAGAATCACCTTGGATAATATTAGTTAGTCCTTATTCTTCTCATCAGTCTAGACGGTAACTTAATTAACTCTGAGTAAATTGGTTTCTCAGGTCACTATGTCACTAGTGTTCTAGCCTTACCTAATTTATCTAGTTAACCTTCAAGGGATAAAAGGGAAAATAAGCGCAAGCACATATCCGTACTACACTGTAATTAACTGAAATTGAAGATTATCTAATTAAAATCCATGATTATGATATAATTTTAAAACAAATTTATTTTTATCTTTGCATTACTATGTATTTGTAAATAATTTAATCAATAACTGTTAGTAGTTGACCAATCCATTCAATGTTTGTAATGAAATTTGTGTTAAAGCGGTAATTGTCTTAGATTCCAGTGTCTTCTATTTATATTTGTGTTATTGTATCAATCAATATTTTATTTAGGATACTTATTTACTAAATCTTTAGAACAGATTGAGCTTAAAGATTTCATATACTACAATATCGTAAGTAAGTTATTAAGAAAATATAACCCTTACACATATCTATTATATATATAGTAATTACTCTTCAGTTGTAGTTCCATAGTAGATTAGTATCACTTGAACCTTTAACTTATAAATAAGATACTTCAATTTTTATATATTATAAGTAAAAGGTTCAAGTGATAGCTATCTGTTACGGAACGATAACTGAAGAATAACTAAATGTAATGATAGTTTAATACTCCCTGCCAGTTCAATGGCAATCAACATAATGGAATTGGATAAGATAGACTTGGGCGTTTAATCTATCTTCCTACAACTATTTACGCCCATCTAATTTAGCTTTATACAGAAAGGTATTATATTACTACCCTATCACCTGATTGCTTATTTTATCGTTCTACTTAGATGATGCGGACCGCCCTAGAACGAACTGGGAGCATATTAAATGGATGTAAAACGCAAAATGTATTTGTGTAAAATTTTTAATAATACATTCCACAGATTAAAAAACTAAAATTATTACTCAATGGTTTAGATTTGTTAATTTGCAGTAAAACCATATTCTACATACGATTGAAAATGATAATTTTTTTTATAAACGAAGCTATATAATAGTTATCTTAAGCACAATAATCACTTGAATGATTTTTGAAAGAAATAATTAGTAAGGACCTGGGACTTGTAAAACAAAATGAGTAATTTAATCTTAGGATACATCACACACACACAAATCATAGACTTCTTTACCATTAAAGAAGTATCCGCTCCGCCAACAATGGCTTGGTTTCAGCTGTGGTGTTTCTATGCCTCTCTTTAGTTACGCCAACTATGTTTCACACCAAAGAAAACTCAGTTTAATCGTCGCTAATATAGTTTATTCAAACAAACATTCTCCAATAAGCGTAAAACTTGATATAAGAGAGAAACTAATCGTCTTAACCATGAACAATAATAATTACCCGATGTTTGCTTACTTACGTTTAAAAATTACAGGACACCATCATGTGCCTAGAAAGCTCACACGTATGTATAGAGGGGTCAAGCAGCTTAAGGGGAGTCCGACTCCCATAAGAACGCATGTTAACTATATGTTGCATAACTTGAAAACTATTTAAGATAGCTTACTGCTTTTGGTTTTATTTTGAAGATCATGTCATTTTCTAGCGTCCTAGGAGAGGTTTTTAGTTTTTTTATTTTAATAAATAAATTATGAATTTTTAAAATTTTTGTGCTTAAAAATTTAAAATTTTAATATATAAATATTTTTAAATCACATTAGGATAATTATATCCCAAAACCCTCTACTAGGGCACTAGTATTTTAGCCAAGGAATGTGTGTTAAAAATTGCATTAAGATATCTCAATCGGTGTAGGTTTCGTACAGTTACAGTTAAAAAAAATTAAGTTTCGGTAAACAGCAAAAAAACAAAAAAATATATGTAATAAATAATTTTCTTACTTTTAATAATGTCCAGCACAGTAACTAGGATTGTCGGGATCATCTTCTGCCTCATGCAAGTACTCTAACTTCCTTTTGGAAACATTTCTTGACTGTCTAATTTTTTTCCATATCGGAAACAGCTTTTTCAGCTTTGGAAACACGGTTGAAATCGAGACGTCTTGCAGTTTGAAGTAAATTCCTTCCAATTTGTAGGCCTAAGTGTTCCATTAATTTTACTTTAGCTAAGTGTCCACTGTTGAATGTCAAAACAGCATTAAATACACCAAATTTCAGGGTTTCAAGATTTACAAATTTTCTTTTAGGTATTTTACTCCAGATAACATTGTTCAAAGATTCATTGGGGTTTTGGGATTTACCTCTGAGACATTTTTGCAACAGTTCTGGCTTGGCAAGATCCCTGAATATAGATTTGATCTCTTGAAGTATCACCTCAGGCAAATGGAAGTGCTTGGTGTGGTCATAGGTATCATTTTCATGGGTTGCTTTTATGAGTCTGACTATAGTAGTGGGGCTGGATCGACTTTTTGGTGTGCAAGGTTATTTTAAATAATTTTTTTCACTTATTTAGAATTTTCTGTACCATATGTGTTATATATCGTTAGAAAGAGGAGATTCCAAAGAAAAATAAAGTGTTATAAACTAAAAATCACACAAAAAAAATTTCTTCGGTCAGACTGCCCTTAACTCTACCACACAGAAAATTGTCAGTCACAAATTGCAAGACATAACGTTTTGCATACGTTTTCAATGCCTATATATTATAACAATATAGTTTTTATTTAGTACATTACTAAACGCAGAAATCGCAGAATAGTATTAAACAAATATAGTTCGATAGTCGTTTAAAAGACGCAGTTGTGAATGAATCCATTGAACAGTTTAGTCACTTTCTGTACAGGTCAGACGGAAGACACAAGTATCATTAATTAACAACACAATGACTAAATGGCAGGCAAAGCCCATTGCATCACGTCAGCCAGGTACAAGTTACTAATAATAGGGCTAAATGATCTGAGGTGATTCGTTCATACTTAAAATTGTTCTTAACAGTTAATTTTAATAAACCACAATACCACATGGGGCTACAACTATTCGTTTTGTATAGTAATAATGTTCAATCACTTGCTCTTCGTTTTGCTCTTGTTTCTTGGGCTAATAGTATTTTGCTTTCCGCATTTTCCATTACTCCTAGTCAGCTTAAGGAGCGCATGCGGGCAGCACATGTAATCCTCTTTCTTCTACCAAGGTGCGCAAAACTTTCTTTTGTGTATGGTTGTCTGCCTGTTTATCTGGCAGTAAATCTCGAGATGAAATAGCTACAGATTTGGAATTTTTGCGTGAAATCTCAGCGAAGCCTCTTCAACGCGGGACATTGTGTAGCGTATTCCTACTTTCTTATATGTTCGTTATAGAATATATATATTCCCATGATTATTCCCTCTTTTCTTCTGTCCTGTTCATTTTCCCCTCATTCTTCGTAAAAGTACAAATTTTCTTCTAATTTCTTCACTTGACTACTCATATTCTGAACATCTTGTATTTTATGACAGATAAACTGCTTAGAAATGCCACTTCATACTACATTAGGAATACTTGATTTCTATCTCATTGCTCATTAGAAAGTAGTTTCTACAGTTGACTAGTTTAAATGTCTTGGAACATTTCAAATTTCTTAAGCAACGTTTTCTTATATAACCGGGCTCCAAGGAATAATAAGGCGTGATCAATATATACCTTAAATTACATATTACAGAAATGAACTTCTTTACGTAAATAACTTCGAAAACACTTTACAGTAAAACAACGAATTGTAACCTCTCCGAACTGTTATATGTTTGACTTGGCTTTAGGGATTATAACAAATAGGCATCTGCATGTGACATTGAAGTAATTTTAAATGTAAACTGTGATCTTATGTGGTCCTAAACTGCAAGATATAATGAAAGTTACTTTTTCCAATAAATATTTTACATAACTACTTATTTGCAAAATTAGAAACATTATTTCTTAATCGTAGAATCACATTTTAATTCCAAATATTTTGAATAGTTCAGTCTTAGCGTTAGGGTTCATCGTTATATTGTAATCTGTTGATTAACTGCTTCTAACTTCATGAATCAAGAAATATATCGAGAGTATGTAAAAATGGAGAGCTGGACATGGTCACTTGATTACAGTCTGCAGGTTGCACATGGATTTGCGGTACTAGTTGGAGATCTGTGTAAAATAATACAATTCGGTAAACGAAGCGGTAAATTTATATCAACCGATCTTTCAGCAAATTGTTTCTTATTTCTACTGAATACAAACAAGCAGGACAGTTGAAAATGTGGGGCTTTGTTGTATGGTTGTTAATTTTAATGAAGATTGCATGAAATCAGGAGCAGGTAGCATAGTAAAAACGGAGGGAGTATTAACATTTAATTATACTAGGGATGATGTAAGAACAATATTACTACGGTTTATAATGTAATATTCTACCCAAAAGGTAAATATAGTGTGTATAGTAATAGCAACGAAATAATAAGTCCATTTAAAGTATTCATATATCAATTCCTGTCGATCCATCTGGATGTACACGACACGACTGTTGATTGTTGCCCAATGCACATAAATTAATCGTTTTCGAAAACTTGTTTGAACTGTACATAACGTTTGCCTACCTCTTCCGATAACCCAACACCTTTAGTGATTATTACACAAATGGATAGGAATGGGTAATAACTGATAAGACTAATGAGTTACTTAGTTGACCAAGTCTTTTGACTATTCGTCAAGGTCAATATCATTGACCAATACCCCCAATTTATCAACTTTTCTTAAACTTTTCAAGTTATCTAAAAACTTAATTAATAGAATGTTCCAAATATGTGATAGTATTATGTAAATGATGTATTATATTGACGTATAGTAATAACAGACAATATTTTTTTTAATCACTCCAAATTTATAATTCACCGTTGTATATATTATATACCAATGTTCACCACAATAAAATTTAAAATACTATATTAAGGATTTAAAAGATAATTGAATGTAATTATGTATCTTAAGTGTTAGTATAATATAGTTATATAGTTTCTCGCTGACAAGTATTGTATTTCAGGGGGGCCTTAGACATGTATCATTTCTTGAATAAATGCAATTCAATAAAAAAAGAAAATTCAATATATATATATATATATATATATATATTTATTCATGTATTTATTTATGAATATAGGTTGCTGCTTGAACAGCTATGTACATTTAAGATATAAATATTATGTAATTTGCTTCATGTTTATGAGGATTCATTCGACAATAGGAGTTAGTGTAAAGGTTAATATTATGCAGCCGACTCGACTAACAGTGAGACTTATTCTCAGCTGGTCACCTAACCAAACTGGACAAAACACTTATCATCACCTCAAAACACAATGTCAGTTAGTGTTAGAGGTTAATATTACACAGTAAACTTGACTGATACACCGAGACAGTAAGGCCTATTCTCGGCTGGTTACTTAGCCAGACTGGGACAAAAAAACTTATCATCACCTCAAAACACAATGTCAGTTAGTGTTAGAGGTTAATATTACACAGTAAACTTGACTGATACACCGAGACAGTAAGGCCTATTCTCGGCTGGTTACTTAGCCAGACTGGGACAAAAAAACTTATCATCACCTCAAAACACAATGTCAGTTAGTGTTAGAGGTTAATATTACACAGTAAACTTGACTGATACACCGAGACAGTAAGGCCTATTCTCGGCTGGTTACTTAGCCAGACTGGGACAAAAAAACTTATCATCACCTCAAAACACAATGTCAGTTAGTGTTAGAGGTTAATATTACACAGTAAACTTGACTGATACACCGAGACAGTAAGGCCTATTCTCGGCTGGTTACTTAGCCAAACTAGAACAAAGAATCTATCAGCAATTATAATATTAATGTCAGTGTTAGTTAGAAGTGTTGCTTTTATTTCTTTTTGCCGGATAAATATAAAAGAATCAACATGCAAAGCAAAATCATATAATAGTACAAAATGTCACAAATTAATAGTCCATGGACGCTACATTGCAGAATGTATTCGGTCATGCATAACTTATTCTAATTGAAACTTAACAATATTAATACAATAAATGAGACACACACACACACACACACACACACACACACACACACACACACACACACATACACACACACACACACAAATATATATATATATATATATATATATATATATATATATATATATATATGTATAAAATAGTCAACAATTATTTAAAACATTAATAAACAAAGTCTAACACGCAATAAAATCTGGATAAAACAATACATAGTATTAATAAGTTTAAATTGGGGCTTTTGTTGAAACGACTCCCCATTCCACTGCCTGATACCTGTACTATGCTTGACGTAGATGTTCCGACTCCACTTGATGTCATCGGAGACGCAGCGCTGGGCCAGGGCGGATACCCTGCGGCGGTCAACTCCCAGGCGTCTGAGAGTAGTCGAGTTGGCGGAGTCCCAGGCGCCAGGGGACTCCACCACGAAGGCATCCATGGAAGTTCTGAAGACCCCAGCCGAGAGCAGCCGTTCATACTTATCCAGCTTCTTCTCCCTGGCCGTCGTTTACTGACTGCCAGCCGTCCTAAATGTGGTACTCTCACGTCGACTATTCGTACGATGTTTTTAGAATGGTCGATCGTCACGAAGTCCGGCCGACAGCTTGCTTCCTCCTCCGGGACTTCCACGTGAGGCACAAGATCCCGGAACTGCACCCTCTGGTCAAGTCGTACTTCTTGATGGTGCCCACGGACTTCCGATCACAACGTAACCAGGATGGCATCGTGCCTCTTCGTAATGGTTGGTATCCCATGTCGATCCATCAGTGCCCATGCATGCAGTGGCACTATACATGGTCGTATTGTATTGTCTCGTCGTATCTGTCACAGCGTCTGCAACGGCGCGGCGGTCCTCGTTGCCCAACTCGAGCATCCGTTCAGATGCAAAGTATTGAGCCTTGCCCGGTGCACAAATCTACATTTATATTATTATTTTAACATTATAAAATCCTATAGTGGTTAGACTTGTTGTCAACAAGACAAGTTTATGATACCGTTATAGTTTATTATTTAAAAGTGAATACATGTTAAATATATACAAATTATCATTTAAGTTAATCGAGACACTGAATCTATGGAAGACAAATGAATGTAGGGATAAAAAGAAGAAATGCAATATCTACTCTGTGTAAGAGAATGGTTTATACAATATTTTGTTACTACGTATTTATTCACGTATTCCTTTCGTATGAATAATATTGTAATAATTATAATTTCATTAATAAAATCACTAAATAACACAAATTTAAGTAAAATACGTATCACTGTTACTTTTTACGAAAAGACAAAGTTTTTTACATTTTCATTTTTTTGTGTCTTAAAAATGTTTCTTATTTAGTCGGCTTTTATGAAATGTTGCTGGAACAAATTAAAACTGTGACCATATTGAAACTATTGATAGATGTTTTAGTACAAAGCCGTGTGTTAATAACATGAAAAACGAAAAAAGTACATGGCTGTACGTAAACTTTGTTTTAATAAAGGTTTTATAAAATAGATACAAAAACATTTTTGTTAAATCTTATCTAATTTTCTAAATCCTACAAATTTTCCTTCACATTTTGAACACTCTCTATAAGTGTTATTATTATAGTAAATAACTAAGACTATAGATATTTAAATTCAAATTATATTTTAAACAAAATATTTAAATACGTAATTAATAAAGGCACAAATAGTTTTTTACAGTTCCAGTCATGGAGTCTTTCTTTGCATAAGGAACTATTTGTGGATGGGATATAACACAATTCTTCGTCAGTAATTTACTTTATATGATTGAATATGGATTTTATATATCCTGTATTATTAAGGTACCGGACAGGGCCTTCCTAAAATGGCTATTGTGTGTTTGTCTTGCCGTACCTCCGTCCGTGTGATAACATTTGTTAAAAAGCACTTCACGAGTAATGTTGCGAGAGAACTTGTGCTACTGCTGTCGCATAATCTGAACATAAGTAAGCAATGTTGCTCGCGAGTTCTTCGTGCCCTACTTAGACCTAACATCACCTAGTGATGTAAGATTTTCTTTAACTTACATAGGTTACTCTCGATCCAAGTGAGAACATAAAATGCCAATATTTTAAACATTGATCGTATTCAATAGCGTATAATACCAAAGTAATAGTGAAGTCAAAAAGAATATCACAGAGTAAAAGAATCTTAAGAAAACTGAGTACAAGGACTTTTTATCCTATGACATAGTAACGCACGTGATGTTGTTTGTTTGTTATATCTTACATATAAAATTCTCGAGTCACAATGTTAGTTACTTTACTCCTCCGAAACGGCTTTACCGATTTTTACCAAATTTTATATGCATATTCAGTAGGTGTACCCTATTCTGGGAATCGGCTACTATCTATTTTTCATACCACGATGTTTTTCAGGGTGGTCCAACAATTAATTTAGAAGATTACAGTTTTCAAAGCGCCTGCATATTGGGAACTACAAATACGAGACAGTTACGTATGCTATATTGCCAAACACTATTTCGAGGCACTAAGTTAAGGTGTATATTTGTGTTTAAAATAAATTGACTATGGTTGAACTTAAAGCTTGAATTTTAGACCACTTTTTAATAAAGTCAAACCACTACCACCACCAGACCAGTTAGACCAGTTTTTTATAAGTCAGTTTATAATAAAGTATTTTAGAGTACTTTTTAGTGCTAAGTTTTTTTTACGTGTAGCTTGCGTCTTTTTAAATTTTGTTGTTTTTCGCAGAAAAAAATCAACCTACAAAAAAATTTTAATCTTCTATCATTAAATTTTTAAATATGAGCAGTAATTACCATCATTAAGTAATTTTATTATTTATAAATGTTACTTTAATTATTGTGTGACTGTAAAATTAACTTGATTTTTTTATTCAATCATAAAATAATCAAACGACTGCGCTGAAATTTGACATGATGATTCTTAAGGACGCTGGGATGATTATTTACATATACTTTTTTCTAAAATCCCTCCGGGCTAAGCCCCACTGGTCTTTAATGTAGCAACATAATCCCTCTAAAGTTTTGAAATATTAAGTAAAAGGGCATTTCTAGTGTTATCAACTGTTCCGTGTAAACATTGTTTATTATTTTAAATTTGTTTACATTTATAGTGAGTGAAAATATCTTTAACGTCATTTTAGATTTTGAGCGATTAGGTTAGTACTTTATCTATTTTAAAAAATATCCCAAAACACAAGATGGTCAAAATTTGAAACAAAAGACTCCCTTTGACGTAATCGGCAAGAACTATGCAAGATGAAAATTCGCTGGACTGTGCTTTTGAACTAATGTATTAATTCCAGCTCTAAATTTTCTAAAATATTAACAATGCTGTTCAGTTAAAAAGGAAACACATTTATTTTCTGCTGTGCATTTTAATCAAATATTAAGTATTAGATCTGAAAGATAATGTTACTAACTAACAAAGTAAATTAGAATAGCCATAATAATGAACTTTTAACGTATTTTCTTGGTCGTGGCAACAAGGCAAACTCAACATTGGCGTCGGAAATAAAATGCACTCAAAACAGTACCATAGTGGTCATACACGTGCAACGCCTACTAAATTGCGTTGCAAAGAAGCGGGTAGCTGCTAGAAGTTTAGATATAAGAGAAAATGTATTCTGACATTTACTTTACATTTAATCCCTGTTATTAAACTTAAATTATTGGCTTTTTAAAAAAGTGGGATTATCAGAGTTGTGAATGTACGTTTTTTTATCATAAAAGAGGCAAAAATCAGCAATAGAAAAACACTTATATCTAAGTAAATTACAATGACCATAAATAAACCAGTTTAAACATTTTTCTTAACCTGGTGAAGAAGAGAAACTCAACATTAGCGTTGGAAATATAATTCACACGAACCAGAAGTTTTCATATAGATTTGCACCGTCAGTTGTAGAAAAACATCCGTGTAGAATTATTGCTTTTCTACACATTTTAGGTATATATGGCATGCTCTCGAGTAGGCAAACCATTCAGTTGGTATGTGTTAGCTAAAGATTGGCTACCAAAAATATTGTAGAATCCATTGCGTTAAGGGATTGACGTTGTAATTAGTAATACTATAATTTGTTTCATATACTATAATTATCCATACAGAATAAATTATATAGAATAAGAAAAAAATGAATGTTTAATCATTTTTATATTCCGTCATCGTTTACAGCGCTCTATGCTTCTTCCATTCATACACCACATTCGCACATACGAATAAGAACTTGTATTGCAGAACAAAGTTTGCCAGGTCAGCTAATTCGTTACGCTGCGCTGGATTATATCGATACTCCGTTGTGTTGGTTTACTTCTTAATAGGATATATGATAGCACAATCGAGATCTAATTTGTAAGTAGACCAATTCTCTGTAAACTAAATACATAGATAAACAACGCCAACGAAAGGAATAAAGTCACACTTTTATTAAAAACAGTGTAGTCTTTATTAAAACAAAACAACCAAGCATAATGATAATCACCAACAACGGACTCATTTGTAAAATAAACAATACAAGAAAGAAATATCAACACTTCTTTGTTACTTGTCATCAAAGACGTAAATGAAAAGGCTGTATCTCCTTTCATTTCTAATTTTAAAAAGGTATATTCTTTAGACTCACATTGCGTTACATTTAGAATCCATTGTGAACCAATATATTTTTTAAGTCACAATTCAGTTAAATAAATATATATTTTTACAAATACTATCTGTCAATACTATTCAAAAGTGAGTTTTAAACGTAATTTCATAAATATTTCAGATCTATATTATATGTTACGTATTTGTAAGATTTCCATATTTGTAAAGAAATAGTTTTCAAGAGAAAAGGGATTCTTAATGCTAATAATATTGGTAAAATAATTTCACAAATAACTATAGGATTGTATAAAAGCATACTTTAAAGTATTAATTGTATTATATATTTACTGAGCAAAACCATATAGAGCGAAAACATTTCGGACCCCAGGATTGTGACCCGCCGCGTTAATAGCCCTACTATTAGGGACATAAAATAAGAGAGCATTTACATTTAAATTACTTTTTAAGTCATTTACCTTTCATGAGTTTTTATAGAGGTGAGCATTAGATTAATTTCTGTGCTTTTCAAATAGGTAAACTCTCGTTCTATATTGGCTTGATCCCACTAACGACGAAAATAAAGGGCCTATAACGGGAAAAGATGCCCTAAAACTGATGACATAAGCAAATACAAATGTTTAACACGCAAGTAGTAAATTCAGTCTAGAGAAGAATTAGAGGAAGAATTAACGCAGGATTAAGAGAAGAAGAAGAGTCAGAAGAAATGATAAAAGTTATTAATAGTTTTGAGGAAAAGTTAAAAAACAATTATGGTAATGAAGAGTTTTTTTTAATACAAATACAGTTTTTACACATTACAGGATTATTTACATATTTTACAATGCTAAAAGAATGTAAAAGTTTTAAATAAAACATTAAACTTCCTAAGGCTCAAAAGTAATTAGAAGGGAAAAGTAGCAGATTGAGGAATTCTCCCAACGATCAATAATTAACTCTGTGATGGTTAGGTAATATGAATATACATGTATATATTTCGGGATTAACTTATCTTCTATTTAATGCAGTATTTTATAACCTTAGTACAGTAATCAGATGTGGCATGTATATAGACGTGAGGTTTCCTGCTATAAACAACACAGGATGCTCGGGAAACCTTTCAACTGTACGAGGAAGCGAGATGACAACGCTTTTAGAATCATCGAAGTTTAAGATTTGATGTAATGAGATATGTTAAAATGCTGCTACATGAATTTATCACAACTTTACTGTCACGATTGTTATATTAAGAACAATTTTCCAAAATAACATCTTTTGTAAGAATCTATTTAAAATTATATTACATGAATTCATGAATAGATTGGGATGTTCTGATACAGTTTTCTTTTTAAATGTATCAAAAAGTACTACTTTGACATTAAAACAACGTTTCTATTAAACTATGAACTATACATTATATGGTATTTTGTACTCTTTTGGAAGTGTTATATAGCAATTTGAAGAGACCATTAAACTTTAACAACTCGTGGTTTCAGAAATATCAATTAAAAAGTTAAAAATTAATTTAAGTAGCAATTATTTTTTTGAGATGTCTAGTAAATTTTTATTTGAATCGTGTCTATGAATCTGAATGTTTTTTTTTTATATTTTTTACCAATAATATACATTATTATAGTTAAATTTCCTGTTTTAGTTTTTTGTTCATGTGGGAAAATTTTTCGCTCCTTTCATAATATCATTATAATATTGGCTCCTGTATATATTAAGTTGGTATTATTATTAAATTTAAGAATATATTTGGATGTTATAATCCAATACAATTGTTTTGGGCAAAAAACCGAGTTGAGACTCATAGATAATGTAGCCTCTGGTGAATTCAAAATGGAGTTTGTTATGAATGGATGCGCGAAACCAGGAAATGAGGAAATACAGCTGTTTATCTGTAAGTCAAATACGCTAACTGATTACAATAGGGTAGAATCATTGACCATTAATTACTTCAGCCTTATGATTGGTGGTCGGAGCCTTCGATTATGAGGTAATATGGTTAGGGAGGGACGGTAGGCTACTTAGAGCCCTGACTCGCGAATTTTGTGGCGTTTTCATTCTTTTTTTAGTTGTGTTTAAAGTCTTTTAAGTGTCCAAAACACCGTTTTGCGTAGGTGTTTTGCATAAAAAAAAATATATTTTCGTAGGGAAATTATGTCGATTAATTACAATGTATTTTTACAGGCAATAATGTATTATTTTAATACAATTGGTCAACTGAGAATGGAAGCTTCAGTAAATTATTAATACAGGATTTGCAAGATATAACCAATTCAAGCAAGATTTTTTTAAAGTGAAATTTTTCATTTAAGTATTATTTAAGAGTTGATTGTAACAGAAATTTAAGTATGAACACATTATTACATCAAGATTTCCAGCATCGACAGCATCGACGTAAATAATTGTCGAAGGAATATAGTATAATTACAGTTTTAACTTTGTGTCAACTGTAGCGGAAAGTTTTCACGTGGCACGAAAAAGTTATAATTTGAACTGTATTTATCACGATTATAATAGAAGATAATTGGAATTTTTATTTTTGAGTAAAAATTATTTTATTTTATAAGTTCTTTCCCGGGAAATATTTTGGAAGAAAAGTAGTCATCCAAGTAGTGATTAAATGTATAA
Source organism: Homalodisca vitripennis (assembly GCF_021130785.1). NCBI lineage: Eukaryota > Metazoa > Arthropoda > Insecta > Hemiptera > Cicadellidae > Homalodisca > Homalodisca vitripennis. Next base: position 134,333,271 of record NC_060207.1, read on the forward strand.
AACAGAAACTTTGGATTCAAGCAAGATTTATTGAATGCCAATTTTAATTTTGAAGTTTTAATTATACACAAAACGTGAGTAAATTATAATAAAGTGTATACTCGTACACAAAAGGTGGGTTGTATAATGACGTGAAAAACGAATGGTTGAGTTTGGAGTAGCATTATGACTACTCATTTTTAAGATTTAACATGTTGAAGAATTTTTTAGAAATAACAGTTACAAAATGCCATAACATAAGTTGGTGATAGAAATTGACAGAATAACAATTGTAAGTATTCATGTTGCGTTGAAAGTATGTAACTAAGAGCCCGTATCCTGTTTCCGGTCTCGCGCATCCTTTTATCGTTACTTCCTGTTGTGTAGCGCTGTTACTACGTAACTGACAACCAGAGTCCTCTATTATTTAAATACTTGGGTAATTTTTTCTTTTAAACAGAGATGAACAAAACCGTCGTTTATCTTAACAATGTATTGTACGTGACATTCTGTCACTCGCCCACAGCTTTTTACTAGTAATTTAAGTTGTGTGGTCAACTCCTGATTCATACGGTGATTTTACTTTTAGCAATCGACTGACTAAATTTCCTTATTTATAATTGTCGTTACTGAACCTTCGTTTTGACAGCACTATTCACTGTGCAAATATTCTTTGATTGTTTAGTGACCAAAATAAGTCTGCCATAACTTAAGCCCTCATGATGTGCTTCCTCCAGTTTTCAACAATAAAATCTTTTCATTTCATTTAAATAACGTTAATGGATTTCAATAACATTACTTAGTTTATTTTATGATAGATTTTTCTATCTTTTGAGATCGATGCATGGTCTCATCCTTGATAATATTTATTAAAAAATAAGGTATTAAAAAGTTATTTACGTTTTTTAATCTTCTACGCTTTTTCAAAATGTGTTTTACCCATGACATCTACACACAAAACATGTATTTGCATAATATATTATACAATAAAAGTGAAAACTCAGTTTTTTAATAGCCACAATGAGACAAATAACTATCTGCAACAAATGATGTTCCGACTTGCTAGTTGTTGCTAGAGTAGCTCCAAAATAGCTTATGTATATTGTTAATCTGTATTTTATTAAGATAAAAACAATGTAAATACATGTTTCTGACCTACATAGGTTGGTTTAGAGTCACATTTTTGATTATCAATAAATTTGTTTTACGATGTTTTGTGTTAGGAGATATTTCCATAAAAACAGTTAACTTCTGTATTGCCAATTATAAACACATCACAGTATGAATATTAATGTAAGATTGAGCTAGTTGTCTATTATTCCTTTTGTTAACCTAGTTAATGCCACTTTAATTTAATTTCTTTTAAAGTTTCCTAAACCGTTGTAAATAAAGAAAATTCTTATTGTAAATAAAGGAGTGTTTATTGTTAAATAAGTGGCTTTTTTGTTTTACATTATTCATAAACACTGCATTATTGTTAATATATTTTTATATTGGCTGCAATAGTTTTTTTTTTAATTTTAATTAGCTTCAACAAAAGATAGAGCAACCGATTGTTTATATGTTTCATCGCTTCAAATCAGAACTTAGATCTGAGCACAATAGGCACAACATATTCTGGAACTGCCGTTTACTTAATTTTTCTATTGTTGGCTGTTCACTGAGACCCTCGATGTGGGCCGTCTTGTCACAGCAAGTCTGCTTTATCCGATTGAAATGATTTTGATATCATTAGATTGTTGATAATACAGTATTTTCAAAAAATGTTAATCGTGTAACATGTCAGTAAAATTTATGGTCTTAAAATGTTCAGAGTAAAATAGTTTTAATAGGCACTAGTTTTAGAATGATGTATATAATATAATAATATTTTTGTAGTAAGTAATTAACTTTTTCCCATATATATTTAGACAAATCTATTAGAATTAAATGTATTAAAATTTAAGATTTAAACTGACATGTATGGAACTAAGCACACAATACCTATGTTCATATGGTGAACAATGGTGGGCGTCCAAAGTGGTTTTAAAATGTGTGTATTATATTATATACATACACATCAAATCGAAATTTTTAAATTGTAAAATATAACATCTACATATGATCTACATATGCAGTATATAAAGTATTTACATTCGTAATATTCAAAAATGTATAAACATGTATAAATATTAAGCATTAAATCCTTACGACCAATTTTGTAACTGTCTGACACAGATCAAGATCAATTCCATACAAACAATAACAATTCTCTTAAGCGCCGCCTTGTATAGCGGCCATATTATTCCATAAAAAATACTTTAAAGTTTCTTAAATATCTTAACGAAAACTTAAAATTGTCATCTTGCAAATTAAAATGTGAATATACGTTTGATAGTATTATTGCTTATCTTGTATTATTAAGTATGACAACTCTCACGCTAACAAATATTTTGACTATAAAAATGTTCTCTTATAAAACAATAACTTAATAGACAGAATAAAGTTTGATTAGACAACCAAAATTGCTTTATGATTGTGTTAAGAAAGTACCTTTTGTTTTCTAGTACTTTTACGAAGAGCATGTACTAGAACAGTGTCTGCGTTAAACAGTGCTAAAGCAAATTTCAATGGGGATGTACACCACTACTGGATAAGGTCATCACATTCATTTAACACAAACGGGGTTGGATGATACGGCATAGCCAGAGCAGCCTGGTCCGGGTGGGTTCAGAATCAACAATAAACTATCAAGTGTTGCCCGCTAGCGTGTCCCTTCACTAGTTACATGTCCGCTTTGTACATCCGGTAACTGAAACTACCTAGTCACACGTGTTAGTCTCATGATCATTAGTAATAACTGTATGTGTATAGGTGAGGATAACTAGCCAAATACACAGAAATGTTAATAGAAATGTTAGTTTAAACAGACAATGTTATTTCACTGCATTTAATTCATAGAAGATAACAAAGGTTTTTGAGAGAAATTTTTCTTTTTTCATACGCCTATCAGCTTCTATAAACATTAGGTGGACTAGTTCAAAACAAAAGACGATATTCTTATTCCCAGTTCGCGGTGCATATTCCTATATATATAAGAAAAAAATAAGACTGTATAACTGTATATACATGTATATATAGTTTTGTCCCAAGGACTACATTGGGCAAACCTCAAATTCTTTGCGGGTAAGAATGACCGGTCACCGTTTTTCTATCAATCACAAAGACGACAAAAAACCAGTAGCCTTACACGCTATTCACCATAACAAAAGCTTTGAGGATTGTTACAAACTCAAAGCTGTAAGCAAAATTACTCCTTGTGAAAACAGCTCTAGAAATGATTTAAATTTAAGGAGTAATGAATTGGCACACCAACTTATATTAAAATCAAAACAACCATATGGACTAAACATTCGCTAAATTATTGTTTTCCACTTGAATAATTAGATTGTGATACAAATTTACCTAAATTCAAAATTATATTATATTATGTTATTATTGTTAAATTAACAACTAATCAAAACTTGTTTACATGTCAAAATTGTATTTACATTTAGAATGTTTATTATCAGGTGTTTCTTCTTTTGTTTGTTTATTTTATTCTGTGTCTATTAAGTGTACTTGAAAATGTTGTTAATTACAACGAAATGTTGTACAAAATAATTGTAGTTTTCTTTTGAACTGCTTTAAGAGACTATATATATATATATATATAAGTAGATAGTAATATGGGGTTCCTGGCGCACTTTCGGAGCCAACCGAAAAGCAATGTAAAATACTGTTCAATGTACCATAAAGGAAGCTGAGAAATAACACAGCAAATCTCAATGAAAAATTAACCGAATCTACAGTCGTTCGTCTCCAAAAGCGATCGGTACATTACTATCTACTCTGTGGAATGAAAAATTAACCAAATCTGAGCTTCTACTTTCTTAAGCTGTGCTTTGTAAAATGTTGTCAAATCTGCTACGAATAAAGGATTTATCTTAATAAAATTTAATCAATTTAAAACATTTTTACTAAAAACGTACTTTAATAAAAAACTTTTCTACTAAATAAACAACATGAACTCACCAAAGTCTCTACAATTTCTAGCATTAAAACAGTGCAACAAAGATGAATTCAACGAATTACCAAAACATTTTAAAGAACAGTTGATACTTTCCTTAAATGATACAGAATTCAAAGAACTTGTAAAGTCTTTTGCAGAAAAAACGTCTAATGGAGTGTTTTACTATCGGCAAAAAACTAAAAAAGTAAGGGATTACATATTTAATATAATTACGAAAGATATTGAAAAGAAAGTAAAAAATAAACAAACAGAGAGTTTTCATCGTTTTTTTATGACATTTTTCCCATATTATACGTTCTTTCAAGATAATCAAGACTTAATTGATGAATTTCTTAGGAATTTTTGTGAGTATCAAGATTTATCAACACAATTCATTAAAGAGCATTATAGAATTTTTCTTATAGAATATAGCCACATTTTGTGTGAAACAAAAGGTATTACTGTAGATAATATTCCATGTGATTCCTATGAAGAAAGACACCAACTATGGTTATCAAAACAGTACTATGACGTGGGGAGGGACTGCAAGTTTTAGAGTTAAGACTTTATTCTACAAAGTTAATTGTTATAATTTCTTTATCTTTTATAGTCTTCTTTCCAGTAACAACCAAGTGTAATTTTTCATTTTTGTTTAATTCTTTAATCTTTTTCTCATCCCAAAACAGTCAAAAATCTGTTCGGCAAGTGTACTTTACAATCTTCCAACTCGGCAATTATTGTAAACCCGAATTTATCTTTCATTTTCTCCAAATTCAAGATTCTATGTTTCTTCCTTTCTTCCAATTCATTTAACTTCTTATACTCTTTAAACTTACATTCTCCAATATCATTTAACTCTTTCAAGAACTCCATTTAAATAGAAAAAAATTAAAGACGGAAAAAATGAAATTTGCTAACAATCACTCGAGAAGTCGGGGAGAATGTGAGTAAAACCGCATTCTTTTCACGAGGTTCTTCGTTTAATTTCTCCAAATGTACTATAAAATCATCAAAGATTTTCAGGCTTAAAATCGTAATCAAATTCAATATCCAAACAGTGAAAGATTATAGGTAAAATCTTTTCATAATAAACGTGTGTATCGATACCTACAAAACCTAATGTATTCTTTGAAAAGGAAAATAATTTTGTCAATGGTTCCAAGAGATAAGTAAAAATTTTTATTCTGTTTTCTAAATTCTGTAACAAATTTTGTTTGCTTCTTGTCTCCGTATTGTAATTTCATAAGCAGATTATTCAAATGTGTTAGTTTATTTCGAAATTTCTTAGGTTTAGGTCTTTCGTACAAAATTAAATTACAACCTCTACAAACTAAATATCTTTTATCGATAATTTCTCCTCTATTAGAACACTTGTAACAGTTGGCATTATACTCTTCCATTTAAACAGAAAGATTTTTTTGTTTAAATGGAGATTATGGAACTAAGTCTGCCGAGATATAAATTTTTCAGCACAAATGTTTATGTTTACATTTCTACAACAGAGATAAATATAAATAATTTCATTCTATTGTACAACTATTTCGGATATTTTGTCTATGATTACAAAGATTATTCCGGAAGAAATCGAGATTTTTCATCAGCGAAAGAGTATATTTTTGAAGTTTTAGAAGGAATGAAAGAGAATAATATGAACATCATTAACTACTGAATTTCTCTAATATCGTTCTTAATCACATCATAGGCTAAAAATTTCTCAGAAACCACAACAACATAACAAATCGCGTTTGTAACAGCTTTTTGAAAATCCATATTGATAATTATATCGTTCTTTGAACCAGAAATATTTGTCATACTCTTTGTTGTATCAATGACATAAATAGGTCTATTCGCTAAAAATTCTTTAGGATTGTAATACATTTCCTTATTATTACAGTAAACTTTCTTAAAATCTTGATACATCTGATACATGATTCTGAAAAGACCTCCGGAAATGTTTAAATTTTGTAATTCATCTGGATAATAAGAACCGTTCAATTTTACTCTGATATTTTTTACATCCAAACTATCAAACTTTGAAGGATTTTTTTCTTGATTATTCTGTCTATCTGTTTGAAAACCTATGATAACGAACTTGGGATTGAAGATATTTCTATAAATATTTGTAATATCGAACGAATAAGTTGTTCCGGAAATACCTTTTTGTTCAATACATTGCCAATCTAGAAAATTAAACATAATGTTTTGACTTTTTGTAATTTCATCAATCAACCTAATTTTACTCGTGGTTTTATAATCAATCATTGGAACTCTAATAAAAAAATCTGTAATTGTTATTTTTCCATCAACAGGCATAACATTTCCAGTTGCAGTCTTCAGAATCACATCATCGTCTTCTGCTCTTATAAAACTTAGATAAAATCCTCCTTTATAGATCGGAATAGTAACATTTTCAAAAAATCCTAATCCAAAATGAGATAAATTTCCAGCTGCTTCAAAAAACACCAAATTTAAAATCTGATTCAAAGCCATTAGAAGTTTGAGAAATAACATCACTTTTTGAATACGAAATAGTTCCTTTAATTGTGCTTAATTGGCCACAGTTTTCGACTTCTTCTATCAATTTATTGTGTTTTCTTACTTCAATCTTAGAAAATAAAAACGGTATAAAATTATCGATTAATCTAACATTATCAGTTCCAAGATATGCTTGACCATCTTGTTTTGTTAAAGTTCCAGAAATATAAAAACTGGAAGTTAGACGAGCAAAAGTTATCTCCAAAATCAATATTAAACTCAGTTCTTTTATTCGGTTCATTCAAATGTTGTTTACTAATTGGATAGAAATTTTTAAACTCCGCCCTTTCAATATCACTAGCATATTTTCTGTAGTCCGCCATTTAATAAGAGAAAATTTAGAAATTTTAAACATCGTGTATCATTTTTTTTTCATCGATCTAATGTACGTTTAAGAAAAGATATAAATTTTAGTAAAATAATTAAAAAGATTAGAGTCATTTTTAATGATCTACTTCGTCATATTCAGGATTCTCTTCCTTAAATTTTGCGATCTCGGTCACATATTTCAATAAAATCTGCACAGGATAGTAACCGCTATCTATAATATTGTTCCAATCAACTGTATCTTTATTTTCATCCAAAAACTTTATACTCAAGTGTTGATAGAGACAAAGAACAGACATATGATCTTTTAATTGATAATGTATATTTTCTTGAATGAACTCTGATGATAAAGTTTGATATTTAGCAATGTTATACCAATTCAATTTGTTTACGTATAATCTCATCATATCTTCGGATAATTCATATTTTTGAGAAATATCATCCCAATGTTCTTTTTTCAAATCTCTTTCGTGTTGCATGATAAAAAGATCGAAAGCACTGTAATGTCCCGCCATCTCTATTTATTAGGAAAAAATTTCAAAATCAAGTTTTTATAAATTGGCTCTTTTTAGCGTTACATTCAGCACATTTTCCAGATATTCTCTTAACTCCGTTAATGTTTGCATAGTATTTTATATCGTTTGTGGCAGTTTTCTCTTTGCACCTCACACAGTATATGAGCGCCATTTATATAAGGAAAAATTAGTCATCATAGCCGCCTAATCCATTAAATCTGTTATCAATGTTTTCAAAAGATTTATTAACATCTTCTTTAAATTTATTAAAGTTTTCTTCTAGTTTATTTACTTTATCGAGATATAAATCGTTGTATTCAACGAGTTTATGATCAATATTCTCAAAAGTTTTTGTGGCATCTAAACTAAACTTATCAAAAGACTGCTTATTTTTTATAACTTTTTCATTAATTTCGCCAAAGTTTTCTTCTAGTTTAATTAATTTATCATGAAGTAAAGATTGATTAGTAACTACTCTTTTAAAAACTTCACACCATTTTTTCTATCGGTTTCATTAAAACCCTCTTGAAATTTAGCGAAATGTTCCAAAAAGTTTGTTATTTTTCCATAAAGATCGCCTTTATATAGATTGAAATTTTCCTCAAAATTTGTAAATTTTTCATCACAATTTTCTATAGATATTTTACTTCTCGCTTCAAGTTTTTCATAGACTTCTGTTGTAAAATCTTTAACATGCTGTTTATGATTCTCATAATTTTGTTTTAGTTCATTAAACATTTTAATAGGATCTTCTAATTGAATCATTACAACAACATCAAATGGATTAATTCCTTTACTAACACCGCTAATTCTTTTTCCTTTAAAATCTAAGGCATTTTTAACATTCGGATCATGTAAATCAACAATATCGATGTTTTCTGATAATTTTAGAGGTTTTAAAATTTGTTCTTTAACAACAACATCATGTTTGTCAATACCAGGTCGAACACCGACAATTCTTTTTTTATTAGCCAAACTAACATAATTCTTTTCAACTTTGATCGCTTCAGTAATTTTATCAGCTTTTTCGATATGAGACATTAAATTGGTAAATAATTTTTTTACACCATCATCAACTTCTTTTTCCAATGTTTTTATTTTATCAGCAACTTCATTTGAACTCATGAAATTTGCAAGTTTGTTATCATATTCTGCTTTAAAATCTTCAATCTCGACAGCAAACATATCTGAATCTGGAAGGTTTTTGTAATAAATTTTCTAACTTGTTATCAAACTCATTTCTCAAACTATCAAAATTCAAACTATTATCTACATTTTGAATAATTTGTGTTCCAAATACGTCAAAAATATTTTTGTGAATCCATATTTATTAAGCAATAATTTGTTAACAACTTCTTTAAAATCTTTACCAGTACTCAGTTTCATTCAAAACAAAAACACATAAATGACCACAAATTGGGGATCTTTATAGTCTTGAATCTGAGAATCATTGTAGTAGACGCTTGATTTTTTCAAATATTTAATCAATTCTATAGGTGGTTTGTCCTCAATTCTTCCATACGAATCAAAATAACATGCATTCTTATCATTTTTATAATAACAAATCCAATGCGTTCCACTTCCCATAATCGAGTCTAAATTCACAATTCCACATTCAAATTTCTTAACTTTTTCAGGTAATGTATCTCTCATGAAGATTCCTCTAAAATGTTTAATATTTTTGCAGATTTCTTCCAATTCCCCGAATGTTAAAGGTTAAAATTTTTTTTTCAATGTTTGATTTCACGTAATTCAAAGTTTTTTCATCTAATCCAGATCCTGTAACATCTTCCAACTCTTTATCTAACCAATTTAAAATGTTTCGAACAATAGGAATCACATCCTTTTTAACGATTGGAGCAGCTTTACGAACATAAGGAACAACATTTTTAACAACTGGAATATTTTCTCCAAAATCTAATAAATCTTTCAAAAGTCCACCATTTTTAAGTTCTTTCAACTGATTATAAGAAAATTCTATTCTGGTTCCTTTATTGTTTTTCTTATGTTTTTCGAGTTTATTGTATTGTCTATTTGTTAAAAATATCTTATCTTCGCCATTTTTTAGTTGATCTATTTTAAATTGAATACTAACGGGTATTTTCTTCTTAAAAGCGGATTTTATTTTTTCTTTCTGATTTTTGCTGAAATTTACGTTCACCTCCATTTATATAGTTAAAATTTCAAGTTCTCTTCGATTCCCATTCCTAGTTTTCTCTTCAAAAACATTGCTCCAGCTGTTGGTAGCGCAACAAATCTTTCACCTAAACTAGCATCTTTTGATAAAAATCTATCCATTGCCTTATCTTGCAAAACTTTATCTGCTATATGTCTGGAATTTGTGTCTCTATGTTTTGCATAAAAAATATCGTGTTCCATAGCAGCTTGATCTAATTTATTTATACCAGTATCTCCTCTTTTTAGTCTTTTTTCGAGTTTTGTGCCAGGCCCCAGATACTGATAAGTTGGTACGTGTAATTCAAAAGGTAAATTGTTGATAAAATCATTCAAAAGTCCACTACCCTCAATCATAGATGAACTTATTGCCGGCAAAACTCGTTTTAAATATTTAATTCCATCAGGTTTTTCAATCATTTCATCAAGTTTGTTCGAAATAAAATCTTTAATCGCTTTCTTTTCGTTCAAAAAATTGTTGTTTCCAGCCTTTTCTTGAGCATAAATATAATTAATAATTCCATCGAGTTTTGTAAAATCGTCGATATATCTGTATTCAATCTTATTATCACTGTATTTTTCTCACACCTGATCCTTCGATTCTTTTTTCCCAAATTGGTTTAATCAAATTGAGATATTTTTTACCTTTACTTGACTTTGGTTTCTTAGTTGATGGATCATTATTTTTGTAAATTGAATCAGATTTCCATAAAATTTCAGTATACTTTTTCAAGTCTTCTTCAGAATATAAACCGTCTTTTGGAACATCAGTGCCTGTTAATAATCTCCATAAACCTTGAGTTCCTTCATATGGTTTTTCATTAATAATGATATCATTATGCTCAAAATTCACGGGCAAATTTCCAATGATAAAACTTTTCTTTTTTCTGTCCCAATACAAACCAAATTTATCATCCTTTGCTCTAGGAAGAAATTTTTTACCAATTTCACCAATTATTATATCCGTTGTTCCAGGACTTATTGGTTCAACTATGGTAGAGTCTTCAATGATTCGAGGTCTAAATGGTGTTGAAGATGGTAATTTTGGCAATTCAAACTCAGATTCTGGTATCGAAATATCAGCAAATTGTCGTACAACTGGAACCAAATTCATCAAATTTTGATTATCGCTTAAAACATTTTCAATTTTGCCCTCAACATTTTTTATTGCAGATGTTACAGGTTGATTAATTTTTTGAATAAATTCTTGTTCTTTTTCATCAATTCGAATCTGTTCTTTAAATTCTTTGATTAATTTCTTTTCTATTTGATCAAGTTTTTTTGCTACTTCTGAAGTTACGTTCGCCATTTATTTAGGAAAATTTTGAAACGTAAACGTGGAACGTGGAAACGTGAACACGAAACGTGAACACGGAACGTAAAACGTGAACGTGGAACGTGAAACACGAACGTGAAACACGAACGTGAAACGTAAACACGAAACGTGGAACGTAAAACGTGAACGTGAAACGTAAAACGTGAACGTGGAACGTAAAAACGAGAACACGAAACGTAAACGTGAACGTAAAAACATGAAAACAAATAGATTATCACACGTTTATATTGGAAAATTTATTCAAATATTTACCACTTTTAGGCTTCAAAGTTAGATTAATAGTTAAAAATCCGTAGTCTTCCTTCCAAATTTTATCACATAACTCAATAAAGTGGTTAAAACTCATATCAGATCCCACATAATTGTTGTAAATCTTTCTCGAATAGTGATCGTCTTGCTTAAAAACACACAACATATTCAAATTATTTCTAATAACTTGTTTATCAACCTTTGAAAAGCATTGGGAAAGATAGATACAAGATATGTTTTTGTGACGAGACATTACGAAATATTCCTTAATAACGTCCTGATTTTCCAAAATACAATCATCAAAAACGATTAACGAATTGGGTTTACATTCGCTTAACGGAACTATGTCCTCAGAAGCATTATAAAAATGTGATATTTTTTTTCTTTAAGTTTTTCTCAATATTTTCAAATCTTTCTTGTAATTTTTTATAGGCGTCTTGTTCTAAAGATTTACTAAAAACATACAAATTGGAATAAGGAATCAACCTATTGTAGATAAAATTCAATAATAAAGTTGTTTTTCCACATCCACTTGAACCAACAATTAACAATCTGATTGGTTGATCTTTCTTATTTTCTTCAAACGTTTGAAGTTTTATCTGATCTTTTTGCTTTAAAAATTTCTCCATTTAAATAGAAGATTTTCATCTTGAAGCAACGCTTGCGAAAATGAAGCTGTTCAAGTTGACTTCAGAAAGCTCTCAATTATTTTTAAACTTGGAACATCCTATACACTTAGAGGAAGAATCAAATTATTTTATCGGTTTTAAGCGGTTTTTATTCTGACAATTTTGTAATAAATATTAGTGAAAGTTCTCCTTATTGCATAGGATTTAGTGAGAAGAACATAACAAAATACTATGGTTTAAACAAAGGATATTATACTTTCGATCAAATAAAAAATTCCCTTAAAAATTATCTGAAAACATTCAAACAATCAGATAAATCTTTAAACTTTGACGAAAACAAGTTTGAAATGCAAAAAAATTATCTCTCTAATAAAATTTAAATAAAATCACCAGTAAGAATAATGTTTTCAGCAATTATTGTAGATTTGTTAGGGTTTGTTCAAGAAACTATTGAGCCAAATCAGGTATATTTAGGAAATAAAACGCCAAAATTTAGACCGTTCGATGTAATTGAAGTGCACTGCAATCTCGTTGAACCTAGTTTTGAAAACATTTACACAAAGAATCTGAAGTTTTGTACACTTTTTTCCCAAATGTTGCTTATGGATCAAAAATCAGTGAAAAACCGAATGAAATCAATTATATTCCAATTAGAAAAAATATTAAAAGAATTCAAAAAATCGTTCTAACTATACAAGACTCTGAGGGAAATTTATTAAATAATGAGAGTAAAACAACAATATATTTAAGATTATCGAAAGAATGATGAATCAAGGGGGGAACGAATCGTTCTTACCTTCAAATTTTCAAGAAAACAACTTTTGAATGTATAAATTACAAGAGTCTATGCCATAGACCCTTTCAAAATCTTCATCCTGACACTGTTTTTATCAATGAATCTGGGCTTTATTCTCAAAATAAAAATTACTAGTTAAATTTCTTTTCTATCTAAATGGAGTCAGTTGTGAATCTACTCAAATTCAATAATAAAGAAATTTTAACATTTGTTGACGAAAATAATGAATTTTGGTTTAAGGCGAAAGATGTTGCAGAGGTGTTAGAATATAAAGATACGAAGAAAGCAATTAAAGAACATGTCAAAGAAAAATATAAAAAAAGCTTCGAAAACATACATTTTGAAGGTAGGGGTGATTCGCCCCCGCCTTCAAACTTTCAAAAAAACACTGTTTTCATCAATGAAGCAGGCATATATTCTCAAAATAAAAATTACTAGTTAAATTTCTTTTCTATCTAAATGGAGTCAGTTGTAGACCCTACTCAATAATCAACTAAAATTCAATAACAAACATATCTTTACGATTGTTGACGAAAACAATGTGATCTGGTTTAAGGCTAAAGACGTAGCAAAAATTCTAGAATATGAAAATACTATGCAAACGATCAGAATAAACGTTGACGAAGATGATAAAAACTTCTATTTTAATCTAAATATAAGGGGGGCTATAAATAGCTTACCTTCAAACTTCCAAAATAACACTGTTTTCGTTAATGAATCTGGACTTTATTCTTTAATTTTGAGATCGCATAAACCAGAAGCGAAATTGTTTAAAAATTGGGTTACGAAAGAAGTATTACCTTCCATTAGAAAATATGGTGAGTACAAACTCAAAAACGAAAATAAGCAGTTAAAAGATGAAATAAAACAGTTACAAATTTCAGGTCAAATGAAATCCTTGAAAATAGAGAATCAAGAATTGCGAATGGAATTAATGAAGAGAGATATGATATGTAAAAATTTTGATAAGAAAAAGCACCATGTTTTTTGTATTAATTAAGAAGAATCACATGTGGGAATGGCCTTATTACGTTATCAGAGCTCAGAAACGAGAAATACCAAACCGATTAAAACATCTAAAAATAAATTATCCTGAATTAGAGATTTTGTTCATTGATGACGAACCAAATTCTATCAATCTCTACAACCAAATGAAAGAATCTTTGAATATTTTATACAACGGAAATCATTTTACTACAAATATGGCAGAATCTCGACTGAGTTATAGAATATCTAAATTACACGATGAAAATGTTTCTAAATTTTACTAAAAACTCTCGATTTATTATATTTTGTTTGTAAATGTTTAGCATAACTAGGTAACCATCGTTAGAATTTTTTTTTCATATTCACAAGGCATTTCGTTTTTATAACTTTCGCTGAAAATTTTTTTAGCACAATCTTTGCAAAAAGCATCTTTTCTATCTTTACTATACTGCCAGTTATTAAATTCAGAAATATTTTTAATTTCTTTACAAAAGTAACACTTTTTCTCTTCTAAAGTTAATTTGTTCATTTTATCATATAATTCCTTACAATAACAGTCTTTTCTATTCTCTTCTTGACACTTTGTACATTTCTTTTGAGACTCCATTTATATAGAAAAAATTATTACACAATGAAAATGTTAAACTCTTAACTTATGATATTTGGTTTGTAAATGTTTTTGATAATTATTTAACCATTTTATAGTTCTTCCACATTCACATTGAGTATCTTCATAATATAATCTATGAAGATTCTTCTTTACACAATCTTTACAATATGAGTCTTTCTTATCTCTACTATAGTGATCACTATTAAACTCTGAAATTTTTTTAGATTCTTTACATTTAAGACATTCTTTCTCTTCCAAAGTTAATTTTTCTATTTTATCATATAATTCTTTATGATATTCCCTTTCACAATCTTTGCAATTATAATGCATTCCATCTTTCCTATTTTTATCTTTATAAAATTCATTTAAATCTTTAAATTCTTTGCACTTTGTACATTTCTTTTGAGACTCCATTTATATAGAAAAAAATTACAGCTTTGACTTTCTCAATTCATATTCATAGAAATTTCCGGTTATTTCTTCATTATTTAAATCTTTTATACTATAAGTTACAGGATCTGTGTTATTAATTTGATAAATCACAAAGATTTCTCTTGACCAATTGTTCTTATATTTGTTCGAAAATGTTTGTTTTTTACTAACAATTCTTACATGATCATTGACTTTAAATTTAGTTTTCGTGTGAATTTCAGGTGGAACATACTTGAAAACGGTCTCTAATAACTCCTTTTCTGCATCCTTATCTACGTCTTTCGGTTTCATTTTGATTGTGCTGTGAACTGTATCGTTATAATTGTTTACGATTTTTTGAAGAATATCGATCCATTTAAAGTTTTTATTAATCTCAAAAATTACTTTCATTCTCTCATTTTGAGTTCTGTTATATCTCTCTACAATACTTGATTTCTCTTCGTTTTCAGTATGATAAATCTTAATGTTTGTATTTCCTCAAAACATCGTTAAATTCTTTATTTTTTAAACTCTAAACCCTTATCTGTATGAAGTAGGTTAGGAGGTTTGTGATTGATCCTTATGGCATCTTTTACTATATCTTCGAAGGCTTTTTGAAACATCTTTACCGTTTTTTCTTTTGATAGCTCTTGACCAAGCATATTTTGAGAAAGTATCAATAACATTTAACATATACTTGAATCCATAATTTTGATCCGAATAGTTAGACGTTATAACTAAATCTGCTGCCCATAAATCGTCAATTCCTAATGTTATAATTTTTCTCTTTTTAAACTTTTTTCGTACTGGTGCATGAATTTCTCGAGCTTCAATCTCTATCTCATCTTTAGTCTTCAATTCTTGCTTAAACAGGTTTTGGATTTGGATTCTTTATAAACTTACTCTTGTTTGTCTTACATTTTGAACATTTTGCAGCAATTCTATACAATCCATTTTGAGTTTGAACGATTTTTGAATCTATATTTTTCGTTTTTCTTTTTACACTTGTGACAGTGAATTAAATCATCTTCCATTTACATATCAAAGTTTCCAAGTTTATTTAATTCGTCTAATATATCAGATTTTGCTTCATTTTTATAGCCATACGGTACTGTATCGATCTTATTTTCTAGGACAATTCTCTTATCATCTTTAGCGTTCAGTGCCAGCTTGTTTATGGTAACAGTGTACAACTCATGTTTATAACTTTTGATGACTGTCATCTCCCTAAATTCTTCTTTATCTTCGAACATACATTTCTTCAAGTTTTCGATATTTATTGTTTTATTTACAACGCTTCTCTTAATTCCTTTACACCTAACTGGGTTTTTATCTAGATATTTTGTACGAGCACATCTTAGACCTTAAACCACAAAATTCTTCTAAAACTTCGCTATTTAACTCATCTTTGAATTTCCCTATTACCTTCTTATTTTTAGTAGTGAAACATTCATGATCTTTTGGATAATCACTTGTATCAAAGTCATCTATATTTTCTTTAATAATTTTAAAAGGATCTCGTTTTCAATTCTAGGAAATAACTGTCTGTATCCATGTAACACAGATTCAAATCTGGATCAAACTTCTTTAATTTGTTGTAATAAAACTCGTACATTAGCAATTTTGAGAGGTCGAGAACTGAAAATCCTATGTAAATCGGTTTGTTAAATTTAACCTTTTGTTTGTACATGTGACTCGCTATACAGTTGTCGTCAAAGATGTTAAAGCATTTGAAATTTGTTTTCTTAGCTTGTTTCATTGAAAATTCTTCATTTCCAAGCTTAATATCACATCTGTTTCTCACATTTTCCATAGATTTTCCAAACACTGAGTTGTTCATCAGCTTATAAAAGTCCTTTTCAAAAGTCGCTTGTAGCTTTGGTTCTCATGTTTGTGTTAAAATCAATGTATTCTTTCATAAAAGGCTTCTGATCGAATGCAATAACTCTATTCACATGTTTTAACACCATTCCTTGTTCCAGATAGAATTTCAAATTTCTCGAATGAACAACGTATTCAGTTTTATCCAGTAGAGTTGTGCAAAGTTTGTTTTTAAAATGTTTCTGGAGCAAGAGGTAAATCCTTGTGATGTTCGTGTAAATTTGTTGGATATCCAAGATCGACTTCGAGAATATAGCCATAATCTTCGTCGCCAGTGAGTTCTAAAATTGTTTCTTGCCACTCTTCTTTTGTATACGTTTTAGGATCCATCCACTTGATATCACTAAACGGCAGTTTTTGCATAAGACCATACCCATAAAGGTTGTTTGCATCGAGATAGAGTAAATAGTTTTCGGGCTTTGTCTTATCAAAATCTTTTAAATATTTGTTATTTGCTTTCACATATCGTTTAATACACTGAGAAATGCCCCCGCGAATGCCTTTTTTCAATCATCAAATACATATTATAATCACTAATTAATTGTAATTCTATCTTCGTTAATTTTAACAAAAGACTGGGAGCTGTTAGATAGTGTGCTGGATCAAGCTTATAGCAATTCAAACAAATATTCCTAAAATTTTCAAAGATATCAGCGAGCAATAGAACATCTTGAATGTTATAGAGATCAGAGTAATTTCGTAGATTTTTCTCTTTTAATTTGTTCCAAACATTTAAGTAGTGTTGAAAATCTTTCTCAGATATGCTCTCATCTGTCAAAAGTGAATAGAAATCTTGAATTCTCAATTCTTCTGTGTAATCAAGTTTTTCAATACTGTCGATAAATTCATAGGGAAATATTCCTTTTCCAGATAGAATTTTAAAAATCTCGTCGTCGTCATTTGGCTGTCTTTCTATTATCTCATTCAGTCCATCTTGTATAAAATGATTTGTATGTTTGAAGTCTTCTCTCTTTAGATTTTTTAGCTTAACTTTTCTATAGACGAGGCCATGAATCTGAACGTGTCTACAAACGAAAACTTGATGAATTTTCTTGGCTTATCACCTTCGAATTCATAGCCATATCCAGAATTTACAGAATAATTTATATATTTTTTCATCGGTGTTTGCAATCAAATCAACATTTCCATATTGTTTAGCCAATTCTTTTATGTACAAATGAGTATCGTAATTTGACATATTGTGGCAGAAAACGGGAATATTCTGAGGAAATTTCAAATTTAGATTGCAACATGCATGTGCTGCGCCTCGAAACTTGCCGGTTAAATGACAATGATCTCTCACTTTATTATAACTCTTATCTTTCCAACTATCAGGAGTAAAACCATACTGAATTGACCCAACATCATAAGCAGACCATTCACAGATATGACAAACGTTTGAATTTTGATACGAAATTTCTTCTTCTTCTGTCAATTTCATAGGTTTCATGTTCTTAGAATTATATTTTTTCGCTATGTATTTCGATAATTTATTGAGTTCTTCAAACAATTTTGTCGGGACGTTTTTCAAATCTTCTTCATTTTTGGCACGATAACATATCGGTTTGTACATGCGAGTTGGTCACATTCGACACTAAATATAGAGTAAAACCATAAGGAATGTGCCTCTGAATCTTGGTTGTAGTCGATCTTTGTGGATTGTTCTTGCATGTCGGAAATTTTTTCTAATATGCTCTCAAAGTCCATATAAATTACGTACGGATGGTTAAATTTCTTTTGATAATTAGTAAATTTAGTTGTTTGACCTGGAAACGGCATAACTGGTTTACAAACTTCATGTTGCTTACAAATTTCTAAATGATCAGCTAAAGCGCTAGATTTGTAGAAATGGCTTAAAACATCTTCTACACAAAAATTTTTTCTTTCTTTATGTTTAGACAACTGCGAAGAAACAAGCTTATTTAAATCGGTTATCAAAACATAATGAGATTTATCATCTTGTTTTAACATACAATAAATCAATGTTTGTTTTCAGCGTCATATTTTTCAGAAATTTGTAACGGAACAATGTTAATATTTTCATCAAAACTGTAGACATTGATAGACATTGTTGGATACTTATACTTGGAATTGTAGCTTCGTTTTTCAAATATTTGTATATCTTTCAGAGACATTGGATACTCAAAACCTGAAAATATTTCGTCATTCACAAATTTTTCGTATTGCTTTACACGTTCACAGTCCTCTTTCTGGTTTTTCAATAGCACATCTTATTGAGTAAATAAAGCAAAAAATCATCTCTATTTTTTATATTTATACAAGCTTTTTTTATCTTTGATATTCTTTTGGTAAAATCGATGTATGATCCTGCATTCATCATTTCGTGTTTGTTAAGGCTCAAAACTAGTTGTTTACAACTTTTAAATGTCCATCCGGAACCTTTATTTGGATTATTCGTTTGTTCTCGATGTGTTAATTTATTAAATTGCTTAGTAATAAAGTCGTTTACGTCAAAGATTTCGTCTGCTTTGATAGTAAAATACATTAGACATGTTTGCGGTTCACCGTTTACTAAAGTTCGTTCATATTCACATTCCAAAGAGAGATAGCCCTTCATATTTTTAACATTTTTCTTGAAATTTCTCGATTAAACTTTTAAGTTCTGGCCTCATAATTGATAGATATTTTGTAAATTGACATGAACTTATCGTTTAAATTCGTTAAAATGTATTGCTTGAAAAGACCGTGTATTGAGGATAAAACTTCGACATCAATGATATTTTCGGATTTTACTTTAAGAGTTTTATCAATTTCTTCGATCATTTCAGACTTGGTTTTATCGTTAGTACCGATAGCCAACTTTTCAGCTATTGAATGAAGTTTTTCATCAGTAAATAGGTCGAGATTTTTCTTTTCAACTTTGAAATTTCTCTTTAATTCACGTAATTTCTCAATATTAAACATGTTTTCGTGATCGGCAATTTTATTTTCTCTAGCCCACTGTCTTAAATAATTTAGTTCATTATTGTAAATTTGCTTGTTTTTTTTCATGACTTTTAGAATTATAATGGCGATCATAGTTTTTTCTTAAAATTTCTATTTTGCAGAACGGACATGATATTTTATCGCGCTCCCATTTAGATAGAAAAATTTATTTAACTAAATGGTGCTTGTAAACCAAACGATTGCGCCTCTCACGGCGTGATATCACTACGGATATGACGCGGGCGAAGCGATTATCGTGATGGTCGGTCTGTAGTGGCACACCTCGACTGTCATTGATACACACAGCGCAATCTTTCGGAAACTAAAATGTCGGTAATGCAGATTTGCTTTTAAGAATAAAAATTGTGTTCCCGTTTACTATTATAACATTTTCTTTTTCAAAATGTTAGATAATTTTTTACCTATTTTAAATATGCGTACATTTTGTTACTTGTAATTTTCAAATTATATTTTAAATTAATTTCTTAAATTTTTACTTCACGATGGGCTGTTGTATTGTGTTGCTGAGTATATATGTCCGCGAATTCGGTTTGGTCGGTTAGGAAGTTTACTTCTGAACTGTTTTCAATGCGAGTGGCCATAGCGGAGAAACACCAAGTTCAGAAGTATTCAGATCGTATTCCGGAACCATTTCTCTATCCGTATCTCGCTCTTCTCTCTCTCTCTAGCCTGAATATAGATCCTAGCCTATAAACGGCAGAAGTGATCGTGTCATAGGCATAAAAAGAGAGGGAGAGAGAAAGAGACAGAGGGAGGAGAAAAGGTCGACCGAGAAATGGTTTTGCACTTTTTGACTTTGAATTTTTTCTATTTAAATGGAGTTCTTGAAAGAGTTTAAATGATATTGGAGAATGTAAGTTTAAAGAGTATAAGAAGTTAAATGAATTGGAAGAAAGGAAGAAACATAGAATCTTGAATTTGGAGAAAATGAAAGATAAATTCGGGTTTACAATAATTGCCGAGTTGGAAGATTGTAAAGTACACTTGCCCGAACAGATTTTTGACTGTTTTTGGATGAAAAAAAGATTTAAAGAATTAAACAAAAATGAAAAAATTACACTTGATTGTTACTGGAAAGAAGACTATAAAAGATAAAGGAAATTATAACAATTAACTTTGTAGAATAAAGTCTTAACTCTAAAAACTTGCAGTCCCTCCCCACGTCATAGTACTGTTTTGATAACCATAGTTGGTGTCTTTCTTCATAGGAATCCACATGGAATATTATCTACAGTAATACCTTTTGTTTCACACAAAATGTGGCTATATTCTATAAGAAAAAATTCTATAATGCTCTTTAATGAATTGTGTTGATAAATCTTGATACTCACAAAAATTCCTAAGAAATTCATCAATTAAGTCTTGATTATCTTGAAAGGACGTATAAATATGGGAAAAATGTCATAAAAAACGATAAAAAACTCTCTGTTTGTTTATTTTTTACTTTCTTTTCAATATCTTTCGTAATTATATTAAATATGTAATCCCTTACTTTTTTAGTTTTTTGCCGATAGTAAAACACTCCATTAGACGTTTTTTCTGCAAAAGACTTTACAAGTTCTTTGAATTCTGTATCATTTAAGGAAAAGTATCAAACTGTTCTTTAAAATGTTTTGGTAATTCGTTGAACTCGTTTAAAATTTGTCTTTCTTTGTAAGTTTTTGAAATGCCTAGAAACTGAAGAGAGCTATGGTGAGTTCATGTTGTTTATTTAGTAGAAAAGTTTTTTATTAAAGTATGTTTTTTAGTAAAAATGTTTTAAATTGATTAAATTTTATTAAGATTAAATCCTTTATTCGTAGCAGATTTGACAACATTTTACAAAGCACAGCTTAAGAAAGTAGAAGCAAACAGCTATAGATTTGGTTTAATTTTTCATTCCTCAGAGTAGATAGTAATGTGCCGATCCTGGATCGCTTTTGGAGACGAACGACTGTAGATTCGGTTAATTTTTCAATTGAGATTTGCTGTGTTATTTCTCAGCTTCCTTTATGGTACATTGAACAGTATTTTACATTGCTTTTCGGTCGGCTCCGTAAAGTGCGCCAGGAACCCCATATTACTATCTACTTATATATATATGTAATGTGTAATGGTAGCACATTCACCCGGCAAGTGAGAGATCCGGGTTCGACTCCCGGCGGAGCAAGTACTTTTTGCGATTCATTGTTTATTGAAATTAAATAAGGCTATTGCCATTTATACAATTTAATGTATATATATATATATATATATATATATATATATAAATATATACATTATATATATACATATATATATATATATATACATACATTATACATATATATATATATATATATATATATATACAGTTACACAGTCTTATTTTTTTCTACGTTAGGTACTAAGCAGTATATTTGGCAGGTCATGAGAAGCTATTTATATACATCACGTTATCTCAAACAACCATTTAATGGGACTAGATTGTGGACTGAGGAGCTCCTCGAGGAAGAGATGCAGACGTTTGTACATAAGACGACTAACAACTTCTCCTATTATCATCAAGTCATAGTTAATGGCCTTAATATGTGTTATAAGATTACGTCGTTGGAGTGTCAAGATATTCCTCGCATGCTAAAACCAGCGTTTCTAAGTGGATGATAAATAATATAGGAATAAAGCATCAAAACACGTTCTTGCACGTTACAAGCATTGAAATAGTATGCAGTCCTTGCTAATTGACTTGTACATGTTCTGTTTTAATTTGTATATCAACGTATTCCTTGCTTAGGAAAATTAAAATTTATGTGTTCGGAATGTTGGAACTAATGAGCTTCAGACAAAATAATACTACTACTGAATTAATTCAGTACTTACCATTCCTTCGTAAAGGTAATAAGTTAGTGTTATTTTCTACGATGTTCTTGGAACTAAATTCTAAGTGGAAATGAATATATTTTACACGTGTAGTAATATTTTCTTTCTTGAACTGTGTAACCGAACCTCAGTCTACCAATGACAATCTCGCACGCCTTATCTGTACGTAAAATTATCACTTTTTCATATTTTATAAACTAACCCTTTCAAGTAAGACATGTATTTTTATTGTACAACAACGTAAATATATTAAATAGTAAAGTAAAATTACATCTGCGGATTTCAAATTTTTCTAGATGTAAATGTATATACATTGCTTCACATTTTCTTTTTAGGGAATTACATCTTGGAAGAGCGAGTTCTGGAAAATAAGGGCTAAAGGATAAGAGAGCGGATCAGGAACCAACCTCACGACTGATTGGGAGATGTCAAATACGTAAGAATCTTAATTAGCTTTTGTGCCTGCGATTATACCCCTAGTCCTCAAGGAGAGGAGTGCACAATCTCCCTGAAGACGGGCCTAGAACTCCCCAAATGAGAATTCTCAGAGAAAAGCTATTAATATCATTTAAAAATTTGCAGAAAATTCACATTACCCTTCTTTCTATAAGTGCATATTAAAGGCACTATAAATATATATATTAGGCCTATAACATCCACATAAGAACTCTGATTGCCTCCTCAAATCTATCAATATAAAAAATAACATTCTGGAGATCTGTAGATCGATAAGATTAATCAAATTACGAGTACTGCAGTGGACTAGGAAATGCAGTTCACAGTTTAAAATGAGGAACACAACGATTTTCAGTAACAAAAAATGTTCTCAAACGTTCGGTCTGCAATACATAGCAGCCACCCAATATCCCTGGTCATACAGACTAGACCGAGCAACCGCAATGAGCCAGTGCTCAATTATGTTCACTGTATTACTGTGAAAAACTGTTTAAATAGACCCATTTTATAGGTAAGGACTGCACGTTTTTTATATAAAATTTGTATGGACAGTAGTAGGATTTGCCAACCAAAATCTCCCGAATTCATAAGAAGACAGCCCGGGAACAAATGCCTAATGAGAAAGCTAAGCGTGCATAAGCGAGTACAATAATCTTTTACCCAAATAATTCAAGTTCCGACTACTCTTCATGTAGTGCAGACTTACTAAGAAACATACATTATATTGGTACTCTAAATTTTGTTTTATAGCAATAAAAATTGGATGTTATAATAGCCCTTAGTTTATTAATCTCTATTTCAGTTTGGCTACACAATAGTGGAATTCAGTAAGGCGAAATTTACAATCGACAGTGCTAGTTAATCTTGCAAGTTTCTTTTTTGGAAGTGAGCAGTAGTCAGGAATAGAATCATTGGTGTCAATCAGGGCAATTATTAGTGTCCCCATTCACTGCATCCGTCAGACCGCATATTAATAGAATCTAAAATGCCATGGAAGCACCAGGAATAACATTGAACGATAACTTATGATTGGGCAGACGTGACTAAAGGCAACAATGCGTAGATATCTCTTATAGCGGCTATCACCTATAACTACTACTATTTGAATTTTTTTTTTTTTCAAATTATTACAATTGTGAAGGCATGTGGACCCGATCTTATCCGAAATACTTTTAACCATCCAGCCCAGTTACGGAATTGTTCAGTTATTTTTAGTATACTGTTGTGATTCAACGTTTTTGTTTTCCTGTTTAATATTTTTTCTTTGATGTTTAATGTTTTCTTTTTAACACAGTATAATGTTTCCTTTATTAGGCTTGTAAACGGTTTTTTCTCTGATAGCTTTCGAGTTTATAGCCGTAGTACAATACTACCTGTTTTCGTATAGTATTAATTTATTAAATTTCGTAATACAATTGCCTAGAAACTCGTTGTAGTTATTAAAATCAAGTTAGGAAACATTTATAACAGAATTCATCGCTTTTCCAAAACTCAACGGCATCGTCAATAATTGATGAGCCGGCATGGAGTGCATATGACCATCGTGTGTAGTTATTGGTCAATAATTACTAAACTGATTTTTATCCTTCATTTATTATACGATTAAGTTTCCAAAATTCAATCTCTAGAATACCTAAATTTTCCCAATTATCACTTAGTTATTTTTACGACTTCATTAGATCATTAATTTTGTGTGAATATTTTTATGAACAAATATCTTATAATTGAGGGTTATTCCCTTGGACATATGGTACAGACACGTCTTCCACAATTAATTTCACTAAGCCCCACATCCCAACACACTTCATTTATTAGATAGGGTTAAAGTTACAGTAAATTTTCTTCCATTTCTAATAATAACTAGGTATAAGGTAATGGATAAGGGGAATAATTACTAGTCTCATATGGAATTAAGCTTTTCGACCGATGGTGCTGTCACTCGCAATGGTCCCTCCATCTAGAACGGTCTTAACCCACACTGTCCTTCCATTGATTGTAGGGTAAACGGCAAAAATCACCGTGTGCGGAGGCGGGTATCATTTAATGAGGGACAGACATCGTTCCCAAGACCATTCGGTTTCGCGAGCAGCGCAACACGATCCCCCATCTAGGACAGGGGACACGTACAGCAAAAAGTTGTAGGGCTATGAAAGTTCCAACGCATAATGTTCCCAGTTTTTCTGTTCATGCTTGCACCAAAGCTACTGATGTTAATCTTATCAACTAAAAGGATGATTGTCCTTCCCAATTAACATCTTGGACCTTTACTTACAAGCTGATGTTATTATTATCTGAGAAAACCATATCATCTGTATTCTGGTAGCAAGCGTTACTTAAACAAGAACTGAGAGATTATAGGAGAGAGCGGGGAGAATCTCCGGTAGAGGGAGATCGGTAGGGACAGTTTCGAGGCATAAATATGTGTGATAATGTAACTTGTGTCACTTTCACCCATCTAGTTTAGACTGACGGAGTGACAACATTACTTACGGAAGGTAGGAAATTCTCTATACAGTATATCTTTCGTAACCAAAAGCTTTTCCTTTATTAGTTATTTTAAAATTAAGAAGGACACGTCGTGCAAAATTATATTTTATTAACATTCATAAAAAAAACTAAAACATTATAATATATGTGAAAAAGGTATTACATTGTGGGGGGGGGTTTTCGTACCATAAATTTAAAAACACAAATCTATTACAAAAGTCCTTTCATATTTAAAATTTAAATTATTGAACAATCTAACTACTAGTAGGGTCTATCAATTAGGGAACCAATAAAATTACAAACAAGTAACCCCCCCACCCCCCCCCCCCCCCACCCCCCCCCCCCCCCACCCCCCCCCCCCCCCACCCCCCCCCCCCCCCACCCCCCCCCCCCCCCACCCCCCCCCCCCATTATAATAACCATTAAATTAAGGCTTTTTTGGTTATATTAAAGTAAATTCCTATGCAGTATTCCCCTACTCATAAAATACATGCAAATAAATACTAAACATCTGATTTTTTATTTGTCCGGAGCTATTGCCGCGCTCCAGACAATCATTATTTTCCTTACATCTGTTTTTATTGCTACTTTCGATATCAATGGCTCCTACCACTCATTGCTTCATACACAAATTAACAAAATTATATTTCTGTTGCCATTCAGAATGATGTATACCCAAGTTTCTAAAGGGTAGCTGCCCTAGACTTGTGTGGGAGTTTTCTGTAGACAATGGAAGCACCTGATGCAAGTCGATTGAAAGGGAACATGTATCCACTGTTTGGGAGCTGTATATAGGCATAAGCATTATTTATTTCTTGTCTTGCCTTCTCTTCTTTCCAGCCTCTGTTTTATGGGACACATAACCGGGGTTACTTTGAAACTAGAGCGTGTACCAGATCGCATTTGTTACAGGTGTTAGACCTTAGAGTTTTTAAGGACAGCTGAGGGAGTATTTTTTGAAGCTGTTATAACAGAAATGGGTACGTAGTTTGAGAATTAGAATAGGCTTAATTGTAAGCATTATATGAACAAAGTACTGTCAATTCTTGGCTTATATACTCTTTGCACAATGTCGTCCTACTTGAATGGCTTTAATCTCTTGGAAAGCCATTTATATGGTCAAAAGTACTCTTCTCTTCTTCTTCAGGATATTGCTTTCCTTTCTATTTTCCTCTTTTTTATGTGTAATTAACAGTACGTATTTGTTTAGCTTTTACCACAGTTTCAATCTGCCTTTTGGATACTGAAAATAATTCAAGAACACTTGTCCTATATAAGAAAATATTAAATGTTGAAAAAAACCGACTCAGCAGATGGTTATATTTTTGCTGCTTTGAGGATTTATTCTCAATGTATTTCTGTACGGCTCCTTGTTTTTCATTACTTTTCTTCGCCTCATCTTTCGTCTTTATCTCGCCTATTTCTGACACGTTCAACGTCATGGTGAACCACTTCACTACCCATTAGATTTGTTGTAGAATTATTAAAATTCGAGTAAATCTAAATAATATTACAATAATCTAAAACTCACAATAACAACCACTCTTGTAAACGATTCTTGCTGTTTTTAAATATACTCTGGTATCAGCTGGTTGGTTCCTTGTTACAGCTTACTTTTTATTGCTAGGTTTACTGATCATAGCACGCACACTATCTAGCGGGTTTTTTAAAACCTACTTCCTGATATTTTATGACATAGCCTGTTTTTCATTGAATGTTTGCCTGTATATAGTACATATTTTAGGTTCACAAACTCAACTTTTAGTTTTTTCACTTAACCCAGTTTTCTTTACCAAATCTTCAATAAACATTTGCCCTTTCATCTATAATGATTAACTTTTCATAAGGAACAAAAAGAAAACTTTAGTTGTAGAACTTTACATCGTAGTAATTGATACATTCTATAATGAAATTTTTATAGGTACTTTGCATAGGTCGTTTTGTTTGATGAGTGTACAATACATATTATTATTCTATGTATTTATGTATAAAAACTTTTTTACCCTTTATGTAAGCATCAAGTAATAAATAAAGTATTTTAATCTGGCAAGTCAGCAATGTAACTGATTGACACCATGTCATTCGTAAAACCATATTCTAAGAAAATGTTCTCTTTTCAAACATGTTTCATTGCATATTTTTGTATCACATAATTACTTTCAGATATATTTAAAAACAGGCGCTGTCTTGAAAATTGATGTGGTATTGGTTTTGAGTAATTTAAGTTTAATCAAATAAAAACATAAATATGTTCTTATTTTAGGTCCTTGATTTAAGTAGAGTTATTAAATTCCGTTAGTTTTTCAAATATTTTAAGACTAAAATGTTATGTGATTAAAAATTTTTGTGCATTCTCTTATACAATTAGGAATGCAGATAAAGATGTTCAGAGACTACAAGGTAATATTTGGTGACTACATTGAATAGATATGTCTTTTATAGGAAAACGTGATGATTCTTAAAAGCATTAATTTAATCAAGGCTTAACTTGTTCTGTATTATTGTACTGAAACTTTGTTGTTTGTACTGGATAGTATGTAAATTGCTAGTATCCATAAAAGTACATCCCGACAGCTTATTCCATCTTGTTGCTAATTGTAATTCCGATACAAACTAAAACTCCCGAGTGTTTGTTGAGTAAGCTTTGTTTATTTCAAAAGCGTTACTTTCTGGTCTCTCTCCTATCATACTGATCTAAGATGGATTCCACATTGTTTCCAATAGAAACGTCACTTCAAAAATTAGTATCTATGATTGACGGTGTACTAATAAACATATGTGAGATAAGTTATTATCCTTAAAAGAAATATATCTTTCAGCAAATTTGTTTATGTCTACTCCTTCTCATGGTTCAAAGAATTTCTAAAAGAAATATCATTTGGAATCCTGATGTAACCTGATAAGCACACTCCATAGGTTCCGATGTATCAAATGGAGATTGGGAACATTTCAATCTCAAGACTCAATCCTTTTTATAGTTTCTGGCGGACTCAACATTTGTACGAGAATCTACCATTACTTTGAAACAAAGAGAATTTATGAGATAGGTTATGGTAATTGGAAGAAAACTATATTTTGTTTTATTGCTCTATATAAGGTTTCAAAAAGTACACCATCATGTGGAACAATAATCTTGATCACGAAGCTTCTCACAACTCTGATGTAACTTATAATGACTAGAAAATTTGCTATCTCCGTACTCAAACATTGGCTCCTCAGTCCAGGAGGGATTTTTTATATTTCCCCAAATAGGAATATCACTCCAACCAATACCATGAAAAATATATTCCTAGCATATATTATGTAAGCTCTGGGCATTGGACGAGAGTTATTGTCTAACCTCCTCCTTTTTGAAGTCGGTAAAAGAACGTGCTTGGCCTACTCATAAAATACAAAAGTTATTTTCGGCTCCTGTACTTCAATATTGCAAAACTACTCTACGACTAAATTGAGTTTTCGAGTACCAAGAAAGCTTTTTTATCACTATTTTTAGAATATACCTAACCTCAATAACGTATCCTCTAAGTGGAAAATGTTTAATTTCGGTTCGTTGCTTATTAAATAATAGTGGAGTGAAGTTTTGAATTAGCAGGCGTTTATCGAATAGTCTAGTTAGTGAATATCTTATAACAGATGTTCCAATTCCTTACCCCGACATCGGTTGTATTATGAATATGACGTAAAAAGAGAAAAACTGTGTTTTCCCCCGAGGGAATTTTCCTCGTCTGTTCCACTCTGTGCGTTACCGTTGTCTCTCTGAGCACAATAAAATACACTTTCCTCCCTTAATACTACAATATTTATTTCTTATAAGAGACTATTTTTAAAGACATTTTAAATATAAATCCATTAACACTTTAATTGGATACAGACATCATACTTTTTATCATAATTAACTGTTACATCTTGAATAAATGGAGAAAATGGAAATCACAATTTAAATCTACGACTTTTATCACACGAGACGAATAATTAAGATACACTTAAATACATACTTAAAACATATTTTAAATACACATTTAAAATTTTAGAGTGTTGTACACCATTGTACAGTTTCTTCATATAATATTGTAGGATTTATAGTTTATGTTATTATTTTATATTCCTGGAGTGCAGAATTGGAATATGTTATTGTAATTAATAGCGTTTCAATATTGGTAAGGTAATTTATTACAGTAACAAGTACTTATGACAGAATTACAGAATAGGAACAATGCACATTTAAATAAATATATGTTGTATTAAAACTTAAAGAAACGAATAAAAAGAAAAGATTGTTTTGAAGTGTTTAATTATTGATAGAAAAATTCTATAGAAAACGTTGTCGCAAATATACATATGACAGGGGTATGAAAATTAAGTTTAAAAAAGACTAACGTTTTTACCTTTTCTCAAATTTGTGACTACTTAGATCCAAACTCTTGATTAGTGACGTTGATCGGTATTTATTTACAGTTAATTTCAATCTAAATGGCTTTTAATTCTGGACTAATAGCATGTAAATATTATAGGTGAAATTTTGCATGAACTGCATTTAGCGGAACTGTGTTTATATTTTACATTTATCATACTAAAATAAAAAAAATTATTTACGAAATTAAAATTTATTAA
Source organism: Homalodisca vitripennis (assembly GCF_021130785.1). Classification (NCBI taxonomy): domain Eukaryota; kingdom Metazoa; phylum Arthropoda; class Insecta; order Hemiptera; family Cicadellidae; genus Homalodisca; species Homalodisca vitripennis. The sequence continues at coordinate 134,363,090 of NC_060207.1, forward strand.
TGATAATATATTTACATAACGACACAAATCACATTTAACAGGTTATTTTAATTGATTGTGAGGAGCATATGGAGATTTTTATGAACTAGATAAAACTGTATATTTAAGTTAAAGTAATATTAATCCACCCAAAAATTACGATTTATTTAAGCATTAATATTTTCCAGTAAAAGAGCAAAACTGTTGATGTTAACAATGTGACAGCCAATTATTTATTAACGTAAATCCCATAAACCCCAAATTGTTATAAAATATATTTCCAGTTGTTTTGACCTACAGCTATAAAATAGCTAGACAGACATATATCGTGTCTTTAAGTATTTTCTCAATATTTTGAGGAATTATTCCAAGGCCCTCGTACAAGGCTTCTCTGACCGATGACCGACGTGACGGCACAAACGTTCATCAATACTACTTGTGAACTGATAAAGACGTCACAGCCATCTGTCAACTTTCCGCTATTATTACGCGAAAACCATTTAAGTTATAAAGACATTAGTTGCACCAGTGGAATCCTCTGCTCATAAATATCAATTCAATTTATATAGTTTATATTCGTAATAGTACTTATTGTCATCTGATATCGATTCAAATGTTGTACGGCACGGCCTTGACGTTCTTTGTTGCAACTGTTGCTAGGTTATTTTGTAGGCTAGTTGTCCATAATTTATTGTTATGTTGTGAAATGGATGATTCTCGTTGTTCAAATTATATAGTTGAACTATTGGATGATAGATATATTATTTCTGATTATGAAAGTGACAAATTGGCAAATAAAGTGCACGATGATATATATTTGTCAGATTTGTTGTCAGGTAGTCTGGATGATTATAAACCCGTGGAATGTGAGTTATATTTTGAACTAATCGATAGTGACAGTGACAAAAAATTCATCATTATCTGATATTCCTCTTGCCCAAAGAATTCATCAAACACCAGTATGGATACGCATACTGCAACAAAGGTAGTATATACTTTAATTTTTTTATGTGTTTTAAATAAGTGTGTATATATAAAAGGTACATTGAATGAAAAGCAGAAAAAATTTAAAATGCGCATTTTTGAATTTATGTGCCAATAAAAATCAATACTATAGTAAATAAATGCAATATTTTTTATTATCTTACAGTTTTGTCCGGTTTCTAACAAAATAACTGATATACAACACGTATTACTTAGCAGTTAGTACATATGTTTAAAATATATGAAAAAATATGCTGTACACAGGCAAAAAAATCAGAGCATCATTCTGGAGTTTCTTACTTTCAGAATAAGTTTTTTTGTTTGTAAAAAGTTATAAGAAATAAATTTATGAATCTCAAAAAATTGCCGTAACTGTTAAGATTATTATAAATTGTCAGAAGATATCAAAGACCAAAGATGGAAGACAAAGTGAAAATACGGCAAAATCCACCCCCTCATGTAATATTATTCGAGTAAATGAGTTATAAGCATATTTCTATTTTTATCGTGGACTAGAATAAAACTTACACCCAGTATATCCATACAATTCCTCCAGTCTTTATTACTAAAAGGGAGGATAACGAGACGTCTCAATAGCCTTACAGGCCTTAAAAAGTTTTCGTAAAGATGTACTTTGGATACTTTTTATTCTTAAAGGAACCTATTAATCTTCTCCACAACTTCCTCAGATCTTATAAATTACATTGTTAAAAAATTACAATATTACAAACGACGACAAGTACCGACTTTAATTTATTTGTTAATTATTTGTTATTAATTAGTATTATTTACAAATCACTATATTGACAATTGCCCCCGGCTATCACTGTATATGACAGTAATATTCTGAAATAAACTAATTTTTGTTTCTTTAGAACAAAGCTGTTTTAGTTAAAGACAAGTCAATAAGAACTCTTAATGTCATTATGTATTATTTAAAAATTCTTAACTATTGACTATATTTATAGAGCAATAATCATTTCAAGGTTTGATAACATATAAACTTCTTTTACATCAATAACGAAACCAACACTTAACTAAAACCAAAACAATAAGCTAATAACATTTAGTTTTGTTACGTATAACACAATATGAATAAACCTTTTAAACACTTTTTTTAAAATTTTATTTTTTCTTACAATGTAAATTTCGAAATCTGTGATTTCATTTTCAGGTACTAACTAAGGTTAAGTTAATTATGAAAATAAATAATCAAAACCAATTTTATTTGTCATGTGTTTTTTTCACTACCTTGGTGGCTAAGTTTGTTGTATTTAATTTTATGTGTGATAAATGTATATTGTTTAAAAGTCTATCGAATAATAAATTTTTTGTTAGAAAATCTTTGTCATTTAATAATATATTATGATTAATTTTGGCACTTTAGTAAATTTCAAAATGTTCTAAAGTAGGTAATAAGCGACGTTTTTTGCTTGTGTGTAAAAATTTCAAGATTGTTTTCGATGTTAGTGTATGTATGGCCGGTGTTATTTAAATGGTCTGCATATTTTGAATTTGATAATGTTTTCAATGCTTTGCTGTGTTCAAGGGAGAAAATCTAATTTTGAAGGATCGGCCAGTTTGTCCAATATAGAGGGATAGACAATCGTTGCAATTTAATTTGTATACTCCACAATTGTTGAATTTTGATTTTTGGTTTGTTGAATTGCTTTTGTTTTTGATTAAAAGTCCAAGGTTGTTCGAGGTTTTGAAAGCCAATTGATATCCTTGTTTATAAAATGATTTGTTAATTTTGTGATAATGTTTACCAAGGTAGTCTGATTGAATGTATTTGATATCTCTTTCTTCTTATTTTTTTTCTTTGTGTAGTTCTTCGATAATACTTCAATCATGCTTGGTTTATATCCATTATTTTGGGCTATGTATTTAATAATGTTTAATTCTTTATAAATATTTTCAGTCTTCATTGGAATTTTGTGTAATCTGTCGATCATTGATTTGAATGCAGCCATTTTTTGGTGATGTGGGGTGATTCGATGAGGAAGGAATAACTAAATCCGTGTATGTCGGTTTTTATGTAAATTTTGAAATTGTGCTTTCTGTTGATCTTGGTTATAGTCAAATCAAGGTAGTTTTATTATATTATTGCGCTGTCATCGACTATGAAGTTTCCGAGCGCCGCCACCGCTGAGCCACGATGTCTGCCGATGCTGTCACTGGAGCCGATTGCCGACACTGTGGTCCCCTGCGTGCCGCCCAGTCCGGCTATACCTTGAATGTTACCCTACAACAGCTACGCTGAGGCAGTGAGATCTCCACCTCCTAACGAACGCCTTACAGTTGTTGTTTATTAAAAATCAAACTCCACTTGGAAACAGAGGACATACTTGACATACAAAACCCAATCAAAACTAACAAACATTCAAAGACAAACTGAAGTAAGATTGCTTCATAAAAATCCACAATTTGCAACCAACAAAACTGGATCAAATCCAACTTATGTTCAAAGATCTGAAAACCGATCTCTTTTTACTAACCGAATGCGCTTTCAAACATGGAGAATATCGCACTGTGCAAAGTTCAAATTGGCTTCCACGTTTTTGTCAAACTCACTCTATGAATGAGTTAGCATTTTTCTGAAACAACATTTCTTGTTTACCCCCTTTCTGATCCAAGAATCAATTGAAAAGGACTTTGATGCAGTCGGGATCAAAATTCATACGAATCAGTCAAAGTTAGTCGTGATCGGAATTTACAGGTCTTTTTAGTGGATATGTAGACATCTTTTTCTAAATTCGAAACGTTATTGAGATTCCTGACTGACCAATGTCTGGAATTTGTCGTGATGGGGTATTTCAACATTGATGCGTTGGACAACACTCTCCATTCCACAATTCGAAGAGTCGATTTACTTAGGTCATTTGACCTGGGGTTGCTAGTCAAATACAGTCGGCCTCCAGAAATATTTTGTAAATCATCTCCATCAATTGTGCTATTGATAATCTTCTTGATTATGTTTGATATAGTTTTTCTTCATTTCTTGTGTCTAACGCAAATGAATCTGATTCTATATTGTTTTAATTCACTTATAGTACTATTACCATTTGTACCTGTATTTATATTAGCTCTGGTTTAAATTTATTATCTAGAAGATTGTATAGGTTTATTATCAAATTCTTAAAGTTTGCTTCTGCATTTTGCATTAATTCTACGATTTTTGGTTTCTTTCTTCTTCTATTTTTTCTGTTTCGCTTTTTATAGTTTTATTGCACTAGCCATTTATTTAAGAAAAATATTGACAAGTTTATTGATATATTTAAAATTTAAGTTTTCTCTTATAAAATGACCTGATTCTCTATATTGTTTTACCTTGATTGGTATGCAATTATGTGCGTCTGTGATCAAGCCTTTTATCATTTTTGCCATAAAATTCAAGGTCGTTAGATTCAGAAACAATTTTATTTATTAGTATGGTAATATATTATCAAATCCTAAAAATATATTTGGTATTATAAAAGAATATAATTGATACAAAATAGATTATGTAAATATACAAAAAGAACTAAACACAGCCTAATATAAAGAAACTTTAAAAGGAAATAAATAATTATTTGTAGAGGCAAATAATACATTATTTTAATTCTCGCTTGTGCTATCACTAGATTTGATATTTGAAAGAAAAAAATTATTGTTTATTTTATGTAAACAAAATTGTTTTTTTTATAATGCAAAATTCTCTCGGCTCTTGATCTATAAAAAAGGTGAAGTAATGTTTTAATACAGATATTGAACAACAGTTAACAGCAACAATTCCAACGCCACACGCCTTCTCCATTGACCTTGTTATGAATAGACTATCCCCGTTATTTTGTCTGCTGAGATCTTTGCGCAAAAGATTTTGGCAAAAAAACTTTAAGGAAGTAAATATTACTTTTGTTCAATATCAGTCCAACGGATACCATAAGACTGATTTTATTTTTCCCACTAAACATTATTACTTATTATTTTTGTTACTTAACTTTTTTCATAATTCTTTACTTTAAACAATGTTTTAAGTTTACATTTTCTTCTCATCTCTTGCATTTTGAAGGTTTCAGGGTACAAAGTTTTGTTATTTTGTCTTTTAATTTTTATTATTGATATTTAAACCATTAAAAGTCATATAGTACAAATTTTACATAATGTTTTGTTCTACGCGAGAGTCAATTTGGTTAAGACTTTGGAACAACGGGTTCTGAAGGAGACTTTACTCTGTTAAATACTCTGATGTGTATAAGACGTCACATTGATGAGGCAAGTATAGGTATTTAGGTAGTCAAAGGGTCTCTCTCACGTCAATTACTAAAGGCTGCTTAATACTTCATATGTATCTCACGTGACAGTATTACTAACCTACTCTGGCATGGCTGACATTACAGGTGTTACCTGTACGATACACTGATAATTAACATTGTCAGTTTGTTATTATTATTTATTTGATATTTAACTCAACTGTTGAGACAATGTTTATTCAAGGCAATTACACAATTTTTCATTTCATACCGTCATGTAAGCGCATTAAAGACATTGAGCAATTAACCTTTATATCCAGTAAACGTTTACGACTGCAGTTCGAACAGTTTTATTCCAAGTTTTATGAGAAATACTAAAAGTGGTTAGTAAACATTTTTTCATACAAGAAACGGGAAGAACGATTTTTTCATTTGTACCTAAAAGTTTGTTCGGTTTATCTAATCCAAAAGATACATGAGATGAAATAGTGACATTTCGTTGTTTATGTTAATTGTATTTTATACTAAAATATAATTAGCACTATGGAAGAGGTACTAATATTCACTATACAATTACAGTTCACTAAAAAGTAAAATATAAATGACAAATTTAATTGAATGTAAAATTCTTAAAAATAATATTAGTCTCATACAAGAACAATATTGTTGGAAAATCTAAAGTGGTTAATCAGCTTAATATTTTTTACCAATACTTAGTTTTATCAAGTATAATCCCGTATATACAGTAATATACATTACAACCTTGTAGCTGGTTAATGATTAGGATTATTTTTCTCCGACTTACTTGAAACTTGGGGAATAATAGACTAATTGTCACGCGTAGTAATAATATCTTGTCTTGGAACTTTGTAGCCGAAGTTCTATACCTCTCGCACCTTGTCCGTAAGTTAAATTTATATTTTTCGTATTATAAAATTAGCCGTTTCATATGAGACATAGTTTTAATAAATAGTACATTAAATTCATAAATAGTAAAGTAAATTACATGTGATGATGTTTTATTTGCACATTGAAATAAATATAGATTGTGTTAATATCATTCTGATGAGACCACATTGTCTCGATAAATGGCTAATCCCGTCACGGTTTTTTATCAGTCGAGTTCAAGTTCTATTCTTCAAGTTTCAATCTTATTTTTCACGAGAATAATATTTTTTTATACTTGTACTACTTTGTTTTTTTTCTTTATTTTTGCGCCTACAGCTACAATATTAAGCCAGGAATGTAATGTTAGTCGTAGTCAATGTTAAGGAAAGTCAAGTTAAGAATTTATTAAAAATAGATGTTTCATAAGCAAAAATCCGAAGAACAATGGAACCACTAGTCTCACCCTCCTCCCCCCTCATCACAACCGATATATGTTTGGTTTACTACTACTCTATTTTGGTAACAGCCCGGCAAACTTCATATTAGTATTCACTATATAATATATAAGTTATGCATATAAGTTTTATTAGCCACAATTAAATTTTCATAAACAATTTGTAATCCCAAATATTTATTACTACGACCACAAACATATCGAATCATATGTGCTTCGTCCATTCGTTACAACTTTTGGAGCACGAGTTATACCTATTTATATTCCTTTGTACGTTTTACTGTAATACATTTATTATACAATATTAATTAAAGCTCCTTCAATATAATGTGTCAACGTATGGTAGGCGTTAGGAAGTCAAGTAATATGATCAGTTTACTATTGAAAGGAAACAGCAAGACACTTTTACCGTATCACCGGTCTGTGAGACCGGAGGGGAATTTCATGTTTCTGAAATTGGCACTACTGGTGTTCGGTTGCCCCCTTCACGCTCAGTAGCTGTCAATCGGTCTCTCCTGAGCCGTTTTTGATTGGTTTTAGTTTGTCTAAGGCGTTTGACCTTGAATCAGTCCAGTTTATTTTGTGAGCGCTACGGTCTACTGTACCGGACGATACGGTTACTGTAACTATTCTACCGGTCTGTCAGACCGGGTGATACGGTTGAAGTGTGAATAGTTATTACGTGTTTGTATATATTAGTTTTTACGTTTTATTATAACTTGTTATAATCATGAGTGACTCGGAAATTTTAAGAGTGAACGATGGAAGATTTAACGAGCGACTTTTACAACTCCTACATAACGTTGAAGGGGATGATATTGACGATGAACCTGTTGACGATTCGGATGAAGATCCAAACTATGTAGTGTCTGATAACGAACTAAATCAAAGTGAAAGTGATGATAGATTTGCTGTTGATGAACCCCAACTGGAAGATGAAGATGGCATCCACAATAGTGTCAAAAATTATTTGGTTCAGGAATCTGAAGATGAATATTTTTGGGGGAAAGATGGTAGCGTATGGTGCAGAAAGGAGCCACCCAAGCAGCGCAGAACACCTCAACATAACATTTTGAGGGGACCATTACCCGGGCCTACTGCAAGAGCAAGAGCCTTAGGTAACAATCCACTCATTACAAGATTTGAATTCATAAAACGTCTGACCTTAAAACTTATAAAGCCTCACATGACAAGACGCCTAGAAATTCAAAATTTGCCAAGAAACATTAGACGCGTCATCATGGAGTACGTTGGAGAAACAGAAGCTGCAAATCCTAATGAATGTGTTCCTAGTGACAAACTGGAAAAACGGAAGACATGTTCCAAGTGCCCAGATGCTAAGGAAAGAAAAACCAATTACAAATGTATCAAATGCGGACAACCCATCTGTTTGGAGTGCAGTAGAAAGTTGTGCATTTCATGTGTTCAGAATATCTAAAATCTGTAGATACTTTTTTATGTACTTATGCCTTTTTTAAATTTTAATTGCTTTGGTAAAAATGTATGTGTATTTCTTATACTTGTAAATACAGCTTTATACTATATCAGTATTCTAGAATATTATTATCCATCCTAAATTCCCAAAATTATTACATTTTATAATTTTTTGCAATTATAAAAATTTAAAGAATATTATTTGTAGTTTTTTTATCTACAGGGAATAATTGTAAATATATTTTGTGTTTGAATCTGAACTAAAAAACAAGAATAGCCCAAAAACAGCAAAAAACCTCCCTCAGGTCTGTGAGACCGGATGATACTGTAAGTGATTGTAATTTCATGATACGGTAAAAGTGTTAATGGAGATGGAATGTTAGTTTTACTCGTAATGTTAGACAACGCCCTTGTTACATGTTTTAAATGTGACAGTTCATTAATATATGTACTCACCATAAAGAAAATTAAGTGAAGTTAACGGATTACGCAATTTATCACTATAGTACATAGAATTAAATATATATATATACACATTATAGGTATGTGGGTGTATTTAATTTATAAAATTGTATATAATATAATTGAATACACCATAGAAAATTTTACTACAGTAATGAATGGGAAGATGGCAATTAGAGAGATAAATTTAATATTAAAATACTCTATGTTTACCTGAAACAAGTCCCCTCAATTCAACTTACGTACAATCGAAAGACGTAAACCAATCCAACCTGGAGTGGATTACAATTGAGAAAATCTATTGTGGGGAGGGTGAGTTCGTTACTGCAACAATTGAAGAGATAAGAGTATAATATGACCTGGTTTGTTCTGTATACAATTAAACATAATTCATGCAACGGTTTGCATAAGTATTGGACATGGCGACTGAAGAAAATAATATGCGGTTTAAACAAAATTTGTTAAGAAGAAACTGTGTAGATATTAAATAAAATAATAGAATAAGAATGAAACACAAGTAAACTCATTGACATATTTACGCATTTGCACATATATGTTGCATATAAATTTCAAAAAGTTACACAAGAATAAAAATAATTTACATATATAAACACCGGCACGCACGCGCGCGCGCGCGCGCGCACACACACACAACACACACACACACACACACACACATATACATATAACATATATATATATATATATATATATATACACATACACACACACATATATATATATATATAAATGTTTTATATGAATAGGCTTTAATATACCAAGTTATTTCTAACACGACATACAAACCTAGTCAAGCATAATAATATTCATATTTAAACAAATTAAGCAAGAATAACCGTAAAATGTACAGGGAGAAATTATTAAAAATTTTTTTTAATCCTGGTAAAGAAGACTTATTGAATGAAGTTGGGTTTTCTCTATTCTATGTGATGCATTTTACTAAAGCTATTTTAATATAATTTATTTTTGAGATAAGAAATAAGTTGAGAACTAATAGGGCCTCAATTCAGATGTGTCTGAATCAAATAAATTTGGTAAGCATTCAATGTTAAATTTATTTTCACAATTTGTTTGTATTATATTTTTTATCTCCATCACTTTTTCATGTGATGTGATAGAACCGCTAGTAAATATTGAGTTGAAATTTTTACTTACTGATAAATACTATTTTTAAACTCTTATTAGTATTAGTGAGGTTATAAATTTATCCCATTCCAATAAATCTGAGATTTAGTGTTAGTAGAAGTAAATTAAATATTACAGGTTTGAAATTACTAACTAGTATATTAAATAGTTTCGTAATATTTAGTATCTTATAATCAGTAATCTTCATAAATATGCAGAATAAGCAAATTTTACAAAATATAAATAAACGTACAAGACGGTATAATTTGTTCGTGTTGTAGGAAGAGAACATACTAGTTACGGTAAAAGCCTACTGTGTAATTGTTTATAGATTAACATAATAGCTTACAAGTTTATAATGTGATGTAATAATTGCCATTAATTAGTCGAGTATTGCAGGACATTAATTACTGTTATTATTGGGGAATAATGTCTACAATTAATAGATAATTGTATTTTATTAATAATATTTTTTAATTCAAAAGTTCTAGAAATTGTTATATTTTTATATGAAGCTTAAATTTATTTAAGTCTATTACTCGACGGGCTGGCAAAAAATTAATTCTGCCAGTTTATCTTTTCGCACGATGTCTCAATGAATGAACATAGCGTAAAATTTCAATGATGGTGCATATCGTTTCATGGGATTTGGCTGAGCGTTACGGAACATTTGTAGATATATAAATACTGTATCGATTATATTATATGGATAAAGCTTTATGTGGCTCCTGCCACATTTAAAACCCTGTGTAATGAAAACTTAAAGACTATTTCACGGCAAGCTTGGTATCTAAGCTTGATTACTACAGATTTTAGTTTAAAGGTGGGAGTTCCAACTAAACTCTATTTAGCTTTATAACACATATTCCAAAATTCCAATCAGGTTGTAAAAAACATTCTTAATCTCAGTCAGTCATAGATTATACAACTAACGCTGTCACTAAGACGGTAACTGCCACTAAGATGTATCTGGATATGTGTTACGTACAACATAGAAGAAGTTGAATGTTCACCACAAGAATTAAGGTTAGAATGAATTTTTAAATGATTACAAGACAGCACCTTCACTGATTGAAACTATACCAATTAAATTACAATTTAAATGTTTTAAGTCCATTACGTCATTATCGACACTACTATCAACATTATGTAAAGTCCATTGATTGATCTGTTGGATGTTGTAAGTATATAAAATATTAATATCATTTCATTTTTTAAAGTTTTTTTATGGAAAGAAAAGTCACAAATCATAGTTTTTATGAACTGCATAAATTTTGTTATAAATCCGATCTTAAATTTAGTATTAGTGTCATAAAAGCAATTTATTGCAATAACTTGTAGTCAAATTGTTTTTATAGGCTATGTAGTTGCTATCGCAACTAATGTGAGTGCTTCAATCAACTAAACAAACATTATAATCTAACAAACAATTAGTGCTACGTATAGTAAATAATAGTATTTATGTTCTCTTACTATACTAACCATTTGACCACATGCAATAGTGCTTCAACTTCGATGAAAAGCTGCTCAAACAAGAGTAATGCTTGATACAGATTACAGGGTAGAAGGGTTTGCTGGTAAATACTTGATGTAAGAATCCCTCACGACTCGTAAAATACCATTAGTTTCCTCCTCAGTCTCTGGTACTCCTAAATACTTAAGTGAGATTATTGACGCTCTCTCTCTCTCTCTCCTCTCCATGTGACCTATATTTCTCGCGAACTTTCTCCCTGTGGCAGTAGCTTTACGCTTCAGTTAATATGCGCCAAGTTGAGTCCACTCTGTCTCTTTAAGTTAACATTAGTCTCTGGCACTCCTAAATATTTAAGTGAGATTATTGACACGCTCTCTCTCTCCTCTCAATGTGCCCTATATTTCTCGCGAACTTTCTCCCTGTGGCATTAGCTTAACGCTTCAATTAATATGCGCCAAGTTCTCTCTGTTCTCTCTATCCCTTTAAGTTAAAATTAGTCTCTGGCACTCCTAAATATTTAAGTGAGATTATTGACGTGCTCTCTCTCTCTCCCCCCCCTCTCAATGTGACCTATATTTCTCGCGAACTTTCTCCATGTGACAGTAGCTTAACGCTTTAGTTGATATACGCCAAGTTAATTCTCTCTGTCTCTCTTTAAGTTAAAATTAGTCTCTGGCACTCCTAAATATTTAAGTGAGATTATTGACGTGCTCTCTCTCTCTCTCTCTCCTCTCAATGTGACCTATATTTCTCGCGAACTTTCTCCATGTGACAGTAGCTTAACGCTTTAGTTGATATACGCCAAGTTGATTCTCTCTGTCTCTTTAAGTTAAAATTAGTCTCTGGCACTCCTAAATATTTAAGTGAGATTATTGACGTGCTCTCTCTCTCTCTCTCTCTCCTCTCAATGTGACCTATATTTCTCGCGAACTTTCTCCCTGTGACAGTAGCTTAACGCTTCAGTTGATGTACGCCAAGTTGATTCGCTCTGTCTCTTGAAATTAATATTAGTATCGTCTTCAGTCTCTGGCACTTCCAAATTCATACTGAAACTTTCCTTCTCCCCTAATGAAAGCTATACTTTTCGCAATTTTTTCGTGGATACAGTGGTTTTGACATAAAAGTTTCTTAAATCAAAACTATCCATGCCAATAAAATTTTACGATCGTAATTCTGATGCTTCACAATCTGAATACTTTTGTAACTAAATATTACGTACAAGCAAAAACTATTTAGCATGCCAGAGTCGGACCCAATCTCATTTTTTTCATGTAACTGTCTTGTTCAATATTGGACGAATCATCTTGCATAAAATAGGAGGATTAAGAAATCCATGAACAGTGATAATAAGAATAACGAGATTAGACAGAGTAAGGTATGTGAGCAGTCACAGTATCTTTTTGTCACAACACGACCGTAATGCCTATCGTAGTTATGAGTTCTAACTAGGCAAAGTTCATGGAGTGGATTAACATATGCAAGGGTGATATCTAGCAATTAAAAGTCTAGAAATGTAGTGATTTCTAATATAACTGGAATAGAAATTATTTATATTTTAATCTTAAATATCTACAAATCTGTTCACCGACTTAACTTTTGACTCTATTCTATATAATTTATTCCTTTTTACTCTATTAATAACTCACATCTTGAAAACTCATAAGATTGGGTGGAGTTTGGTTACAAATGTATTAATTCTGTGTTTTTATGGTTGCCACCATGAGTACTTATAAGACCTATGTGTAAATATTCGCTAACGCTCAGGCAAATATAATGCAATAATCTTGAACATCATAAACCTTAGTAACGCATATACAAAAATAAAGCTTCTTGGAAATTTTCTAGATTGGTCAGTTTTCCTTCTACATATCTTAAGTTTTTTATAATGTTCAGCCAATTAAAGAAAATAGATTTAATCAAAACAGTACCTTAGAATCTCTTTTGAAAGGGGCATTCTTATGAGTGCCATATAATTATTTTTTAAGTAAAGTACACAGGATCATAAATTTAATATTGTAAACTGTTGTAGTATTTAGGTTATGAAGTTTTAAAGGTGAAATCTGTAATTTTAAAACTAGAGTTGGAATCTTAAAATTTACTTTCTATTCATTTTTCTGTTTAATCTATTTATAGTAAAGGGCTAATTAATATGACATTCCGATAAATTCATAATTACAATTGATTTTACTGTATTATATGACCCACGCTTTATATTTCTGCAAAGAACATATTTTTACCTTCCCGTAAAAGGACACTAAAATACTATTAAAAGGGACAGAACTGTGACAGTAATATAGGGCTGATATAAGATGCAGATGGTATTAGGGCTAATATGTGTTCGATATACTGAACGACACAAAACTAAATTCGGTTAGTTGTCAATGACAATGCAATAATAACGAAGACTTTTAATATATTCCATGAAACGACTTCCTGAGAAGAGAGAGCCCATGATATGAACAAATAATCCGTAGTATTTCCGGGCATATGCTGTTGTAGAGCACATTATAATAACGTTTACACATTGTGAGCCTTTTTACTATCTGCAATATATTTTTAACTACTCCATTCTGTATATTCTTGATTGTGTAGTCTCATTTATTCTGTTCGTGCAGAAAGAAAGGCCAATCATACCATCCCTATCCTATTAAATGTTGTTATTGTGATAAATTCTTATTATTTACTTGCACTCATATATACTTAAAGGACTAGTCTAACGAAGGTAATTTCAACATTATTAACCTGGCCTAATATAAAGGTTTAGGTTAACCTGGAACTTATATATACAAATGAAAAAAATCAATTTTTAGTAGTAGAAAGTGGGATAGGAGTTGTCAAACTTTACTATTTACGAAAATAATTACTCTTTACTGTGGCCCATGCAATAATATACAACCAATAGTAATTATGAATATGTCACCATGTTTAAGATATAGTCAATTGTTACACCTGGGATGAAAGTGATGATAAAATTTCCTGTTCAACGTTTAATAGTAAAATAATTTTATAGTATATTTTAGAACACACGCTCGTAAGCGTCTTGTACGAGGACGTATTAAACTTTGATTAAAAGTAAACTCTTAAAAGGGAATCGGGAATAATGATTCTATAATTACAGATAAATAATGGTAAACATGATAAAATGTCTTGTCTAAAGATAGAGAAATAAATAGAACATTCCTTTCTAACCAAAACTAAAATAAATTGTAATTATTATAAAAATATTACCATTTGTCTATCAAAGAAATAACTGTGTTAGAATTAGAATGATTTACGATCAGCAGCTGTAAATCTACTTCAGTGTATAAACAGCAATCTCAACGGCCACAAAACTGTGTTGGTATTCCACCTTACTACAATATTAAGTGTAGACTTATTATTTTAGTGATTATTCTTTATTTAAAAGAAATCCATACTTTAAAAACCTCCATTACCTACATTATAAACTAGAAACTCGTGTTTTCCAATAGATTCATTGTTGAAAATGGGTTTTGGTATGGAAATTTACCCCAGCTACTTAGATCACAAACATTGTGAATTAAATTATTGTCACTACTCTACATCGTCCTACTCTCAACCGCTTTTGAGGCGCGCAATAATTTCCGTGAGAGGTACAATATATTGCAACGCTTCATACTAAAAAAAACTGTTTGGATTCAGAGAGTTTTATGCGATTGGGCCCAAACTTTGAGGAAGTTATGTTAAATATTTATAATAACTACAATTTTACGTAATCATAACTTCTTCAACAGCTACTTGGTCGAATTAGCAGTACTCTATGGCATTAAAATACACATATAATGAATATGCTTTTATTGATATTTATGCCAATCGTGAAAGAAGCTATGGAAACCTCACTGGACATGAATTAATTGGTCTGCTAATCTGGATCTTACTTCTCCAAGGTCATCAAAGGTATCTCCAGGCCATCAAAAATCCTTGAGGTTAGTGGAGCCGCCACTCTATATATTATCTTTGACATTGAATTCGATGTATCTACTGAGTTATACCCAAACGTAGGACCTGGAATTAAAGAACGCTAATTTATACTTACTTATTTCTAACACTATTAATCAAGTTTAAATTTTCCCCTCATAAATGGAGTTTGTACAGAGGTTATAATATATCGGAAAAAATTGTTTATAGAATATAAGAAGTTAATTGACTTAGATGGAAATAAGAAATATAAATCATGAATCTAGAGAAAATTAAAGATGGTTTGAAAATTATTTTATTGTTATTATAAGATAGTAAAATTCACTTGTATAATAGATTTTTTAACGTTTTAGGTAACGAAAACCTTAACATTGACAGTTTCACTGGTTTTGTGTCAAATATAAGTTTTCTTACTATTGACTTTTTTGACATAACTTTGCTGACAATTACATTCTCTACAATTTTGGTGCATGAATTTTATGCATTTCTAAGATATTTAATGAAACTATGGAGCTTCATACGTAAAAAACAAGCTTTTTACGGTATTTTTTTCAATCAAGATATTCTACAATCTAAGGAACTTATTGTAACAGGACCTGTTTTATTCACTTTTTCAGGTAAAATTGCGTATGAAACGATAAAATTTTGTTCTTCATCTTTACTTTATTTTACTGCAATGATCAAAAAGGAAAAAGGACTGTTCAATATCCATCGACATGAATCCGTCTCAACATAACCTCTTTAGTTCAATCAACAATAGTCCTATGAACGTTTTTCATCAATTTAATGTATTTAACACTTGAACGTGCAGTTTTAATGTAAGACTTTTCATGGATAATTATTGACATCGGAGCAACAAAACTGATAGGTAACTGCTAAGATATTAAGCTGATATCTGTGTTAGTAAATTGAGTATGGACTGTGGACGGACACAACTTTGCAACTTACCGAGCCGACTTGTCTATCTATGCTAGGTTGGCGCTGCACGACATTATGTAACGTGACTGAAGTACAAACTGCCGCTGCCGTCCACCTTACTGATAACCGTTCTGTGATGAAGGGGGTAACGCAATATAATCCTAATCAATGTAGTACAAAGTTGTAGGATCAAATCCACATCCTAGTCTTTATTTTTTATTCCTAAATATAAATACTTTTATTGTGCTTCTTATTATTTTTATTGCATGACTTTATGCTATTTATATCGCCTAAATTTTATAATAAAATATAGTATTAAATATAATTTGAATTGATTATTGTTTTACTTGTTTGTAATTTATTGGTCCTAATGATAGTAGTTAGATTGTTTCAATATTTAATTTATCTGACGCACTTTTGTAATAATTGTGTTTTTAATTATGTACAAAATCCAAATGTATACCTTTCTACATATATTAAATTTTTAGTATTTTTATGAATATAATAAAATATAATTTTGCACGATGGTCCTTCTAATTTAAATAACTAATAAAGGAAAGCCTTTGGTTAGAAAGTATACGTATAGAGAATCCTACTCCGTAAGTAATTGTGACTCGTCAGTCTAAACTAATGGGGAAAGGACACAAGTTACATTATATCCTCGACCTGTCCTACCACCTCCCCTACCGGAGATCTCCCGCTCTCTCCTATAATCTCTCAGTTCTTGTTTAAGTAACGCTTCTACAGAAACAGATGAATGGTTTTCTCAGTAATATACATCAGCTTGTAAGTAAAGTCCAAGAGTTAATTGGAAGACAATCATCTTTAGTTGATAAGATTAACATCAGAGCTTTGGTGCACATGACAGAAACTGGGAACATTATGCGTTGAACTTTTATAGCCCACAACTTTTGCTGACGTGTCCCCTGTCCTAGATGGGGGATCGGTGGCTGCTCGCGAAACCGAATGTCTTGGGAACGATGTCTGCCCTCTAAATGATACTCTCGCACACGGTGATTTTTGCGTTACCTACCTCAATGAAGGACAGTGGGTTAGACCGTTCTAGATGGACCATTGCGAGCGACAGCACCATAGGTCGAAAGCTTAGTTCATATGACTAGTAATTATTCCCCTGATCCATTTACCTTACCTAGTTATTTTAGAAATGAGAAATTACTGTAATTAACCTATCTAATAATGAGGTGGTGGATGGGGCTTAGCGAAATTAATTGTGAAGACGTGTCTGTAATATGTCCAAGGGAATACCTCATTATAAGATATTTGTCAAAATATTACACAAATTAATGATCTAATGAGTCGTAAAAATAACTACGTGATAATGGGAAAAAATTAGTATTCTAGATTGAATTTTGAAACTATCGTTAATAATGAAGGAAATCAGTTTAGTAATTATTGACATAATTACACAGATGGTCATATGGACGCCATGCCGGCTCTCAATTATTGACATGCCGTTGAGTTTTGTAAAAGCATGAATTCTGTTATAATGTTTCCTAACTTGATTTTAAAAAACAACAACGAGTTCTAGCAATTGTTACGAATTTATAAATAATACTACGAAACAGGTAGTATTGTACTACGGCTATAAACTCGAAGCTATCACAAAAACCGTTACAGCTAACAAAGGAAACATTATCTGAAAAAGAAACATTAAAACATCAAAGAAAAAATATGAAACAGGAAAACAAAAACGTTAATCACAAAGTATACTAAAATAACTCAACAATCCGTAACTGGGCTGGATGGTTAAAGTATTCGGATAAGATCGGTCCACATGCTTCGCAATGTAATAATTGAAAAATAAAATAGTAGTTATAGGTGACAGCCCTATAAGAGATCTCAAATTGTTGTTTTAGCCACGTCTGCCCAATCATAACGTTATCGTTCAATGTTATCCTGGTGCTTCCATGGCATTTTAGATTCTATTAATTTAATGTGGTCTGACGGATGCAGTGAATGGGACACTATAATTGCCCTGAGTGACACCAATGATACTATTCCTGACTACTGCTCACATGCAAAAAAGAAACTTGCAAGATTAATTAGCATTTTCGATTGTACATTTTTCCTTACTGAAATTCCACTATTGTTTGGCCAAACTTAAATAGAGATTAATCAACTAAGGGCTATTATAACATCCAATTTTTATTGCTGTATAACACAATTTAGAGTACCAATATAATGTATGTTTCTTAGTAGTCTGCACTACGTGAGGAGTAGTCAGAATTTGAATTATTTGGGTAAAAGATAATTGTACTCGCTTATGCACACTTAGCTTTCTCATTAGGCATCTGTTCCCCGGGCTGGAGAGAGCCGTTTGAAACGGCTGTCTTCTTATGAATTCGGGAGATTTGGTTGGCAATCCTACTACTGTCATACAAATTGTATATAATATAACGTGTAAGGCAGTCCCTTACCTATAAAATTGGGTCTATTGAAACAGTTCTTCACAGTAATAAAGTGAACATAATTGAGCACTGGCTCATTGCGGTTGCTCGGTCTAGTCTGTATGACCAGGGATATTGGGTGGCTGCTATGTATTGCAGACCGAACGTTGAAAGGGGTGGTGTTTTACACTCTTATAAGTGAGAACATTTTTTGTTACTGAACGTCGTCGTTGTGTTCCTCATTTTAACTGTGAACTGAATTTTCCTAGTCCACAGTACTCGTAAGTTGATAATCTTATCGATCTACAGATCTCCAGAATGTTATTTTTTATTGATAGATTTTGAGTTTCACCTATAGAAAGAAGATAATGTGAATTTTCTGCAAATTTTTAAATGATATTAATAGCTTTTCTCTGAGAATTTCTCATTTGAGGAGTTTCTAGGCCCGTCTTCTCCAGGGAGATTGTGCACCTCTCTCCTTGAGGGAAGGAGTATAATCGCAGTCACAAAGCCTATTAAGATTCTTACGTATTTGGCATCTCCCAATCAGTCGTCAGGATGGTGGCTGATCCCCCCACCCCCCCCCCCCCCCACCCCCCCCCCCCCCCACCCCCCCCCCCCCCCACCCCCCCCCCCCCCCACCCCCCCCCCCCCCCACCCCCCCCCCCCCCACGATCGTAAAATTTTATTGCCATGGATAGTTTCGATTTAAGAAACGTTTATGTCAAAACCACTGTAACCACTAAAAAAATTGCGAAAAGTATAGCTTTTATTAGGGGAGAAGGAAAGTTTCAGTATGAATTTGGAAGTGCCAGAGACTGAAGACGATACTAATATTAACTTAAAGAGACAGAGAGAATCAACTTGACGTATATCAACTGAAGCGTTAAGCTATTGCCACAGGGAGAAAGTTCGCGAGAAATATAGTTTCAAATTGAGAGGAGAGAGAGAGAGAGAGAGAGAGAGAGAGAGAGAGAGAGAGAGAGCACGTCAATAATCTCACTTAAATATTTAGGAGTGCCAGAGACTAATGTTAAATTAAAGAGACAGAGAGAACAGAGAGAACTTGGCGCATATTAATTGAAGCGTTAAGCTAATGCCACAGGGAGAAAGTTCGCGAGAAATATAGGTCACATTGAGAGGAGAGAGAGAGAGCGCGCGTCAATAATCTCACTTAAATATTTAGGAGTGCCAGAGACTAATGTTAACTTAAAGAGACAGAGAGAATCAACTTGGCGCATATTAACTGAAGCGTTAAGCTACTGCCACAGGGAGAAAGTTCGCGAGAAATATAGGTCACATTGAGAGGAAAGAGAGAGAATGAGAGAGCGTCAATAATCTCACTTAAGTATTTAGGAGTGCCAGAGACTGAGGAGGAAACTAATGGTATTTTACGAGTCGTGGGGGATTCTTACATCAAGTATTTACCAGCAAACCCTTCTACCCTGTATCTGTATCATGCATTACTCTTGTTTGAGCAGCTTTTCATCGAAGTTGAAGCACTATTGCATGTGGTAAAATGGTTAGTATAGTAAGAGAACATAAATAATAGACGTAGCACTAATTGTTTGTTGGATTATAATGTTTGTTTAGTTGATTGAAGTACTCACATTAGTTGCGATAGCAACCTCATAGCCTACAAAAACAATTTGACTACAAGTTATTGCAATAATTGCTTTTATGACACTAATAATAAATTTAAGATCGGATTTATAACAAAATGAGTTATGCAGTTCATAAAAATTATGATTTGTGACTTTTCTTTCCATAAAAAAACTTTAAAAAATGAAATGAGATTAATATTGTATATACTTACAACATCCAACAGATCAATCAATGGACTTTACATAATGTTGATAGTAGTGTCGATAATGACGTAATGGACTTAAAACATTTCAATTGTAATTTAATTGGTATAGTTTCAATCAGTGAAGGTGCTGTCTTGTAATCATTTAAAAATTCATTCTAACCTTAATTCTTGTGGTGAACATTCAACTTCTTCTATGTTGTACGTAACACATATCCAGATACATCTTAGTGGCAGTTACCGTCATAGTGACAGGGTTAGTTGTATAATCTATCACTGACTGAGATTAAGAATGTTTTTTACAACCTGATTGGAATTTTGGGATATGTGTTATAAAGCTAAATAGAGTTTAGGTGGAACTCCCACCTTTCAACTAAAATCTGTAGTAATCAAGCTTAGATACCAAGCTTGCCGTGAAATAGTCTTTAAGTTTTCATTACACAGGGTTTTTAAATGTGGCAGGAGCCACATAAAGCTTTATCCATATAATATAATCGATACAGTATTTATATATCTACAAATGTTCCGTAACGCTCAGCCAAATCCCATGAAACGATATGCACTATCTTTGAAATTTTACGCTATGTTCATTCATTGAGACATCGTGCGAAAAGATAAACTGGCAGAATTAATTTTTTGCCAGCCCGTAGAGTAATAGACTTAAATAAATTTAAGCTTCATATAAAAATATAACAATTTCTAGAAACTTTTGAATTAAAAATATTATTAATAAAATACAATTATCTATTAATTGTAGACATTATTCCCCAATTACAGTAATTAATGTCCTGCAATTCGACTAATTAATGGCAATTATTACATCACATTATAACTTGTAAGCTATTATGTTAATCTATAAACAATTACACAGTAGGCTTTTACAGTAACTAGTATGTTCTCTTCCTACAACACGAACAAATTATACCGTCTTGTACGTTTATTTATGTTTTGTAAAATTTGCTTATTCTGCATATTTATGAAGATTACTGATTATAAGATACTAAATATTACGAAACTATTTAATATACTAGTTAGTAATTTCAAAACCTGTAATATTTAATTTACAATTTATAACCTCACTAATACTAATAAGAGTTTAAAAATAGTATTTATCAGTAAGTAAAATTTCAACTCAATATTTACTAGCGGTTCTATCACATCACATGAAAAAATGATGGAGATAAAAAATATAATACAAACTAATTGTTAAAATAAATTTAACATTGAATGCTTACCAAATTTATTTGATTCAGACACATCTGAATTGTGGCCCTATTAGCTCTCAACTTATTTTTTATCTCAAAAATAAATTATATTAAAATAGCTTTAGTAAAATGCATCACATAGAATGGAGAAAACCCAACTTCATTCAATAAGTCTTCTTTACCAGGATTAAAAACAATTTTTAATAATTTCTCCCTGTACATTTTACGGTTATTCTTGCTTAATTTGTTTAAATATGAATATTATTATGCTTGACTAGTTTGTATGTCGTGTTAGAAATAACTTGATATATTAAAGCCTATTCATGTAAAACATTTATATATACAGGGTGAATTTAAGTTAGTGTCGAAAAATTTTTTGGGTGATACTACTCAGTATTATAGACCAAAATATGAAAATAAAAAATCCCTATCCCATCTATCTTTTAACTACGACCAATTTCGCTATTTTGTTAAAAAATCATGTTTTGTTGCAATAAAACTCAATTTCCTCCATTATTTTTAATGTTTTATTAATTCAGAATCCATTTTTGAAATCTACACAAAATTTTACATGGGAATAATGGAGAAAAACTGTCTTTAAAATAAGTTTGATACAAACAAATTGCTAATAAATCAAATTCTTAAATTTTTCGGCAAAAACATTAAAAAGATATTAGACCCGAGGAATTAAATTAAGTTAATTCTGAAGAGAGGCCAATACCACAAAAAAACTTGCCCATTTTGTGGGCTTTAAAATGACATAATGCAACGTTACTTTTAGTTTCATCTTATACTGGTTATTAAAGAATCAGTATTGGAAAACAAGGTCTACTTAAAATATCACGGTGCCAAATAACCAGTCAAAATCGTGTTTAATTCAATAATAAATCAAATATGGGATAAACACATAAAGAAAAGTTACAAAAAAGAATAATCATAAAAAGTAAGTAATCTACAAATTGCTTTCAAATTGCCTGCCTCCGGATTGTCATATCTTATCAGTTTTTACTCCTGACTATCTTATCTCTACAATCACAATATGAAGGAATACCCCATGTTTCAGGTTTTATTTTGTCTTTCAGCTGACTTTACCTCTATCCACTTAAAAATAGTTATTTGAGTCCGTAGCTATCATGGATTTCACATCGAGAGAGTATGCAGAGATGCATTTTGTATATGGTTTTTGTGGCGGGAATGCCTCTGCTGCTCAGAGAGAATACCACGCTCGGTACCCAGATCGTAGAGTTCCTAGTGGTAAAAGTTTTTACGAGGCTACATCAGCGTTTGTTGGAGAGAGGAACAGTTCACAGGCAGCGTAATGAGGTAGGTCCTGTTCTTCGAGATGTTGGCTTAGATGAACGAGTTCTAGATTTAGTTCAACAAAATCCTGAGGTCAGCAGCCGACAACTTGCCAGAGAAGTTGGTGTTTTCTCAGAGTAAAGTGTTAGGAATCTTACACGAAAATAACTTCCACCCCTATCACTTTACAAAGGTTCAAGCGTTAGAACCAAATGACTTTGGTCCCAAGAGTAGAGTTCTGTCGCTGGCTGCTCAATAGTGATATTGAACAATATCATTTTTTGAGAAACGATGAGTCTACCTTCACTAGGGCTGGTGTTTTTAAACACGCATAACATGCACCATTGGGCCGAACAAAATCCCAGGCTTCAAGAGAAAGTTCCTTTCAAAGACGTTTTCATCTCAACGTATGGGCAGGAGTCATCGGAAACCAACTTGTGGGTCCCCACATTTTTCAAGGAACCTTAAATAGTGAAGTTTACTTGGACTTTTTACAGCATACCTTGCCCACACTTCTGGATGGACTTGATATGGACCACAATCAGAGGGACAACATAGTTTTTCCAACAGGACGGTGCTCCTCCTCATTTCAGCAATGAAGTGCGTTAACGGACAATTACCCGAACATGGATAGGTCGCGCTGGAACTGTAGCTTGGCCGGCCAGATCTCCTGACCTATCTCCTATGGACTTATTTGTTTGGGGGACTATGAAACAGGAAGTTTACTCCACCACTGTAAACTCTGAGGAGACTTAAGAAACCGGATTGAGTTAGCTGCCCAAATAGTGCGTAACAAGTTATCTTTGAACGTGACGGTTAGGGCAATGAGGAAGCGATGGCGAAAGCCTGCATTAGAAACGGAGGCAGGCAATTTGAAAGCAATTTGTAGATTACTTTCTTTTATGATTATTCTTTTTTGTAACTGTTCTTTATGTGTTTATATCCTATGTTTGATTTATTATTGAATCAAACACAATTTTGACTGGTTATTTGGCACCGTGATATTTTAAGTAGACCTTGTTTTTCCAATACTGATTCTTTAATAACCAGTATAAGATGAAAATAAAAGTAACGTTGCATTATGTCATTTTAAAGCCCACAAAATGGGCAAGTTTTTTTGTGGTATTGGCCTCTCTTCAGAATTAACTTAATTTAATTCCTCGGTCTAATATCTTTTTAATGTTTTTTGCCGAAAACTTAAGAATTTGATTTATTAGCAATTTGTTTGTATCAAACTTATTTTAAAGACAGTTTTTTCTCCATTATTCCCATGTAAAATTTTGTGTAGATTTCAAAAATGGATTCTGAATTAATAAAACATTAAAAATAATGGAGGAAATTGAGTTTTTATTGCAACAAAACATGATTTTTTAAAAAAATAGCGAAATTGGTCGTAGTTAAAAAGATAGATGAGATAGGGATTTTTTATTTTCCATATTTTGGTCTATAATACTGAGTAGTATCACCCAAAAAATTTTTCGAACACTAACTTAAATTCACCCTGTATATATATATATATATATATATATATATATGTGTGTGTGTGTGTGTGTGTGTGTGTGTGTGTGTGTGTGTGTGTGTGTGTGTGTGTGTGTGTGTGTGTGTGTGTGTGTGTGTGTGTGTGTGTGTGTGTGTGTGTGTGTGTGTGTGTGTGTGTGTGTGTGTGTGTGTGTGTGTAACTGTTTTATATGAATAGGCTTTAATATATCAAGTTATTGCTAACACGACATACAAACTAGTATATATATATATCTGTGTGTGTGTGTGTGCGTGCGTGCGTGTGTGCGCGCGCGCGCGCGCGAGCGCCCGTGTTTATGTATGTAAATTATTTTTATTCTTGTGTAACTATTTGAAATTTATATGCAAAATATATCTGCAAATGCGTAAATATGTCAATGAGTTAACTTGTGTTTCATTCTTATTTTATTATTTTATTTAATATCTACACAGTTTCTTCTTAACAATTTTTGTTTAAACCGCATATTATTTTCTTCAGTCGCCATGTCCAATTTTTATGTAAACCGTTGCATGAATTATGTTTTACTGTATACAGAACAAACCATGTCATATTATATTCTTATCTCTTTAACTGTTGCGGTAAAGAACTCACCCTCCCCACAATGGATTTTCTCAATTGTAATCCACTACCGGGATTTGTTTACGTCTTTCCATTGTACGTAAGTTGAATCGAGGTGCCTTGTTTCAGGTAAACATAGAGTATTTTAATATTAAATTTATCTCTCTAATTACCACCTTCCCAATTATTACTGTAGTAAACTTATCTATGGTGTATTCAAGTATATTATATACAATTGTATAAATTAAATACATTCACATACCTATAATGTGTGTATGTATATATATTTATTTACTTCTATGTAATATAGTGATAAATAAATGCGTAATCCGTTAACTTCACTTAATTTTCTTTATGGTGAGTACAGATATTAATGAACTGTCACTTTTAAAACATATAACAAGGACGTTGTCTAACATTACGAGTAAAACTAACATTCCATCTACATTAATCTTGCTGTTTCCTTTCAATAGTAAACTGATCATATTACTTGACTTCCCAACGCCTACCATACGTTGACACATTATATTGAAGGAGCTTTAATTAATATTGTATAATAAATATATTACAGTAAAACGTAGAAAGGAATATAAATTGGTATAACTCGTGCTCCAAAAGTTGTAACGAATGGACGAAACACGTATGGTTCGATATGTTTGTGGTCGTAGTAATAAATATTTGGGATTACAAATTATTTATGCAATTTTAATTGTGGCTAATAAAACTTATATGCACAACTTATATATTATATAGTGAATACTAATATGAAGTCTGCCGCGCTGTTACCAAAATAGAGTAGTAGTAAACCAAACATATATCGGTTGTGGAGAGGGGGGAGGAGGGTGAGACTAGTGGTTCCATTGTTCTTCGGATTTTTTGTTATGAAACATCTATTTGTAATAAATTCTTAACTTGACTTTCCTTAACATTGACTACGACTAACATTACATTCCTGGCTTGATATTGTAGCTGTAGGCACAAAAATAAAGAAAAAAACAAAGTAGTACAAGTATAAAAAATAATTATTCTCGTGAAAAATAAGATTGAAACTTGAAGAATAGAACTTGAACTCGACTGATAAAAAATCGTGACGGGATTAGCCACTTATCGAGACAACGTGGTCTCATCAGAATGATATTAACACAATCTACATCTATTTCAATGTGGCAAATAAAACATCACATGTAATTTACTTTACTATTTAAGAATTTAATGTACTATTCATTAAAACTATGTCTCATATGAAACGGCTAATTTTATAATACGAAAAATATAAATTTAACTTACGGACAAGGCGCGAGAGGAATAGAACTTCGGCTACAAAGTCCCAAGACAAGATATTATTACTACGCGTGCCAATTAGTCTATTATTCCCCAAGTTTCAAGTAAGTCGGAGAAAAATAATCCTAATCATTAACCAGTTACAGGGTTGTAATGTATATTACTGTATATACGGGATTATACGTGATAAAACTAAATATTGGTAAAAAATATTAAGCTGATTAACCACCTTAGATTTTCCAACAATATTGTTCTTGTAT
The DNA here is from genome assembly GCF_021130785.1 of Homalodisca vitripennis. Taxonomy (NCBI): domain Eukaryota; kingdom Metazoa; phylum Arthropoda; class Insecta; order Hemiptera; family Cicadellidae; genus Homalodisca; species Homalodisca vitripennis. The sequence continues at coordinate 134,389,334 of NC_060207.1, forward strand.
GAGACTAATATTATTTTTAAGAATTTTACATTCAATTTGTCATTTATATTTTACTTTTTAGTGAACTGTAATTGTATAGTGAATATTAGTACCTCTTCCATAGTGCTAATTATATTTTAGTATAAAATACAATTAACATAAACAATTAAATGTCACTATTTCATCTCATGTATCTTTTGGATTAGATAAACCGAACAAACTTTTATGCACAAATTAAAAAGTCGTTTTTAAAAACCGTTTCTTGTATGAAAACATTTTACCTAACCGCTTTTAGTATTTCTCATAAAACTTTCAATAAAACTGTTCGAACTGCAGTCGTAAACGTTTACTGGATATAAAAGTTAATTTCTCAATGTCTTTAATGCGCTTATATGACGGCATGAAATGGAAAATTGAGTAATTGCCTTGAATAAACATTGTCTCACACAGATGAGTTAAATATCAAATAAATAATAATAATAAACTGAGAATGTTAATTATCAGTGTATCGTACAGGTAACACCTGTAATGTCAGCCATGCCAGAGTAGGTTAGTAATACTGTCACATGAGATACGTAGGAAGTATTAAGCAGCCTTTAGTAATTGACGTGAGAGAGACCCTTTGACTACCTAAATACCTATACTTGTCTCATCAATGTGACGTCTTATACACATCAGAGTATTTAACAGAATAAAGTCTCCTTCAGAACCCGTTGTTCCAAAGTCTTAACCAAATTGACTCTCGCCTAGAATAAAATAATATGTAAAATTTGTACTACATGACTTTTAATGGTATATAAATATCAATAACAAAAATCAAAAGACAAAAATAACAAAACTGTGTACCATAAAACCTTCAACATGCAAGAGATGAGAAGAAAAGTAAACTTAAAACATTGTTTTAAGTAAAGAATTATGATAAAAGTTCTCCAACAAAAATAATAAGTAATAATTTTTAGTGGGAAAAATAATATCAATCCTCTGGTATCCGTTGGACTGATATTGAACAAAAGTAATATTTACTTCTGTAAAGTTTTTTTGACACAACCTTTTGCGCGAAGATCTCAGCAGACAAAATAAGGGGGATAGTCTATCCATAACAAGTTCAATGGATATCCATAACAAGGCGTGTGGCGTTGGAATTGTTGCTGTTAACTGTTGTTCATCATCTGTATTAAAATACTACTTCATTTTTTTTATAGATCAAGAGCCGAGAGAATTTGCATTGTAAAAAAACAGTTTTGTTTACATTAAATAATTAATAATTTTTTCTTTCAAATATCAAATCTAGCGACATCACAAGCGATAATTAAAATAATTTGTTTTTTTGCCTCTACAAATAATTATTTATTCCCTTTTAAAGTTTCTTTATATTAGGCTGTGTTCAGTTCTTTTTGTACATTAATATATTCTATTTTGTATATTTTTATATTCTTTTATAATACCAAATATCTTTTTAGGATTTGGTAATATATTCCCATACTAATAAATAAAATTGTTTCTGAATCTAAAGACCTGGAATTTTATGACAAAAATGTTAAAAGGCTTGATCACAGACGCACATAATTGCATACCAATCAAGGTATAGATCTGGTAAAACAATATAGAGAATCAAGTCATTTTGTAAGAGAAAACTTAAAATTTTAAATAGATCACTAAACTTGTCAATATTTTTCTTAAATAAATTGCTAGTGCAATAAAATTATGAAAATCGAAACAAAATAAATAGAAGAAAGAAACAAAAAATCGTAGAATTAATATAAAATGCAGAAGCAAACTTTAAGAATTTGATAATAAACCTATATAATATTCTCGATGACAAATTAAAACCAAAGCTAATATCAATATAGTTAAAAATGGTAAGAGTACTATAAGTGCATTAAAACAATGTAGAATCAGATTCATTTACGTTAGATACGGAAAATGAAGAAAAGATATCAGACATAGTCAAGAAGATTATCAATAGCAAAATTGATGTAGATGATTTACAAAATATTTCTGGAGGCCGAATGTATTTGACTAGCAACCCCAGGTCAAATGACCTAAGTAAATCGACTAATCGTATTGTGGAATGGTGAGTGTTGCCCAACGCGTCAATGTTGAAATTCCCCATCACGACAAATTCCAGACATTGGTCAGTCAGGAATGTCAATAATTTTTAGAATCTAGAAAAAGATGTCTAAATTTCCACTAAAAGACCTATAAATTTAGATCACGACTAACTTTGACTGATTCATATGAAGTTTGATCCCGACTGCATTAAAGTCCTTTAAAATTGATTCTTGGGTCAGAAAGGTATCCAGCCCTATTGTCTGCTGGAATTTCCTGAATTTTAAGTAATTTTAAGTAATTTGTTTCTTGTTATTTCTAATTATATTTTATTGTTATTTATATACATATATTTATAATTATTTATTTATTTAATAATTCGTATATTTAAATTTCTTATTAGTTATTCATTGTTATTTTATTTTCTATTACATTTAAATTTAATATTGAATAACATTGGTAATATTAGCGGGTTCATAGTTACACTATGCTATTTGTAATTGCTCATTACAATTTTAAAAAGATAAAATTAAGAACATTTGTGAATAATGTTAGTTGTATAGAAGAATGGCTACATAGCATAAATCACATGCCAACTGATTGTTTCTTAAGTATGTTTTAGTATAAAAATTATTCCGCGCGAGTTCAACAGAACTCATGGAATATGTATGTCTTTCTATATTACAAGAAAATAAACGTTTTTGAACTTGAACTTGAACTTGAACTTGAAAAGGGGGTAAACAAGAAACGTTGTTTCAGAAAAATGCTAACTCCTCCTCCTATAAAGTGAGTTTGACTAAACGTGGAAGCCAATTTGGACTTTGCACAGTACGATATTCTCCATGTTGAAACCGCATTCGGTTAGTAAAAAGAGATCGGTTTTCAGATCCTTGTACATAAGTTGGATTTGATCCAGTTTGTTGGTTGCAAATTGTGGATTTTTATGAAGCAATCTTATTTCAGATTTTTCTTTGAATGTTTGTTATTTTTGATTGGGTTTTGTATGTCAAGTATGTCCTCTGTTTCCAAGTGGAGTTTGATTTTTTTATAAACAACAACTGTAGGGCGTTCGTTTAGAGGTGGAGATCTCACTGCCTCCGCGTAGCTGTTGTAGGGTAATATCCAAGGTATAGCCGGACTGGGCGGCACACAGGGGACCACAGTGTCGGCAACCGGTCCAATGACAGCATCGGCAGACATCGCGGCTCAGCGGTGGCGACGCTCGGAGACTGCAAAGTCGATGATAGCGGTTCACCCGAGGATGGAGGTGATACATTAGGAGAAGGCCTTGAGGTGAGCTTGTGCATGTTGGCAAGTCTCCGCTGTATCAAACCAGTTAGTTTTCTCCCTGCGACAGATGCAAGCCGTGCAGGATAACTATAATATATTTGAAACTGTACATTAACAGAAAAATACAAATAATTATGCTTTACATTAATAAATAACAAAACTAATTGTTATTAGCTTATTGTTTAGGTTTTAGTTATGTGTTGCTTTCGTTATTGATGTAAAAGAAGTTATGTGTTGTCAAATCTTGAAATTATTATTCCTATATAAATATAGTCAATAGGGAAGTGTTTTAACTAATACACAATGGCATCAAGAGTTCTTTCTTATTTAAATTTGTTATTTTAAATTTCTTATTTTAACTTTAACAGCTTTATTCTAAAGAAACAAAAATTAGTTTATTTCAGAATATTACTGAAACTGACTGCCATATACAGCAAAAGCTGAGGGAAATTGTCAATATAGTGATTTGTAAATAATACTAATAATAAAAATAATAACAATTTCGGTACTTGTAGTTTTTAAAATTGTAATTTTTTAACGATGGAGTTTAGAAGATCTAAGAAAGTTGTGGAGAAGATTAATAGGTTCCTTTAAAAATAAAAAGTATCCAAAGTACATCTTTACGAAAACTTTCCAAGGTCTGTAAGGCTATTGAGAAGTCTCGTTATCTTCCCTTTTAGTAATAAAGACTGGAAGAATTGTATGGATCTACTGGGTGTAAGTTTTATTCTATTCCGCGATAAAACTAGAAATATCTTATAACTCATTTACTCGAATAATATTACATGAGGCAGTGGATTTTGCCCTATTTTCATTTTGTCTTCCATCTCTGGTCTTCGATATCTTCTGACAATTTATAATAATCTTAACAGTTACGGAAATTTTTAGAGATTCATAGTCATGATTTTTTTGCCTTTGTACAGCATATTTTTCATATATTTTAAACATATGTACTAACTGCTAAGTAATAAGTGTTGTATATCAATTATTTTTTTAGAAACCGGAAAAACTGTAAAATAATAAAAAATATGCACTTACTAGAGTATTGATTTTTATTGGTACATAAATTCAAAAATGCGTATTTAAATTTTTTTCTACTTTTCACTCAGTGTAACCTTTACATACACACTTATTTAAAACACGTTAAAAAAATGTAAAGTATACACTAACTTTTTTGCAGTATGCAAATATACTGGTGTTTGATGAATTCTTTGGGCAAGAGGAATATCAGATAATGATGAATTTTTGTCACTGTCACTATCGATTAGTTCAAAATCTAACTCACATTCCATGGGTTTATAATCATCCAGACTACCTGACAACAAATCTGACAAATATATATCATCGTGCACTTTATTTGCCAATTTGTCACTTTCATAATCAGAAATAATATATCTATCATCCAATAGTTCACCTATATAATTTGAACAACGAGAATCATCCATTTCACAACATAACAATAAATTATGGACAACTAGCCTACAAAATAACTTAGCAACAGTTGCAACAAAGAACATCAAGGCTGTGCCGTACAACATTTGAATCGATATCAGATGACAATAAGTACTATTACGAATATAAACTATATAAATTGAATTGGTATTTATGAGCAGAGGATTCCACTGGTGCAACTAATGTCTTTATAACTTAAATGGTTTTCGCGTAATAATAGCGGAAAGTTGACAGACGGCTGTGACGTCTTTATCAGTTCACAAGTAGTATTGATGAACGTTTGTGCCGTCACGTCGGTCATCGGTCAGAGAAGCCTTGTACGAGGGCCTTGGAATAATTCCTCAAAATATTGAGAAAATACTTAAAGACACGATATTTGTCTGTCTAGCTATTTTATAGCTGTAGGTCAAAACAACTGGAAATATATTTTATAACAATTTGGGGTTTATGGGATTTACGTTAATAAATAATTGGCTGTCACATTGTTAACATCAACAGTTTTGCTCTTTTACTGGAAAATATTAATGCTTAAATAAATCGTAATTTTTTGGGTGGATTAATATTACTTTAACTTAAATATACAGTTTATCTAGTTCATAAAAATCTCCATATGCTCCTCACAATCAATTAAAATAACCTGTTAAATGTGATTTGTGTCGTTATGTAAATATATTATCATTAATAAATTTTAATTTCGTAAATAATTCTTTTATTTTAGTATGATAAATGTAAAATATAAACACAGTTTCGCTAAATGCAGTTCATGCAAAATTTCACCTATAATATTTACATGCTATTAGTCCAGAATTAAAAGCCATTTAGATTGAAATTAACTGTAAATAAATACCGATCAACGTCACTAATCAAGAGTTTGGATCTAAGTAGTCACAAATTTGAGAAAAGGTAAAACGTTAGTCTTTTTAAACTTAATTTTCATACCCCTGTCATATGTATATTTGCGACAACGTTTTCTATAGAAATTTTTTATCAATAATTAAACACTTCAAAACAATCTATCAAACGTTTCTTTAAGTTTAATACAACATATATTTATTTAAATGTGCATTGTTCCTATTCTGTATTCTGTCATAAGTACTTGTTACTGTAAATTACCTTACCAATATTGAACGCTATTAATTACAATAACAAATTCCAATTCTGCACTCCAGGAATATAAAATATAACATAAACTATAAATCCTACAATATTATATGAAGAACTGTACAATGGGTGTACAACACTCTAAAATTTTAAATGTGTATTTAAATATGTTTTAAGTATGTATTTAAGTGTATCTTAATTATTCGTCTCGTCTGATAAAAGTCGTAGATTTAAATTGTGATTTCCATTTTCTCCATTATTCAAGAAACAGTTAATTATGATAAAAAGTATGATGTCTGTATCCAATTAAAGTGTTAAGGATTTCTATTTTAATGTAAAATGGTCTCTTATAAGAAATAAATATTGTAGTATTAAGGGAGGAAAGTGTATTTTATTGTGCTCAGAGAGACAACGGTAACGCACAGAGTGGAACAGACGAGGAAAATTCCCTCGGGGGGAAAACACAGTTTCTCTTTTTACGTCATATTCATAATACAACCGATGTCGGGGGTAAGGAATTGGAACATCTGTTATAAGATATTCACTAACTAGACTATTCGATAAACGCCTGCTAATTCAAAACTTCACTCCACTATTATTTAATAAGCAACGAACGGAAATTAAACATTTTCCACTTAGAGGATACGTTATTGAGGTTAGGTATATTCTAAAAATAGTGATAAAAAGCTTTCTTGGTACTCGAAAACTCAATTTGGTCGTAGAGTAGTTTTGCAATATTGAAGTACAGGAGCCGAAAATAACTTTGTATTTTATGAGTAGGCCAAGCACGTTCTTTAACCGACTTCAAAAAGGAGGAGGTTAGACAATAACTCTCGTCCAATGCCCAGAGCTTACATAATAGATGCTAGGAATATATTTTTCATGGTATTGGTTGGAGTGACATTCCTATTTGGGGCAATATAAAAAATCCCTCCTGGACTGAGGAGCCAATGTTGAGTACGGAGATAGCAAAGTTTCTAGTCATTATAAGTTACATCAGAGTTGTGAGAAGCTTCGTGATCAAGATTATTGTTCCACATGATGGTGTACTTTTTGAAACCTTATATAGAGCAACAAAACAAAATATAGTTTTCTTCCAATTACCATAACCTATCTCATAAATTCTCTTTGTTCAAAGTAATGGTAGATTCTCGTACAAATGTTGAGTCCGCCAGAAACTATAAAAAGGATTGAGTCTTGAGATTGAAATGTTCCCAATCTCCATTTGATACATCGGAACCTATGGAGTGTGCTTATCAGGTTACATCAGGATTCCAAATGATATTCTTTTAGAAATTCTTTGAACCATGAGAAGGAGTAGACACAAACAAATTTGCTGGAAGATATATTTCTTTTAAGGATCATAACTTATCTCACATATGTTTGGTAGTACACCGTCAATCATACATACTAATTTTTGTAGTGACATTTCTATTGGAAACAATGTGGAATCCATCTTAGATCAGTATGATAGGAGAGAGTCCAGAAAGTAACGCTTTTTAAATAAACAAAGCTTACTCAACAAACACTCGGGAGTTTTAGTTGTATCGGAATTACAATTAGCAACAAGATGGAATAAGCTGCCGGGATGTACTTTTATGGATACTAGCAATTTACATACTATCCAGTACAAACAACAATGTTTCAGTACAATAATACAGAACAAGTTAAGCCTTGATTAAATTAATGCTTTTAAGAATCATCACGTTTTCCTATAAAAGACATATCTATTCAATGTAGTCACCAAATATTACCTTGTAGTCTCTGAACATCTTTATCTGCATTCCTAATTGTATAAGAGAATGCACAAAAATTTTTAATCACATAACATTTTAGTCTTAAAATATTTTAAAAACTAACGGAATTTAATAACTCTACTTAAATCAAGGACCTAAAATAAGAACATATTTATGTTTTTATTTGATTAAACTTAAATTACTCAAAACCAATACCACATCAATTTTCAAGACAGCGCCTGTTTTTAAATATATCTGAAAGTAATTATGTGATACAAAAATATGCAATGAAACATGTTTGAAAAGAGAACATTTTCTTAGAATATGGTTTTACGAATGACATGGTGTCAATCAGTTACATTGCTGACTTGCCAGATTAAAATACTTTATTTATTACTTGATGCTTACATAAAGGGTAAAAAAGTTTTATACATAAATACATAGAATAATAATATGTATTGTACACTCATCAAACAAAACGACCTATGCAAAGTACCTATAAAAATTTCATTATAGAATGTATCAATTACTACGATGTAAAGTTCTACAACTAAAGTTTTCTTTTTGTTCCTTATGAAAAGTTAATCATTATAGATGAAAGGGCAAATGTTTATTGAAGAGTTGTAAAGAAAACTGGGTTAAGTGAAAAAACTAAAAGTTGAGTTTGTGAACCTGAAATATGTACTATTTACAGGCAAACATTCAATGAAAAACAGGCTATGTCATAAAATATCAGGAAGTAGGTTTTAAAAAAAAACCCGCTAGATAGTGTGCGTGTTATGATCAGTAAACCTAGCAATAAAAAGTAAGCTGTAACAAGGAACCAACCAGCTGATACCAGAGTATATTTAAAACAGCAAGAATCGTTTACATAAGTGGTTGTTATTGTGAGTTTTAGATTATTGTAATATTATTTAGATTTACTCGTATTTTAATAATTCTACACAAATCTAATGGGTAGTGAAGTGGTTGACCATGACGTTGAACGTGCCAGAAATAGGCGAGATAAAGACGAAAGATGAGGCGAAGAAAAGTAATGAAAAACAAGGAGCCGTACAGAAATACATTGAGAATAAATCCTCAAAGCAGCAAAAATATAACCATCTGCTGAGTCGGTTTTTTCAACATTTAATATTTTCTTATATAGGACAAGTGTTCTTGAATTATTTTCAGTATCCAAAAGGCAGATTGAAACTGTGGTAAAAGCTAAACAAATACGTACTGTTAATTACACATAAAAAAGAGGAAAATAGAATCGTAAGCAATATCCTGAAGAAGAAGAGAAGAGTACTTTTGACCATATAAATGGCTTTCCAAGAGATTAAAGCCATTCAAGTAGGACAACATTGTGCAAAGAGTATATAAGCCAAGAATTGACAGTACTTTGTTCATATAATGCTTACAATTAAGCCTATTCTAATTCTCAAACTACGTACCCATTCTGTTATAACAGCTTCAAAAAATACTCCCTCAGCTGTCCTTAAAAACTCTAAGGTCTAACACCTGTAACAAATGCGATCTGGTACACGCTCTAGTTCAAAGTAACCCCGGTTATGTGTCCATAAAACAGAGGCTGGAAAGAAGAGAAGGCAAGACAAGAAATAAATAATGCTTATGCCTATATACAGCTCCCAAACAGTGATACATGTTCCCTTTCAATCGACTTGCATCAGGTGCTTCCATTGTCTACAGAAACTCACACACAAGTCTAGGGCAGCTACCCTTTAGAACTTGGGTATACATCATTCTGAATGGCAACAGAAATATAATTTTGTTAATTTGTAGTATGAAGCAATGAGTGGTAGGGGAGCCATTGATATCGAAAGTAGCAATAAAAACAGATGTAAGGAAAATAATGATTGTCTGGAGCGGCAATAGCTCCGGACAAATAAAAAATCAGATGTTAGTATTTATTTGCATGTATTTTATGAGTAGGGGAATACTGCATAGGAATTTACTTTAATATAACCAAAAAGCCTTAATTTAATGGTTATTATGTAATGCATTATTATACTGAACGTTGATTGCAACTCCATAAACACGAAAAATAAATTTAGTGTAATTTCTCTTTAAAAAATTTGGGGTAGGTTACTCGGTTAGTTTTTTAAGATAGATTCTTTTTATATAATATAAAAATATAATACATTTCTTACTAGTTTCTACAGTGACCTATTGTAGGACGATATTGCATTCACGCGCGAGGCGAAGCCAAACGTGGAAAATTCTATCAAGCCCTGGTATACTTTCGAGACGAGTATTGGAAGATACTTTTCATTACGTTGAAAAAAAACTCCAAATCTCATAATCCTTTTTTTATTTATTATGTCATACTCTATGAACTCTTTCCTGTTTTAAGTTTCCAAGTTCTAAGTTTTGTAAAGATGTAATGAGTGATATTTTTACACAACCAGCTTATACTAATAAATGGGCGTGGTTAATATTATGTCATAAATTAGAAATGACATTTAAATGCATAGCTATATATTTTATTTTATCACTTATAAATGAATTATTCTACGTTTCTGTTTTGACTTTTTAAACGCATTATTTTAAATATCGGTCTGTATCCTTTAAAAAGCGTAGTGTACTATGTAGATTAAGCTATGAACTGTTGAGAGTCATGGCACAAACCTATTCACAAACTGATCAGACAGAATAGATTTGTTTACAGAGTGAGTTTTATGTCCTGGCACACCTGTATATAATTTTAAACGGCCCCCCGAGATATCTATGTGAAACCTTGACCCTACCTATTTTAACATATTTCTTTTAATTTTTCAAGTTGTTGAAATGTTGCCCCTTTTCTAAAGGGAGGTAAAGGGTGGCAACTAAAAATTTTCAAATACTAACCCCTATCGTGTGACCCCTCATTTTAAAGGGAATAAAAAAAGAAATCCAATAATGCAAACTAGAGGTCTCTACGTTTATTTTAACAGATTTTATGACAAAAATTTACAATAATAAAATCATTAACTGTCTTGTATTGTTTATCGTAACATGAGTCAACATGCTTTGGAATTTCCTTTGTTCTCATCTTACCGGTTGCAACAATCTACTGTTGACTTTCTCTTTACTACTCACATGCATTTCATCAGCTCATTGGTTAAGTTGCTATAAACAACATCAGTTTAAAGTTATTTTTCTGACAAATAGTGTTACTCATTTTGATTTCTACATGGAGAATTATGAGTTTGAAAGAATTACTGTATTAATGATGAGAGGTTATGGAGAACGTATGAGATCATACGCTGAAGTAGCAGAATTATTCAATGGGGAATTTCCTAACCGGAACAATCCCATAACTAGATTTACGGTGGCAAGAATTGTTTCAACGGTTTAATGATACTCATTCTGTAAAGGATAGATCCAAGCCAGGAAGGGCTCCTGTAATGGACGAGGAGAAATCATTAGATGTTATGCAGTCCTTTGTTGAAGATCCCCACATATCTACGAGAAGAGCTGCCTTGGAGCACGACATTAGCCAATCTTCGAGAAGAAAAATTCTTAAATGTAATAAATTCAAACCTTTTAAAGTCAAAACTAGTGCAAGAGCTTAGTGAAGATGCCTATGGCCATAGGGTTGAATTTTGTGATATAATGATGGGCAAACTAGACGCTGAACCTGAGTTACTGAACAGAATCCTTTTTAGTGACGAAGCAACTTTCAAGACCAACGGTGCCGTCAATAGGCATAATTGTCGTTACTGGGCAGATAAACAATCCACACTGGTATGTAGAGGCCCATTACACAAGGCTCTTCAAAAGTTAATGTTTGGGCAGGAATAGTTGATCACCGCTTACTCGGTCCATTTATAATTGATTGAAATTTAAATTCTGTGAAGTATTTAGATATGTTTGAAAACCAGATTGTGCCTGCACTCCAAAATATGTTTGGACAAGAAGTTGATAACATTTGGTTACAACAAGATGGAGCACCACACACTATGGTCTTGAAGTACGACAATATCTAAATAATGTCTTCCCATGAAGGTGGATAGGCCGAAGGGGGCGCTGTGGAATGACCAGCAAGGTATCCTGACCTTAACCCACTTGATTACTTTTTTGGGGGCTACATGAAATATCTGGTTTTACAAAACAAAAACAATTGACGTCCATGACTTAACGCAAAGCATTTTGAAATTATCTCAAACAATTCCTAGAGATCATTTCTTGAATGCCGTCTCAAGTTTTTACACACTTCTAGCACACTGTCAAACAGCCGAAGGTGAACAGTTTGAACACCTGCTACATTAAAACAGGTAACTGTTTTTAGATTTTTAGAATTTGCGTTAGTGTTGACTCATGTTACGATAAACAGGACAAGACAGTTACTGATTTTACTATTGTAAATTTGTCATAAAATCTGTTAAAATAAACATAGAGACCTCTAGTTTGCATTATTGAATTTCTTTTTTATTCCCTTTAAAATGAGGGGTCACATTATAGGGGTTTGTATTTGAAAATGTTTAGTTGCCCCCCTTTACCCCCCTTTAGAAAAGGGGGGCAAAATTTTCAACAACTTTAAAAATTAAAAAAATATGTTATAATAGGTAGGGTCAAGGTTTCACATAGATATCTCGGGCCGTTTAAATTATATCCAGGTGTGCCAGGAAATACAACTCACTCTGTATATACGGATCATAAGGCTGGGAGCGACATAATGATCGGTTAGAAAGTTGACCACAGACTCAGTTTGTATGTAGGAAGTTAAGGACTCTGACTATTGGCGCACGTTGACTACACACTCCTTGCAACACATCACAATGCCGATTTTTGGAATCATGTTTTCTTTTCAAATAATCTATCCCCAATAATAACAAAGGATATGAAATTATAAAATAATACTATAAACCAGAGTTAATACTCTCATCCAAAATCTCTGTTAAATATTTTTGGAGTATTAAATAAATCAATCAAAATACTTTTAAAAACTAAGGTAGACCTAATTCACCCAATCTTCTATATCTACAACAGCTGTCTTTGTTTGTAAATTGTAGTAAATAATATGTTGTTATACATCGTACACCGTAAACTGTTGTTTAGGCTAAAAGTGTATGCTAGTTGGAACTCAATTTCATTTTCAATATTTTAACTGGGACATGTTTATTATCATAAAATAACTTCTTTTATTTTTATGCAATATCCTTTGTTAAGAAACCCATGACTAAGTAAATTTAAACATCATCGTGAATGAATGTCAAACTGAAGATACACTATTAGTATAAATGTTTAATTTGCAAACCAGTGATGGGTCAATACATTTAAATGATGTCAAGGTATTATAATAGCAACACTCTAAAACGTTTAGAAACTCCACAATCCTGAAATCCTCCAAGACAAAAAATTAAATAAAATTCACCCAAAGTTATGTAATGACATATATGCACTTACAACGATTAAACTGTATAGCTTTATACTAAATTATCGTTACACATATTCAACTATAACGAATAAGTTTTATACTGTAGTTCTATCCAAAATTAAGTTAGTACATAGTTTCACTTATAACGGTTAAATTTCTTGTCTACTGGTAGGCTTCAATGACGCTGAGACAAATCCATGAATGGAAATGCACCATAAGTCTCTGCACGGGGTATCAAAAATACTTATTTGTATTTATAAGGTGATTATAAGAACTGTAATTTAATCAGTTAATAAAAGACGTGATCCCAATGATCGAAAGCTTTCCAATGATATCGATCCAAACTTAAAATTATATTTCTTCAATACGACACACTATAGAAGAAAGTGATTGACATAAGTAAGAACTATCTATTCCAAATTGGAAATATTAAATCTTATAAATAAAAACGAATCCCCAAACATGTTGCTGAGAGCCAATCTAAAGAACGGCTAGACTAACTACTAAGGTACTAAGGTATTCATGAAGGTAAAAATAACAGTTTCCGGACAATGTTAGAATTTGATAAATCATTATATTATTTACTAAACATAATCCAAATTTAACTTACTTATATCAGGTGTGGACACTTCAACCTCAAGTTCATAAAAGAGACTTAAACATATTTCTTTACATTTAAATTTGAGAAAACATGAAGTACTCAGTGCTTTATCAGTAGTGTAAACCAGCTAGGGAAGACAGATTTAGTATCTAATTTAATTCCAGATTAGTTTTAGATTTATTTTTAGTGTACTCTATCTGACTAATTATATTAGAAAAAGATCACAGGGCTCCATCATATTACGATGTTATTAGTGATTTTACAAATAATCTTAAAGATTTTATTTATTAAATTTTATCGGAAGCCGTGGGTAATAGTACAATATAATAATTTCATAAATGTTAAGATTTATACTACCATTTTTGTTCAATTGTGTTTTTCTTATATTGTGATGTTAAATATTATTCAGGTAGGAGTACTACAAACCGCGTGTTGGTAAACGGGATTTGCTGAGCTTGTGGCTTATTTTCAAGATTACAGCTAATTTATTTAATTTGCTCGTGTTACTATGTGACATATTAAAAACTCAAATAATGATCTTATGTTTGATTAACAAAATTTCTATCTGAAATTTTATCGTTGCGATCATGATAACTAATAGGAGAAATGTAAACATGTTTGCAAACGCTTGGCCAACTCGTACATGCGGTACCATAAATCCGTTCAAATCTGTACGATATTTATTTTTTGAGACATTGTGCGGACGATCACAAAGACCGACAGACAGAGATATAGATAGGCAGTCAGAGCGGAATAAATTTTATCAAGCTCTTTCAAATAATTGAAATTACTCTTACATACTAACACTAAAAATAACTTAAACTTGTTTAAAGGTCTCACGATAGTACTAATTTTGTCGGACTTCCACTGTTTTTTTGGATTGTACAAAAGGTCATTACTTTGCATACCTATTTCATTGAAACTATTTTAATATCCTCCCGCTAGAATGTCACAAGTTCAAATTGATGGACACTTGGAAACAAAAACTATATAGCAGAGATTCTGTAATTGTTCTCTTATTCTCTAGTCTTCCATCGATATGCTATTGCAAGGTTAGATAACAATAATTAATGATTGGTAAAGTCAGTCACTGTAGATTAAAACTGCGTTCTCCAGCAGTAACCATCTATAACTTCATGCCTTCTTAAGGCTACCCAGAGCATACTGGATGACGTGTTAAAGGAACACTGTCTAGCACGTCGTCAAGAGTTGTTATCTTCTCATTGATCAACAGGTACTCGTGGCCGAGAGCCAATATTACTGACAGCTTGCTCAAATATGGTGCTGATGCATGACAGTCTACGTTTACTTTCCAGTAATTGTTAACTTACTCTTTCGTTGCTGCAGTCAAGTTAGAACCTATTTCATTAAAAAGTAAAGTAATTCCTGGTTAATGCTACAAGTGTAACACGCAATCGCCTGTATACTGATGAACTTTACAACACTTTAGACAGGAAAGGATATATGATATGTAGATGTTAAAGGGTAGGCCCCAAGCAAGTCCCTTGAGGAATCCCACGCCTCATGTGAGATGTATAGATGTCCTACTACCCATTGTATTGATCTGAACTTAGTCTCTTAGGATACCCTGAATACTGAGTCTGATCCGAAGTTGTTGTACTCTTTTCTATAAAGGTTACGGGATTTATACAATCAAAAGGTGATAAAATTATCATTTTCGAAGAGAGCTGTGCTTCCTACAGTGGGAAATATCGTGCATCGTAAATACTGCAAAACAGGTTAAATTAGTGGGACATGTACAATGATTTTTTCATAAATCCAGAATGTAGTTTTTGAAGAGTCAGCAGACTTCTCGTGTTCATCATAACTAGTAATGGCTCAATAATAAAGTCATACTTGTGTATCTCCAATAATTTTAATATCTGACCGATCTATAATACCAAGTTTCCAACAACTAAAATGTAAGCCGTTGTTATTATATTTATGTGTTCCGAACGTATTTTATGTAAGGTTTTTAAGGTACATCCAACTGTAGTTTAGTAACGGAATGGCCATGTATTCATGTCAGTTAATTACATAAAGTACAAAATTAATCTATCCCAAATTACATTTGCAGCCTTAAAATGAATATTAAATAATCGCCAGATTTAAATTGATCAAGAATTCGAAGGTAAAGCTTAATTTATGAACAAACACTCCAATAATTCAGAAATTGTATTTTTGTGACTCAATGAACACATCATGAGACCCTCATAACTGAAATAAAAGTAGAGTAATAATAAACAATTTAGACCTAAATAAAAAGACATCTCATTAAAAATACAAAAGAGATAAAACTTTAAAGACTAGGAAGTATGTCTACTGCATGTGTAAAATTTAATATTTAATTCGATTAAAAGTAGTAACGGTGAATTTTGGAAATGCCCAGGCTCATTATTAACTAAATCATTTTGGTCCTTCTGCATAAAATCGTCTCATAAGCACGAGGAATTTTTATTTTTTATTTCTTTTAATAATGTTAATTGTGAAAAACAGTGTCCAGTATGAAGTGCATGTTTTTCCAGAATGGGCATCCATCTCTAGGAGAAAATTAAAGACTCATATGGGTTCACTTATTCACCTCTGACATTATTTCATAGACATGAAACGGAATGGCATGAACTTCTTTATATTTTTTATAAATCTTAGTTAATTCACAAAAGTGGTAACACTGATTTAATCTCTACATTATTTTTAAATGTTATTGTTGTTTTGATAATGACTTTGTTCAATTTCTAACACATAAAGCAAACTCTAAATCTTCTGATATTGAAATGTTTATATTTTGTTAACCAAATAGTTTCAAATATACATGATCAAAGTTAGAAATTGTTTACAATTTGGGATTCTCTTTTACAACTATAATTGTGTAATAGTCTTGGAGCCAAGATTCAATTTTTATTGCATGGGTACACAACATGTTTATGAAACCAATGGAGAAGATTTTCTTAATAAATAAATAGATAGTCAGTGACGCTAGTTTCAGTGGATATTGAAGTGAAAATATACAATACAAATGTTGAGTTGAGCTTCATTTCACCTTCCGCTTACGGCAGCGTATGAAAATCTAACGCTGTCACGGACGTGACTCATTTAGTCTGGAATGAACTTCCGTCTGAATAGATAAAAAGTCGGTGATGAAGAAAATCAAAACGAATTCTTTTCATCATTTAGACATCTGAGACACCAAAATTACACAAAAATGTAATCTAGATGAAAAGGTTTTCTCATTTTCTAAGTCATTGCCTTGTACGCCACGCGTAAAATTAGTTCCTCAACTTTATACTGACAATTATTACAGCCGCAGTGAAAGTCTCCTGTAAAAGGAATTGCTCTTGTTTTGATTGACATCGGTACAATTTTGTGTAATGTCCTCATCAAGATATTTCTAACAATTATACAAAATTACACACTATTGCATCGCTTTTCCTTAATCCATTCATATTTTTCTTATGTTGGAATTAATTTTTATGACCAACTTACAAAAATAGTCCTTTATATTGGATTCCAAATATAAATATAGTTGCCAAAACAGGGAACTATTTTTGATTACTTTGTAGATTTATTAGAGTATTACAAAAATATGGACGTTACAGGATTGATATAAAATGTGATTAAGCGTTCATGTATTAATGCAAACTCACCAGCTTCGTGCCTGGCTTCATTGAAGAGGGAGGGGCACTTTCAGCTGTTACAGGACCTCCAGGTTATTTCTTCCATAGCGGAGTCCATGGAAGAACGGGCCATTTACGGTACCTCTTTCTTGTCACTAACAACAGTCATCGGCATCGGGGTGGCACAATGGTTTTGAAAGAATCTATCTGTTAATGTATCTAATCTATCTGTTTACACGAGACAAAGTTCAAAGCGGCACAACTACTGCAACAACTTTCACAAACAAGAAAACGGAGAGTTTGTTGAGATATCGCTCATCACGAGACGAGATTCAAGACGGTGCTGCTGTAGCGAACGAGATTTACAAGGGAGGTTCAATACCTACGCACTTGGTAGAGATAAAAAACGCTTCTACTACTTCATAACGTGACGAACTCCAAGAAAAGACTCATGCTAAAACGAGAAGAAAAATGGCAAAACCTTTGCGCGAGCTACCGCTACCATAACACGTCATACTCAAAAAGGCTCTAAAGGTAAGACCGCCGATTTGAGCGACAAGTAGCGTCAAGAGCGATAACAGAAACAGAGCCCACGCTATGGATTTCACCAATGGGAGAAGCGGTAGTTAAATCGGATTACGTATATTGAATTATCTGACCCCTTTATATTGGAATTCGCTGAAATATTTTAACTCATATTAAAGAGTCTTGTTCTGAATATTAAAACTAAAGAATACACTAATCACATTATGTAAATATTAAACAATTATATATATATATATATAAAATATACATATATTATATATATATAAATATGCTGTATATATATATATATTATATATACATATATATAATATATAAATATACTGTGTATATATATATATATATATATATATATATATATATATATATATATATATATATATATATTAACATATCCTATTTTAAAGACTGAGCTAAACTATTTAAGATTTTAGATTCTTTGTTGTGTTAAAATTCTGCTGTTTTTATAAACGGCATTTTTACATAGTTATTTTTTTATCCCAATAATGCCAGATCAGCAGAGATCTGGGCGATTTGCTGAGGGTAGTAGTTCTCAAGTATGGCGTGGGTGGCGGGATGACTGTATAAGTGACGTCATCTGCCATGTACCATCTATATAATCCATGTATCTTTCTGGACCGGTTTTTGTTTACTCCCGAAAACCTTACTAATGCTAAGTATAGAAAAATAATTACTCTTTTGATAAATTTCTCAATTAAAAATATTAAAGTACAAATCAATCAGTAGCAGTCTGTCTATTTGACTCTGAGGTTTCTGTGTAGAATAGTGTTAAATATATATTGTATGTGTATGTTGTGTATATATATATATATATATATATATATATATATATATATATATATATATATATATATAAAACACACACAAAACACTCCACACATCCTATTTTAAAGACTGAGCAAGCCTATTTAATTTCATTCTTATATATATATATATATATATATATATATATATATATATATATATATATATATATATATATATATATATATATATATATATATATAAACTAGCAGACCCGACAGACGATGTCCTGTACACACGTCTTTAATTCGAAAATTTTAAACTTTGATTAATCTGTAACAATCTGGGCTGTTTTGATAAAAATGTTTATTAAAAAGTTATTACAATATCTAACTTCATCACATGTACATTTAGTCACACTTCGACCAACCGATAGTGTGTGAGTATAACATGAGTGATGTGAAATGTAGAGGATGTTTTAAATGAGAACTTACTTAATCTGAAGGTAAAAAAGTTGAAACAAACTATTTTATAACAGGTATATTTTTTTCAATTTACAACTTAATTTATCGTAATGCCATTGAATGTACAATATTTTTGTTAATCCTTCAGGAGTATACACAAAACAAATTAGATGATTTTCCGATAAAGCTGAAGTATAATAAGTGACCTCTATCACAATCGAATTATTGATATTTCTGAATAGCCTATATAACTACTATCCGAATTAGATTATAGTTATGTAAAGGCTGAAGTATAATAAGTGGCCACCATCACAATCGAATTATTGATATTTCTGAATAGTCTAATCTAAATTACCGAATTTCATTATAGTTATTTAAAAATTACAGTATAGTATCGGAACTGGACAACAGAATTTAATTTGTCTAAAATACTAAAGAAGTATTTCCGTATAGGGCTGAAGTATAATAAGTGGCCACCATCACAATCGAATTATAGATATTTCTGAATAACCTATCTAAACTACTAAAATGACGAACTGGAATTGGATTATAGTTATTTAAAGGCTGAATTATAATAAGGAGCTGAAACTCCTCCTAAATGGGTGGACCATCTTGGAATGTTTTACATTGTATCCAGCAGAAATGCGCTACGATCACAGTTTCAAATGTTTTATATTTTAATTCCAGGTTTTCCTGACAGTTTGTGCTGCTATCAAATATGTGTGTTGTTTTGTAACATCGTGTAACTATTGTGTGAGTGCTAATTGTAATATTACATTAATAGAGATTGAAGATGTTTGAAGTACTACATAAAAAACTATAGATATTTATTTAAGTTATTGAACTAATTTTGAAAATTTATTGAACGAAGTGAGTATATTGGTCGCATAACCTAAGTAGCATACAAATCAAAAGGTTGTGTTTCTATGTGTGAATAACTATTGTTAACAGTTTGGTCACACAAGTTCAAATTAAGTAGCATATAAATCACATGATTGAATAACTATTCGTCCTCTTCCACGAAGACCGTTGGCATTTTTCAGTAAAAATAAAATTCTGTATAATAGTACACAATGAATATGAGTAACTTATTGAATATGTAATTTTAATTAAGTAAACTTCTAGATAAAAATGTATAACAACGTAGACTACGGTATCTAAAATACTAAATAAGTATTCCTATAGGTCTGAAAGTACAATAAGTGGCCACCATCACAATCGAATTATTGATATATCGGAATAGCCTATCTAAACTACTAAAATGACGATCCGAATTAGATTATAGTTATTTAAAGGCTGAAGTATAATAAGCGGCCACGATTTCAATTGAATTATTGTTATTTCTGAATAGCCTATCTAAACAACTAAAATGACGATCCGAATTAGATTATAGTTATTTAAAGGCTGAAGTATAATAAGCGGCCACCCTCACAATCAACTTATTGATATTTCTGAATAGTCTATCTAAACTACTGAATTACATTATAGTTATTTAAAATTACAGTATAGTATCGAAACTGGCCAACAGAATTTAATTTATCTAATATACTAAATAAGTATTCCTATAGGTCTGAAGTACAATAAGTGGCCACCATCACAATCGAATTATTGATATTTCTGATTAGCATATCTAAACTACTGAATTTCATTATAGTTATTTTAAAATTACAGTATAGTAATCAGAACTGGCCAACAGAATTTTAATTTAAAACCAATTCCTACATTATTAACAATAGTTTATTGACACATGTGATTCTCTATTAATTTTATATTACAATTAGCACTCACACAATAATTACACGATGATACAAAACAACACACACAAATTTGAAAGCAGCACAAACTGTCTGGAAAACCTGGAATTAAAATAGAAAAACATTTGAAACTGTGATTGTAGCGCATTCTGCTGGATCCAATTTAAAACATACCAAGATAAAAAACAATTTATTTATAAACAAAAAAATTAACTGATCAATCGCTGCACACTTAATATTTAGGAATTTCAGTTAAAAGTGTATTTTAATAAAACTGCCAATTTTATATCTGGATAACCTCTATTGATATTCCTGATTAGCCTATCTAAACTACCGAATTTCATTATAGTTATTTAAAATTACAGTATAGTATCAGAAATGGCCAACAGAATTTAATTTTAAAACCAATTTCCTACACTATTAACAATAGTTATTCACACATGTGATTTGTATGCTACTTAATTTGAACTTATCTGACCAATTTTGACTGCAGATTAAAAAATGTAAAATTACAACAAATTATTTTAAATCTATTAGTTTAAAACTTGATTATCTAAAATGTTAACAATAGTTATTCACACATAGAAACACAACCTTTTGATTTGTATGCTACTTAGGTTATTTAAGGTAATGCGACCAATAATCTCTATTCATGTACTATTACAATTTTAGCACTCACACAATAAATTACACGATGTTTTATTTTTTATTTTCTTCTTTTTGCCTGTTGGCTTTTATAAACTTATAAAAGCGGCCACGTTGTACACTTTTTATAACTTCATTCTATTATATTTTAATGTTATTTGCCGTATTTACTTTTGAAAACATGAACTTTACAAAACAACACACACACATTGATAGCAGCAGCACAAACTGTCAATTTCAGTTAAAAGCTAAAACTTCCAATTTTATATCTGGATAATCTCTATCCTTCCAAAGTGAGTACAGAATATATTGAAATAAGAAAGTGGTGTTATTTTTATATGTTTATGCTTACTGTATGCTTTCAAGACTATTATTGATGAAACGTATGGCTGTGTTGTAATATTATAATGTTTACATAGAACAATTGGTGAAAATTTAACTTTGCAATCTGCATTAGACTACTAATCAAGCACTTTATAATAATGTAATCTAAATGTAAACAAATGTTTCTGCCTCTTTGGTGAACAGCTGTTAAGTATCAGTTCACTTTGTATTACGTGTCGTAGCGCAGTCTGTCGGATCCAATATAAAACACTCCAACATCAACAACAATTTATAATTAAAAATTTAATTAAATTTGACCAAATAAATAATTATAATGAAATTCAGTAGTTTGGATAGGCTATTCAGAAATATCAATAATTCGATTGTGATGGTGGCTGCTTATTATACTTCAGCCATTAAATAACTATAATCCAATTTGGATAGTAATTTGGATAGGCTATTCAGAAATATCAATAATTCGATTGTGATGGAGGCCACTTATTATACTTCAGCCCTATCGGAAAACCATCTAATTTGTTTATGTACACTCCTGAAGGATTAACAAAAAATATTGTACATTCAATAGCATTACGATAAAATCAACTTGTAAATTAAAAAAATATACTTGTTATAAAATTAGTAATTTAAAATTACAGTATAACATCGGAACTGGCCAACAGAATTTAATTTAAATCCAATTCCTACACTATTAACAATAAGTAGTTTATTCACACATGTGATTTGTATGCTACTTAATTTGAACTTATGTGACCAATTCTGACTGCAGATTAAAAAATGTAAATTACAACAAATTATTTTTAAATCCAATTAGTTTAAAACTTGATTATCTAAAACTGTTAACAATATTCACACATAGAAACACAACCTTTTGATTTGTATGCTACTTAGGTTATTTGAGGTATGCGACCAATATACTCACTGCAATAAATTTGCAACATGAGTACAATAACTTCAATAAATAACTATAGTTTGTTATGCACTTCAAACATCTTCAATCTCTATTAATGTATTATTACAATTAACACTTAGCACAATAACTTACACGATGTTACAAAACAACACACAAATTTGATAGCAGCACAACTGTCGAGACAACCTAGAAATAAAATAGAAAAATATTATGGCTGTGTTGTAATATTATAATGTTTACATAGAACAATTGGTGAAAACTTCATCTTTGCAATCTGCATTACACTACTGATCAAGCACTTTACAAATTTAAAATATGAACTTTCTAAATTTTAAATGTGAACAAAATGTTTCTGCCTCTTTGATGAACTTCAGCTGAAAATATTCACAGTTGTTAAGTAACAGTTCACTTTGTATTACGTGTCGTGGCGCAGTCTGGCGGATCCAATGTAAAACACTCCACCATCAACAACAATTTATTATTAAAAAATTAATTAAATAAACTATTGAAAATGGACTGAATTATGAATCTAAACCATTCTCGGATCCAACTGAAGACACACAAAGAGTTTCATGAAAATCGGTCCATCCGTTTAGGAGGAGTTCAGTAACATACACACGCACACAAGAAATATATATATAAAGAATTATATAAGAATATATATGTGTATGAAAAACAATAATTACATTATTATATATTATTATTATACACACTGTTTATAAAGTTTTATTAAACTAAATCTGTAACCATCCCAATTGAATGTCATAACTAAATCGATAAACAGAATTTTATTATTACAAATTTTTATAATAATAGAAATGTAAAAGTCATAAATGTTTAAGTGTATGGTAATCAATGACTTTATATATGGATGTGTAATTTTGTTTAAAGTTTATGGTAATTAGTAACAATAATTATGCTAATAGTTATACCTCTAAACATTTAAAATAGTATTGGGATTTTCAACCTAAGTTCACAATGAAGTTAGATAATGGAATAGAGAATTTAGATATCCTATTATTCTAGTAAGTCATTACTTAGTAGTTTGAATTCTTCTATAATTAAAGATTAAGTTTCTTTATATTGTTGTAGTTTGTAAAACACAAAGGTGTCCCACAAGTGACCCGTCAAGCCTCTCAGGTGATTTCCTCTCATCAAAATTATTAAAAGAATTTATATAAACATATGTACGTAAACGCTCTTTAAGCGAACTACAGCTTGCGAAAGATTATACGCCCGATTTTCTGAGAAATAATGGAATTATTGAGAAACAGATTTTTTGTGACGTAAGGCTAGGTATAAAGACCATCGAATTTTATTTAAATAAACCAAATAATTTAATAAAATACGTCCCAGACCTGTAATACCGCCCATTTCTGAGATATAAAACAAAATATGAATAATTCGGTCTCAAAAACATGATTTGCTTATATTTGAAGTACATTAACTTCATTAAATGAGTCATAAATAGGCAACTTTTTAATCAAAACTTGTAGTAAATTTAATTCTGAAGAGAATGATGAAAAATAGGCCAACAATAAACAAACACAAAGTGTAAAGCATGAATATTAATTAAATCAACACTTATGAACAATAAGACAGAAAATGCAATATATTTTTATTAAATGGATGTTCTTTATGAAAACAAATAATTTTAAGATGTATTTGTCAGTCATGAAAATAATTACAAATAATATATATTATAAATAGACATTATTTTAAAAATAAGCCTCAATTAAAATGCGTTTAGTTTATTGAAAATCGAGAGTTCCCAACACTGCTGCAACAATACTTCCTAGTTATTATTTTACAGCTGTCCAACAATCCTGCTATTGCAGTAACTAGTCTATCATCTTATGTTTGTGCCGTGTATGTGTACCGCTGTATTATTTGTAAATAAATGTTGTTTTCGTGTATGGTTTTGTCGGGTAATGGTAATAGTCAGGCTGCTAAATCTGAAAATGATAGACGATTTCCGAATAGAACAAAACCTACTTCCGCACAAAAAATAAATTTTTCATTGATATTTATCAAAATAATTGAAATTTATTTTAACGTCATAGAATATCGTTTTGTTCTAACCTGTAAAAGCACAGTGTAGTCATATATACACTGTAATATGTACAGTTTACACCCACGTGTGATACTATATCATGTTGAAGTATAAAACAGTTTTTTTATAGCAGTTGAATCTCTGCGCACCATCACCGTTAATTTCTTTACTACATCGATTAATTATAAACGATTCCTTAATTTGTAGCAATTAACCTGAAAACCTTTAGTATTATCCAGCGAGTACTTGACATGTAAGCAATGTAAGAATATCAGTAAATTGTTCATCTTATCAACACACATCAAAATTGTTGAGCTTGTGCAAAATTAAAAGTTATAGCTTTTCTGGTATTACATCATCTACCCATCCTGCATTTCATACTTTAATTAATCAATGTATTATATGCTAGAACATTCTTTAGGTTAGCGTGTGAGTTAATGAAGAATTTTACAGACTCTATAATAAAAACAATTAAAAGCGGATTTTGGAATAATAAGATATTTGACGAATTTCGTATTTTACTATAACTGTACTATAGTAACAATACGTAGTTACTATAATCGTATAAAATGTAAATACTACAAATAAAAGTGTTGTACAGAGTTAAAACTGATATAGGTAGAAAGTTAACCGACTATTATATGTAATCAACTTGAAAAATATACCTGCATTTGTCAAAATGAGAACCTTAGTTGATTAATGGACAATGATTTCTGAAAAAATGGAAATAGAACTTGTATTTTACTTGATATAGCTGCAAATGAACTTAAGAACCGTATTAAGAAATCTAAATAATTGTACTATTAGATTTATTTATTTGATTGGAGGTACTATACAAATCTAAGGTTACATGTGACTAATGTCAAGAAAAGAATAAGGGTCAGATGACAGACCAAATAACTGAGGGAAAAAATTCGTTACAGAAAATTATACAAAATAATATATTATATAATAATTCACTTGTGATTTTCTACACGATCATTATACAAGCTTCAAGCAATTACTTTATTATCCAACCCCCTTCAAATAACCTGTATAACTTGATGTGAATACTAGTTCTAATAGTTAAAAGTAAAATGTGTTGGCTGAAAAAGGATGGTTTACAACAACGAGATCAACATATCTTCGGATTTTATTGTGTCAGAAATGCTTTGACGCGATGTGTTGGTAAAACTTAGATAATTCATGGTAATTTTATGTTACTTCATAAGAATATTGTTTGCAATGGTTTTTAAAGACGTATCTGCTACGCGATAAATATTGCTAGTGATATCCGACCCATATTCCATTTTTATTTTACTGTGATACTTTAGAATACATGTTTCTCTAATGGTTAGATGATGTTATGGATATTATATAGTGAATAATGTTTATAATTTTTGTACTATATTTGTCACTTCTGGCGGTGTCGTTATACCAGAACATAAACTACTTAGGTATATCATAAATATTTACATCACTGAAAAGCAGAATAAGAACGTTAGCTGAACAAACCAAAAAGTATCGTTTGAGCTAACTAATACAGCGTAGAATATATTAGGTCACTTTGAGCGATTGAGCATCTGTACGTACTATTGTGCCTGTTTAAATCGCCGTTTCTCCTTTTTCTCTTTACGTATATTATCATACTATACACTAACATATACTTTAAATACACAAAATGAAAGATACTTCAATGCAATTAATAATTTTCGTAGTAAAAAAAATCTTATTGTTTCAACATCGCATACCATTACGAATGAGAGATCTAAAATTCTATCATTGAAACTAATATATAATATAATTTGTCAAAATATTATTAAATTATATTTTTGTATCATAATTGTTCTTCACCTAATAATAGAATACAATGCTAAACAGGTACGAAACATCAGAACAACTTTACGTTATTTGCATAGATCTATATAATTTGTAGCATTTACTACGAAGACAATTCCAATTTTATTTACTAAATTATGAGGGGAGAAGATATATGCAAAAATATTTTATAATGTAATTGAGGTCAAAAATTTGGTAAAATAAATAATGTAATTTCTCAAGAAACGGTCCGCGGATGCAGGAATGGTACAGTAAGATGGCAGTTTTTTTGCAGTACTCTAATTTATTTCATAGATTACAATAGGGGTTGACAACCCCTATTGTAAACTTGTGTTAGTAGTCTCTCTAGCCTTGTGATTGAATTAGTCAGAGACCAATCAAAGGCGTCGGTGTTAGTTAGCTGGTTAAGGAAAAGAGGTTGGTAAAACCTCTGCCAAACCCTACTCTGTGTATTTTTGAGTTTATTTTGCAGTTTAAGTGTTGGTCGTTTTCTATTAACTACAGGTCTGCGCAGGATTTTGTATAAGTAGCTGTATTACAGTCTAATTATGATTTTCATATGGCAAAATTGGTTGTCAACTAATGTTAGCTTTCTTTTACAAGTACTATTGTACTATTTTCATACAAAACCGAAATAAGAAGATTTGACTTCACTTAACAATAACGCAAGTTTCCAAATATTGTTCAAAGTAAAGTCTTAAATTTTTATATTATTTAAAAGTTACTTATAATAACCATTTAGTATAATACAGTTAGAATAATTTGTAAACGTCAAGATGTAAAGTTTTTAGTAAACGTTTTTGGTAGTCAGTACCAACATCAACAGGTTATGACACAAGGGGTACGAAGAATGTCTAGGAAGTTCGTGGTTTTTTCCTAGTTTATAGTTTTATTCACCCTCGTTTATAGTAGAGGAAAGAACATCTATTATTAATTAAATCATAAATATTATTTTATTTTAGTTTTGTAACAGAGTTATATTTTTAAATCGATGCTATTTTTAAAACAAGAGGTTTACTTTTATTTTATTTGTTTTGTTTTTAAGAAGAAAACCTTTTCTTGAGCAAACCTTTACATCAAAAATGGTTGTGTAAGTTTTTGTAAATCAAATCCAAATATCTAACAGCACAAGGATTGTTGTTATAAGTTCAATTTAATTTGAAATTACTGAACAAAAAATAATAAAAAAATTTTAAAGTGTTTTCAGAAAATATTTTCCTACCCTAATAAATGGAAATAATTAGTTTTAACTGAATAGTGCAGTTAAACTAATAACAACATAATATAGATGGATTTTATGAAACCTGCAGATTTATCTACATATTTAAAGACAGAAATAATTATTATATATGTGCTTGTTTTACTGGAATGTAAATGCCTAATTATACTAGAGCCAAAATTATAAAAAAGGTGTACCGAATAGCACAAAGTATCATGAAACTGTCAAGTGTTTTGCGATAAAATTCTATAATGAAAAAAAAAAAACATTAACTTAGCAAAATTGACTTAACAAATTTATTTAACTAGTGAAATTGGTAAAACTTTCTAAACTTGTGTTAGTATTTTACCTATAAACTTGTTACAATGAAAAGAACAAACTAGTTTAGACGGAAAATTTGCTAAATTGCAAAATAGGAAATTTGTGTTAGTTTGAAATGTCTTTCAACTACAACCAATTCCAAACTTTTCGTTTCATACTGCATACTAATACTTTCATAAAATATGTCTTATCAGTTTATTACTACCTTTAGACTGCAGGGAAACTTTGTTCTGAGGTGGTCATTCTTTATACAGGCTGGACAGAAAGAGCTCTTTTGCATACGTAGTAATGAGCTTACTATATTTTGTTTTACGATAAGATTCATGTCAAATTACAGGAAGTTGAAGGATTTTGTAAGGCTTAGGAAAACGGATAGTACAGGACAAATTAGTTTATAAACATGCCGTGTTTTTAACATCCCCAATCACTGGTAATTTATTGATTTTTTTTGTATCTTGGTATTTATATTACTAATACAGAATTTCAGTTTGAAATGGTAACCTAATAACCAATAAAAATGTGATATTCTTTTAGTTGAATGGGATTTACTACTAACTTCGATTTTAATTAATCTATTTTTAATTTCTTTCTTTATATATACATCTCACAAATGGCTTGGAAATCATTACTTGTTTACGTATACACTAAACATATTTTCACTAAACAACATTGCCTCGTGGCAGATTAATTGTTCAAAACTGGTGAGTGGTTATATAGCTATTTCATTCACATTTTTCGTAAATATGTTCTCTTCTATACACTTTTTTGTATATTGTGTCAATTATTATTGTCAATATTTTATTACATACAGTGCTGAGAAACGAAATATATACATAACATCAAAACCACATTTAGAGTCCGGACATAAATCAAAATATTGTTTACAAATTAAACTTCGAATACTCTTGGCTATTTGTTGTTTATATATTTTGTTCTGCATTTGATTGTCAATATCTGGAGAGAGTAAATAAAATTAGATAAATATTGTGTTTCGATATTGGAATAACATTATGGTTTTTGTTAGTTGGCATTGTAGTTCAGATAATGGTGGCTATATATTGGATACTGAAAGAAGATGTTCAATCTAAGGTTTTTAACCATTTAAATATTTTATTTACACTTTTAATGTATGACACATTGAAGTGTAAATTTACATTCAATAACCGTTTTATACAAAAAGAGAATTGTTTTAAGAGATTTAATGTAATATTTCGAACTATTTGTTTAACAATTTACTCTTTGCATATTTAACTACATACTTAGGCAAATTTATATATAATTGAATTTAATACAACATAAGTACACGTATAGTTTACATTTAATATTAAATCAATATTATAATATATAAAATTATAATATATTGTTATGTTATATCATATTAATTTAGTTCGTTTAAAAAAGTTATTACATAAAAAGTATTTGATGTATATTGATCTTCTTTTATTGTAATTAGTTATTGTATTTACTTTCTTTACAATACACTTTAAAACCCATAATGTAACGACTTTAGAAAGCCATAAAAAGTGGAACTTTTCTTGCAATGAAAGTTGTGTTTTTGGCAAATACTATGTAAAGAAAAATGTTTCAAGCGATGCTGTAATTAACAAAAAAATGCTAATCTATCAAATACAAATCTTTTAAAAATAATCATGAATATTTAGTCTCACACATGAACTAGGAACAGTGTATCATTAGACAGTTTTTAGGAGGGCACTTATTTAATGCTAAACCTTTTAATTGCGTTAATTCAACATTATTTGTTACTCTATAAATTTATTTGTACTGGTATTAAGTGGTCATTTTATAATAAATATTTTAATTTAAAACAATTTTCAAGTAAGATATAAATTTGTTCGCTTTAAAATTACGAAAAACCATCACTAGAGCCAAAAACAAAAACATGAATCTTCTTACTACACTTGTACTTGTTCACTTCAATTCAAGTTAAAAACTATAGCTATAAGCCTCGCATGTAATTGAAGTTCTTAGCACATGCCGAACGTACTAACATTAACTGATTATCACACACACATTGATTAAGGGGAACAAGCAGAAAGCTGACGGGGAATGATAAAATAAAAATAAAACAAACTAACAAGAAATTCAATTGTGGACAAAACAGGATTTGAAAACTCAGAGGAGAGAATACAAACTCAGAGTTTTACGTGCGTTTGCCATTGAAATATTTATGCTGACCTACTAACATTTTGTAAGCACCAACCGTACGCATTTCCGTTATAATATATTATATAATGCGTTATATTATAAATGCGTAAGTTTGTAAAGATGTTTGGATGTTTTATACTCCATCTTGCCAAATATAGTAAACAAATTCGGACAAAACTTGGTATGTACATTACTTAGAAAATAATACTAAAATATTGGAATTCCTTTATTTTATATTACAGCCCAACATACCTTTGAAAGTAACGTAAATAAGTACGTAAGGTTATTCACTGTAAATATAGACAATAGTTTGACAGCACTTTAAATCACAGGGACGTGCCACGTAGTGTCAAAGTACTTTGTACGTATCTGCTAGAATAAATAAGAACTCTAATTGTGTAATGTATATAGTAATCACATATGGATATATTAAAAGCCTTATTATAGATAGGAGCAGTGACGAATTGAAACCCAATAGTTTTTTTGGATTTTACTTTACAAACAAGCTATTACAATTTGGAGAAAACTAGTGCATTTAAACCGGACCCATAGCAAATGAAATCTAAAAGCAATACATTAGACACGATACGCAATAATTGTTTCTGATATTTCATCCGTAGGATATACGAGCACGCAAAACATATGCTTATTTCTTACAAACATTAGTATAAACCATCTTTTAATACTTGCAGTCCATACCTTACAATAAATAATGAAAACCTTATACATAATTACACAAAAAATGTATTTTGTGTGTGAGAGGTGTTATGATTGCAGTAAATGTTTTAAATTTATTTTGAATTATATATATATATATATATATATATATATTTATTTTAAATTATATATATATATATATATATATATATAAAGGTTTTAAATGCATAACAATACGTTACTTTGTATAACCAGACTATCATAACAATTCATTTATCAATTATATTCCTGAGTCCATTATAGTATTTTCGTGGCTTCAACTATTATTAAAATTTACGGTACTTACAAAACTGGTATTGTTGGTTAAAAATGTTGATTTATTTTTATTGAATTCCAATTAAACGGATAAAAAAGCTACTGGAACCACTGAAAACGATAAAACAGATAGAAGTGAACAACGAATGAAATCCTCAAATGATAAAAAGATTGATATAGGAGAAGAAAACAGGATTTACTACTCGAACAGAATAAAATTATAATAAACAATATATTCAGTTATACTTAATGATTAAAGCCAACATATGTAATAGAAATAGTCGATAAATTATTAAAATACACCCCACACACGAAATTCAATACATTAGGACAGTTTCATGTGTAAGCAAAATGTAATCCAATCAGGCCATTCAAAAATCCTGAATGACCAAAAGAAATTTCTACGTGACATTATATTTGACACCTTATTGATATTTTATAAAAAAGATAATAATATTTTTACTTTCCAATAGCTGCTTACGAATAAACGATTGTCAAAATTAAAGAGCCATTCAATGACCAAGCACTGTAAAGTCTTTTTAGGGATTAGGGTGTTCTACAATCATCAAGCAATAAATATGTTATACTTATGTGTTATTTATAAGTTTGATACTTTAATACAACCACGTATTAGAAACTGGGTGGCTTTTAACGTCAAGACAGGGCATCAAACACAGTAGGCACAAGATACGTAATATTTTAAAGGTGACTAATTGTATTAATGTATAAATAACATAGATTAAAGTGCATTTTGGTGTTAGTGAGATTAGAGAAATTAATGAAAGTTTTCTATCATGATAGAGGTATTTCGCTGATTAAGAAACAGTCCCATATGATACTCGGTTTGTAATATTGTGTAAAATCATGACTTTCCACAGGGAGACACTACTTCCACTACTATTTTCGGTTGTCGGATGAAGCTTCAGGTATGGGTCACTTGGAATATAAGCAGTAGGTCTGGATATATTATAAATATTGAGAAGTCTCATAATGAAAAAGATTTGTTTTTGAAACGTCAGGGAAAGTTTATCTGTTTTATATCATCGTTACCAGTAATGCTAGTTATGTAGTTACAGTTTTCTTTTTTATCGTTTTTATTACATACAACAGCTGGTTCTTTAAAAGAAATTGTTAAAGGAGATGTACAACATGCCTTCACTTTAGTACCGACTTCTACAATAAAAATAAGAAGAGACGTTTATAGTAGATCACACACAGGCTCGGGTGGTCATGAAATGTTCAGTGGACACTCTGCTCAGTTTTATCACCGCTATTCATCACTGGCTATAAGATATGGGCAGACGTACTGAGGAATGAAAATACAGGCACAATGAGTTAGCAGTGAAAGAGGATTTGATCTTTGAGATAGTAATTTATATCTTGCAATATACCTACTGAAAGTTGTTATAACCTCGGGGTCATTCAAAAATTTTACTCTCTTTCGTAAGTAAGCTTGTGATGAAAATGAGAGTTAATCGATCTTGAAATGTAATAACATTCCATAGTTAACTTAAAGTGGCGACGGTAGATGGAGAGGCAAATAATAAATAAGGAAGTTCATAGCGAATTTCAATGTGATAAGCTCACTTTTAAAGCATGCAAGTCGTAAAATATTGTGGCCTTAGGTGGATTTTCAATATGATGACGCCAACATTTGACTTTCTTATCCTACAGGTCAGTTTCTTATATTATCAAAATAACGGCCAGAAAGCTTTATCCGGTATGTATTTTTCGAAATAAAAACATGTCTCTGATGTATTAGGCAGTGTATAACTTATAAATAGAATGCTAAAATACCAATAAAGGACAGTATGTATATACCTATATTAATTCAATCAAAACAGAAACTAAACTTTGCTGGTGTCATCAAATGTATTCTGGATCTGGTATATTGCATCTGCAATAATGTAGAGGTATAGTAACTGACCTAGTATTGGACAAACATCAAACATTTTATCATATCCTCTAAATATGTTTAAAACCGTGGTTAGTCTAGATCTACCAGGACCGGATAAGGTTTTGTTAATATATCCACGTCGCGTAACTGCGTTTCAATGTAGTTACTTTACTTTGCATGTAAAGTTAGCAGCGGGGATAAATTGTTGAATAGACGTACCGGTAGTGAAAAAAGGAAATAAACTGCATTTCTTTAAAAAGAAATAAAATTCACCTTTGTTATAAATACTTATACAGAGATTTATCTATGCTAATAAACTGTTACTAATTTGTAGTTTATTATAATATTAGTATGAATTAAATTTGATAAACAAAATAGCTTTTTTGTCACCAGAAAAAACTTTATTTTTAAGTAATTGTAGCAAAACGAAAAGATGCGTCTGATAAGACAAAAATTGGATTATTAGAAACCTAAAGGTTACTTCCGTAAAAATATATTCTGGTGATATTGTTTTGTGCCCTCCACCAATAAACTATATTTTGGAAATAGTAAGGTAGAAAAGCGTAGTTGAGTAGACCAACTCCAATATTATCTGACAATGGTTATTTCACGAACTGAACAAGAGAACACAAAGCTGGCATTACGCCATTGTGTTGGCCACAAACGTCGCATTGCTTTAGACAATTTTATTTACAACGCTTTAGAGAAATTGTAGGTTCTTTATGAAAAGGAAATAAGTAATTCTATTTAGCTTTTTACATTTGTCACTAAAGTCATGTTTACGCGATAAACTTTACACAGCAGGTAAAACCAGTTTCATTTATGCTCTACTTCAATAGTTTGACTTATTTGACATATTGGTAAACCGACGAAATACAAGTAATATATTTTCTAATATAACGAGTTCTTATAACGAGACAGGCACAAAATGCTCAACAAATTTTATACTTCTTTTTTCATAGCATATATTTGATTAAATAAGCAATTTAATAAGGAATGCATAGTGCTGATGTTACAAAACCTAACGTTATGATTCAATTTATACGCCTTATTTCTGTTTTTAACTGCCTCAAATGTCTTTATCAGAAAAAGATACCTGCAAAACCAAATAATTCAATTTGATTACATATTGCATAGTTAAGTTCTTTACATAAACTAAAAATATACTAAACAAAATATATTTAATAAAAAGACGGAAAAGAATAAACTCGGGTTTAGTAGACTTTCAAATTATGTTTGTTGTATAGTTTCTATATTTTAAACTGAACAGTAATTTTTTTCATAAACTATATTAGTTTTACATCCAATTATTTCTAACTACCGTTTATCCACTTCATTTTTAAGTAATCTAACGGTAATTTATATTTTTTTCGTAATAAATTTTATGTTTTTATTTATTTTGCTAAACAAATAAATAATTCAACTTTAGCTAAAATTTAAATTCTCTATTCATTTAAATATACATTTGATAGTTATAGAATGAAAGGAAATAAATAGTAATTTTGTTTGTTTAAAAAATTTGTAGAAGTCATTAAAGATGTCTACATATAACGATCGACGTCTTTAACCTATTATTTTCACTAATCACAGGGACATTGCTGTAGTAGTCCGGGAGGTACGGCCTATTATCAAACCATAACTAATAGATGTTTTCTTTTTCTGAATAATGATCGTTGCAAAATGACACAATTTGTTTTTAGCTTTGTTCATGTTCCACATACTATTAAACCATTAGAATGCATAGGTTAAAAAATTTAAACCAAGCTGTCGAAAAATAATATTTTCCTTGGTGTCAAGTCAACAAAATAGATCAAGTTATTTATTTTAGCTGGTTTTTATTTAGTTCCAAAAAACACCTTAATCCAAGTTTACATCATGCTCAAACAGATGTTCAAACATTAAACAGGGAGCTTATTTATAAAAAAAACATATATAAATAAACACCTGAATTATACTGGTATCTACAAAATTTTAACAACTACATGCTCGATTCTTCAAACTTAAAAACATCAACACTAAAACTGTTGATGGTTTATTTGTAATCTAGAGAAGGTCGAATATTTATATGTACGCTACATGTTCTTGCAGAACGAGGTATGTAAAAACAACCTCGGGTGATCGTGGATTATTGTAACATGCTCCATCATCATTGACTCAGTGGATTATCCCAACATTACACAATAAATCAATTACAGTGAACTGCCTGCAGCTTAGCCAATTTCCGTCCTGTCCACTACAGCATTACCACATCACACAAGATTATGCTATTGGCCTAACGGGCTATCGTGGTGTAAACACACATAGACATTCAATTATTAAATACATTGCTAAAGTAATTTCTTTACCGGAACTCGAACCCGGATCCCTCACTTCCCGGGTGAGTGCGCTATTACTACCACAGAGCCCTTACTTTTTAAAATTCAATTATTTTGTGTTTGGCCGTATATGTCAAATATCCGTTTAAATAACCAGGCTAACATATTTTATATGTAAATCTATACTTTATATATATATATATATAATATGTATATATAATTTCAATAAAAATTGAATCACAAAAAGTACTTGTTCCGCCTTGACTCGAACCCGGATCTATCACTTGCCGGGTGAATGTGCTACCATTACACCACAGAGCCCTTACTTTTTACGATTCAGTTATTTTGTATTTGGCCGTATCTGTCACATATGCATTGAAATAACAAAAGTACCATATGATCGGAAGACCAAATACCTTTCGAACGACTTTTATTAACATTTATTATATTTGTATAAATGAGAATAGCCCAATTTAATTTTAATAAACATTGAATCACAAAAAGTACTTAAACGCATATGTGAAGGATACGGCCAAATACTAAATCATTCAATCGTAAAAAGTAAGGGATCTGTGGTGGGATGGTAGCACATTCACCCGGCAAGTGAGAGATCAGGGTTCCCGTCACGGCGGAGCAAGTATTTGTTATGATTCAATGTTTATTGAAATTAAATTTGGCTATTGCCATCTATACAAAATTATTTAATGTATATATATATATATATATATATATATATATATATATATATATATATTTATAAGATATATTCAAGAGATATATTTAATAAGATAAATCCAGTTTCTGACCCATCATAAAATTAGCAAACCACAGAACGAAAGTTCAACTTACACATATTCGTTCTAATTATTATATACTGGCTAAGAAACGGTTTGGAAAATATCATTGCATAAGTGCAAAATTCCGTGAAGCACTTAATAGACTGAATAACAGTTTTGATCATATTTTCGTGAATGCTCGCAAACAAACGATTTTAAAACGTTTAATCCCTAAAGGTAAATCTGTGATAATTTGAATTAAAATATTGCTTTGCATATGCTCTATTCTTTATAAACTGCTTTAACTTCACCATTTTCTTCACTGATAACAACAGTTAACCTACAAGTGCAGGATAAAATTCCATATTCGGTGACTGTACAAAAGTCTATATTGACATTTTTCTTAGAGCTGGGCTACTAATCCGTTTCAATATTTTTTACGCTAATAAACAAATATCTTCTAAAATGTATGTCCAGCCTAAAATAATAAATTTAGTTGAAATTATTTGAGATCACAACTAAATAATAAACGTAGAGGCCAGTTAAAATAAAGCGAGATATATTCTACTTATTATAGTAAGGAAATAAATTCACTGTACCAAAAGAGCATAATGTATTTATTTCTATCGAACTCTTAATTTTAACATATATAAAATGGTAGTTTATTGAAATAAACTTTTAAATATGAATTATTGATGAAAAACAATGAACTTTTAATAATAAATACGGCATAGAACCTTGAATAAAAATAACAAATTATAAGCTTTATGAAAAACATAATTTGTTTTTAATTAATCTTTTATCGTCTGGTTGTAAAAGCCATTTATACAAATATAAACATTTTTGGTAAGAAAACCGATGTGCATTCTGTATTTGGCAACGACCGAGCTCTGCTCAATTTAAGGGTCTTACAGACCCCATAAATATTTATGGATGGTTGTTTTTTACCGTGACAATTGAAAATGATAGGATTTTTATTTTTCTCTTCTCTGTTTTATTATTAAAAAACTTCACCTTATTTCCTTCGTGTTACGGTTGTGTCTTTGCTTTAAATTTAAAGGATGTGCTTTTATATGGATCAAGTATTAACGCATACTTATAATATATATTACAATAAACATATACACAATATGGTACATACGAGTATAGTGTAGATATGGTATACAAGCGTATATTTTATACAGAAGTTAGTTAGTTAGTATAGGTGAAACAAGGGAATGGTTAGAAAATATGGCAGCAAAAATTCATTTTTTATAAATAATTTGATTTAGTTCCTTCCATTAACCACATTATTCTTGGTAACTGTAGTGTATAGTTCCTATTTTAAAGGGGAAAATGATGTTTTTTACATTTTTAAAATTAAAAATTAAACTTTCTGCCCAAAAATATGTAAAATAGAGAGAAGAGCAGCGAGATTATTTCTAAATTCTTTAGATGTCTCATTTTATTACTGGTACAAGAAAAATCAATTGAAGATGGAGCTTACATATTAAGTCTTATATAATAAAAAATATGAAGAAACACGCTCTTGTTAACACGTATGTGTTCACAATTTCCTAATATTTGTGATAAATTATTGTGTGTTTTGTAAGTCATAGAATTTTTGTAGAAATGGAATGGGTCCCATAGTGTCCAACCTATTTCCATCTCGATGTTATCAAAACACTTCCAAATTTGAACCTCTCCCTTAATTTTCAATCAACAATTGATAATGTTATAGAAGAAGACGAAGATTTTCCGATATGAGTACTAATTCAAATGTTTGTCTTATGAGATTTGCTTCATATTGCTAATAGTTTTTATTAGTAGCGATTAGTTCAAATTTTTTAGGTTTTTTATTTTGTTATTCCAACTTAAAAAACATAATGTCTGAACAAATATTTTGTCATACCGTTATACCATTTCAATATTAAATTTTAATATCCATACAAACTAAAATCGGCTAATACCGCTGTACTTTATCCATCGCCCAAGAGACAAAACTATAATTTCTGTAAATTTGAAAACATAACATTATACAATTTCTGCTTCTTAAAAGATAAAGTTTTACTTAACAGATTGCTTTTTATTTCCCACTGAAATATGAAATATATCGTAAGGGAGTATCATTGTTGTTTAATTTAATTTAATTAATCAACAAATTAAATTACGTTTAGTTCCAATAGCACGTAATGGAGTATAATAATCCTAGTTTTACTGGTTTTACTTAGTAGGAAACCGTCACGTGTATAGGTTTCTTATTATCTTATTCATCTTATTATTTATACGTATATCATTGGTTATGTAATTCAGTTTATTATATTACATACACACACGCACGCTCGTACACACACACAACCACACACACACACACACACACACACACACACACACACACACACACACACACACACACACACACACACACACACACACACACACACACACACACACACACACACACACACACACACACACACACACACACACACACACACACACACACACACACACACACACACACACACACACACACACACACACATATATATATATATATATACAAATTTTTTATTATTTATTAACAACTAAATACGTTGTTTTTGAGTATTTTAAATCTGTCACAACTTATACGACATATCTAAGTATATTAGTAACAGTAAAAATCTTACATTTACCTTACCTCTTAAGAGTGTTACGTCGCACAGCGATTTATTACTAACAATCATGTATTTACCATAACAATATGTTTAGAGAACATTGTTTACCAGTACACAAGAATGTTAACAACGTACATTTAGACAGATCTTCCCAGTCTTAAATTAATTATAATACACAGGAAATATAATTTTTTTAAATATTTTAGTTAAATATTAAGAGAAACTGCAGATCATAAACTACACCCGGATAGTCATAGTTTTAGCAATACTACCAACTATGAATTAAATAAAAGTAATTAAATCAAGATAATAG
Organism: Homalodisca vitripennis; assembly: GCF_021130785.1. NCBI lineage: Eukaryota > Metazoa > Arthropoda > Insecta > Hemiptera > Cicadellidae > Homalodisca > Homalodisca vitripennis. The sequence goes on from NC_060207.1 coordinate 134,428,433, forward strand.
TTAAAACTGTTTTTATGGTGTAAATTTTTAATCAGATATGGCAGAAGTTCTGACTGAATATTTTAAAGAATGTCACTTCACCTCTGCCTAAATGAATGGTTGTAAACATTGTTTACAGTTTGTGTACAATCTCTGAGAATGTAATGCGTTAAATGTAGAATAACATTAACTTTAGAAGTTGAAAGAGTGTTCAATACCAGTATATTAATCTACGTTTGTCAACTGTAATAAAATATCGCGTCATATCACACATTTCGTGTCGATTTATTTATAAGGATTACAATTAAACTTCTGCATGCTGTAAAAAACATTTCATTCAAGGCCAGTAGTATGCATACTGTTTTTGTTGTAGATAATAGTAAAGTTTCACAACATGCTCAACCCTACCTATGACGAGACGCTTGGGCGTCGCGTGGTGATAACATATGCTAAACAAGATTGATTCACTCCAGGGTGGTATTGGGATGAGCACGCTAGTAGCTAGTTGTACTGCACGTATTGTTACAAAGCTTGCTTTAAAACTGCTGTGACTTAATTCTGTACTGTTTTAAGATTCAACATAAGCATTGTTAGTAATACACGGGGCAGGATAAATTTTTTTGTTTTGTTTACTGTAACAACTGTTTTGAAGCATGCCCATACAGAAACTAGAAAATAGTTTTAGCTTAGTATTTACATTAAGAATTCATGTAACATTATACTTAGAGAAATCTTTAATGGTGAACAGCAATATCTCATCTCAGCATGACTGTCTCAACCTTCACTATCTCCAACTCAGACTGTCTTAGACCACTCGGCCATCGGCACTCCCATATTACTATACCGTGAAATAATATATAGTCTATATCATAATTTCGAAGTCGTTACATTTTAAATTAATGCCCTAATAATATAATCAACTATGAGATGTATGTAATTTTGGAAAGTATTTGAGTATAAAAACTTCAGACGTTTATCAAAAAGTGTGAATGGCCTTTGTTTTATGTTTTGCGCTTGTATGAAGACTTGCGGTTCGAATGAATTATATTTCCAACACCACGGTTAATATTGCCTTGTTGCCTCGATCAATGAAAAGGCATATACGTAGATCTGATAAGCCTATATCAGTTAGAAAGCACATACATTCGACTATTGCTATTAAAATCCAGTCTAAGGCATTTTTGCCATAGGCAAGTTTGCCTTGTTTCCCCGATCAAATAAATGTGTTTATAAATTACAGCAGATATGAGAAGCCTATTTTGGTCATAAATCATATTTGGGCCTTTTTAATTATTTTCTGGTTTTTGGTATTTCTGGTGGCATAACTGAGTTTTCCTTGTTTCCCCGATCAATTATTCATCTACATTTTGTTTATTATATTTGTTTATTAGGTTGTTTATTTGAAAACTTGCCACACATTTCTCAGCGAATTTCTGTTCGCGAGAATTGCTATTACTTTTTGGGGAACAAAATATAATATAATATGTTCAAAAAAGGGGAAAAAAATCCTTCCTATAACCTTACTCAAAATTTTCAAACTGCAATCAATACGGTGTATATTGACAAACCAGTTAAAATATAGATTTTCTGTTAAAAATTTATTTATACCACCACACCCGTTCATTCACTGTACTTAAAACCCCAATTTTATAGTCATCTGCAAACAATATTTGAAATAATTGTTATAGTAAAGTAAAATTACAAAATTGTTTATGGGAAGTTCCTAATTATCATGTTATACAATTTTCATATTATAAGAATATAAAGTATATATCTGAAAGATTAAATCTTGTCGGTTCCTTGAGCTATTGCTGAGAGAACACAACCCTTTTGTTTGTCAGTAGTCAGTTTAAACTTAACGTTCACTGCGTGTTTGAACACGTACATGAGGAATGTTTGTCTTGTCTGTGGCAACTTCTGAATACTGATTGGAGAGAACTTTTGCTGCCAACTGGAACTACAGTAAATCAGTTCTGAACCCTCTTTTTGATTGAATTGTGTGCTAGGTAGGTAGTGTTGTTGGTTTTCACAGCAGGAGAACACTGCTACACAAACATAGGTCATATCAACCACGTACAATTAAATATATTTAATTCAGTTTATATTCAAATCAAATCAAATCAAAATGCCTTTATTTACAAGCGTTTCTCAGTACATACACTGTTTTGCAGAACAACTCAAGTCATTTAATGGCCTTAAATACTAAATAACAAAGACTTGTGATTAAAACTAAAAGGAACAACATTGGATTATACTAAATACTAAAACTTATACACTAACAACTTAACTACGTTATTTATCAACACATATGTAGTACTTAAGTTTTAATTTTAAAAAATTGCAACTGTATTGCTTAAGGCTAAGGGGGAGGTCATTGTATAATTTAGGGCCGAAATACAAAAAACTTCTCCTCCCGACTTCATGCCTGACTTTTCGAAAGTCAAGAAGGTAGCCATGGCGGGTACTGCGTTGCGAGACCCCCTCCCGGACCAACAACCGCTCGCTCAGGTACTGCGGTTCCTGGTGTGATAGGACCTTGTGGACCAATGAGCAAGTCAACATCCTGCAGACGAACTCCACTGGTAGCAGGCTGGCAGCATCTCGAAAGGGGGACACGTGATCAAAACGTTTCAAGTTGAAAATTAAAAAGCACAGCAGAGTTTTGAAGTCTCTGAATACGTTCTACGTCCCCCCGCGAGATGCTGTTACCATAGGCTGGATAGCAGTAGTAAATGACGGAAAAAACCATCGACTGCATAAGCTGAAGCTTCGCAAATTCCGGCAGTAGAGATCTGAATCTGTATAGACCTCTTAATCTGCCAAGTGCACGTTGTATGACATAAGTGACGTGTTCAGAGAATAATAGATCGCTATCAAGCATGATGCCGAGCGTTTTCACCCTGTCACACAAGGTCAAAAACTCCCGATCAAGAGCAATCCCCACACCACTGTCTGTCAAGGCCTGTATTGTGTTGTGTGGTATAGTATGAAGGACAGTGCACTTGCCTACATTGAGCTTTAACCCATTGTCTACAGACCATTTACTGATGTTTTCAAGATCAGAGTTTATATGGGCAAAAGCCACCTGAACTGACCTAGGGTCATAGGACAAATGCAACTGGCAGTCATCAGCATACATATGAGCCGTACAGTGTTTAATACACTTTGGGAAGTCAGAGGTGTACAGGTTAAACAGTACAGGACCAAGACAACTTCCCTGAGGCACACCTCGCTCCCTACTTAGAGAGGCAGATGTCTCGCCCTCAACCCTTGTCACCTGGCTTCTTCCTTCAAGATAAGACTTCACCCACTCAATAGCGTTTTCTCCAAAGCTGTAATAGTGCATCTTGGCCAACAGAATTTTGTGACTAATTGAGTTAAATGCCTGTGAATAATCCAACATAACAATGGAGTTGTATTTTCCACTGTCTTTAGAGTCAATCAAATCTGAAAATAAGTTCATCAGGGCAGTGCAAGTACTATGATTATGTCTGAAGCCACATTGAGTTTTAGGAAGAATGTTCTTATCATCCATGTGCTTCATCAATTGCTTAGTAAAAATTTTTTCCAATATTTTGGACATCGCTGGTAAACTCGATATTGGCCTAAGTTGATTAACACTCTGAGGGGTGGGTACCTTAGGTAAGGGATGAACTATACTTTCTTTCCATCTTTGTGGAAACATGCCTTCAGACAAGGACTCATTTATCAAATATGTGATGGCACCTAGTGCATATGGATTCACGATCTGAATAGTAATTTCATCGCTGCCCGCTGCTCTGGTTTTTATTTCATTCATTGCTGATTTCACGTCCTTGTCAGTGACTGCATGGAAGTTAAAATTAACGGCATCATTATTTATCTTGTTCGAGTTGAAATAAATTACTTTTTCTTAGCTAACCTCATTTGCACTGCCCATCTCAACAAAGTATCTGTTAATATCATTTATATTCAAATTATGAGGCAAACAGTTATTGGTAGAATTTCCAACTACATTACATTTCTTGAGGCACGTCCAGAAATCTTTTGGGTTATTTGAAGATGATAATCTTTCAGTGAAATATGCCTTTTTTGCTTTCCATATCATCAGGTTCAATTTATTTCGTGCCTCTTTGTACAGTTCCCAGTCTCCATTAGTTCTGGACTTCCAATATTTTCTATGCAGTCTATTTTTTATTTTTGTATTCTTAATTATTTCATCATTTCTCCAAGGAGCCTTCTCTTTTGTGACTCTTTTACAAACAAGCGGGGCGTGATCATCAAATACCTTTTTAATATGCCTTGAAATAAATTGTTCAATATTATCTATTCCATCTAATTGCGTTGCACTATTCCAGTTAACATTTGCGATTGCAGCTACAGCCGTTTCTTCATTGAAATGTTTAAAATCTCTGTAGATAATCATTTTAGGCGGTTTTTTCTTATATTTAGGAACTTTAACCGTGCAATAAATAAGCCTGTGATCCGTTATTTTTATTCCTCTTTGATATATAATACTAGGTGCGTCTATGACGCCGGTCCTCTCGATTTCAGCCGAACTGTCCACGATTATGTGGTCTAACAAGGTGGCTGAAGTTGCAGTAACTCTTGTTGGTTCATTTATAAGTTGTAATGCGTTTGATTCTTTCAAGAGTCGGCGTAAACATTTAGCTTCATGGCATGTCTTTGATAATAAATTAATGTTAAAGCCCCCGAAACACATTACTGTGTTTACTTCCATAGCCAGGCAAACAAAGAGAGAGTGTAGAAGAGCTGACATCGAAGTGTACCTCACGTTTGGCGGCCTGTAAACCACACACAGACCAAACCTCACCCCTTCCACTTTGGCAATAATGCAAAGAGTTTCAACTCCAGGGCCCACATCCGCTAGAGTGTATCGCTCGAAAGGAATACTCTCTCTCACGTACAGGGCCACACCTCCACCTGTCGTATCAATAGAGGAGTCGTTTAGGGTACCTTGGCGATCACAACGAAGCAGCGTGTACCCCGGTATATTGAAACCAACTGATGAGGTTTCAGGGCGAAGCCAGGTCTCAGAAACCCCAAACGCATCAAAATCAAAGTCACGCACGAAAGAACTCATCTCATCAAAGCCTGTATTAAGAGACCTCATGTTTAGATACGCGACCTTGAGACGTCTTTCACCCCCCCCCTCTCGGCTAGTTTCCCGACACCCGCGAGGTGTCCAGACTTCCACAGGCATCGTGGTTGTCATCAATGTCCTGCACGGGTTCGGGACTCCGGCCGAGATTTGAGACAACTTCATCCTGAAAACACTGGAGACAGGTGTTTTGTGCATCGGGAAGTTGCAAAGCTGCGGAGATAGCCTCCACAAACAGTGAGCCTAAGCGGGCGACACCTCTTCTATTGAAGTGTACGCCATCCCGGGTGAGATCCCGCTTACCCACACAAGTATTGGCCTCCACGAATCCAACACCAAAGTTGTTGCACATGAGCTCCAACTGGGTGTTGAAGTCGTAGAGGGCCCTGTAGCCAATATCTTTTCGAATTAAAACACTGTCTAGGAAAACTTTTGAATTTTGGAATCTAGTCCTGACAGTGTAAAGCAGATCCGCCATAGCATGAAGTGCCTCACGCTTCCCATGCCCACCATTGTACCCCGAACCCCCCCCCGATAGCCTCGTCGAAGATTATTACACCCTACATGAATATAATTTACACTTAAATCTACACCTACATAGTTCAACAATCGGTCCTTAATATCTAAAATTTTCCCTCCAGGGCAGCACTCAAGATAAGCTCCCCGAAGAACACATTCCCTGCTAGAATATCTCATGTGCGAGTCACCTATTAGCAGAACATTGCTGAAGCCTTTATTTTTACTGCTGCCCTGGGGGGTAGGGGAGGGAGTGCGATATTTATAGTAGGCCCTAGCACGTTCCAAAATTCTTAGGTGTTCATAATAATAGCTCAGAGAAACCAGAAACAATTATTGATATGGTCTTTATATAATAGCAATAATATTATATAGTATAACTCCTTCAATATTATAAAATTCTTTAAGTATGGAATAAAAATAAAAATAGTAGGCTAATTCAAATTAAAACTTATTTGGTGACACTACAGTGGAAAAATTAAATTTTCTTAATAATTTATTTCTGATAATGAAGAGAAGATATTTTATATTACCTACTATAATAAAAGATATAATTTGGTATCCCAAAGTAATTGAATAAAACATAATGATGGAATATTAAAATACAATTTAACAATGTTTTGGAAAAAACTAATTATTTGCAAACTGATTCATTACTATTTAAAGGACTAATTACTACATAGGTATTAGCATTCTTGTTACCTAAGGGCCTGTGAACTACACCAGGGTGCAAAACAGTCGAAACTATTGAAAAAGGCCTGATTCAAATCTCGTCCAACGATTAGTAAACAAACAATTATCTAAGAAATTCCGAGTTCAAACTTGTTTGATAACTACATATTATAGCTTGTGCTATTAACCGTAGCAGAAGGGTGATAGCTGAAAGAGAAACTATACTGTTATATATGATGTTGACATGTTCAAGGTTCCCTAAGACTACTCCACCAAAACGCCCAGTACGCAACCAACAAATTGGATGAAATTCAGCTGATGTGTGAGGAGCTGAAATCAGATATACTCGTTGTAACCGAGAACGGTTTTAACAACGAAAACCTTGAACTATGCAAAATTCCAAATTACAACTTGGCAGAAGCGTACTGTCGCCAGACCTCCAAAGGAGGTGGTGTAGCAATTTTTCTGAGACAAAATTTAGTTTTCCACAAAATTTACAATCAAAGAAACGACCGCGAAAGATTTCGAAGCAGTTGGGATCAAAGTACAAACTAACAGGTCAACATTAATTGTGATAGGGATTTACAGGTCTCCCAGTGGAAATGAAGATCAGTTTTTTTTTTTTCAAAATTCGAAGTGTTACTCACTGACCTGACTAAACCATCAATACGATTTCGTCTTTATGGGCGATCTCAACGTGGATGCGATGGACAGCAACCATCCATCCACCAAGCGACTAGTCGATCTGCTGAGGTCATTTGGCCTTGAACTGCTGGTCAAAACTCCAACGAGAGTGACGGCTACAACACAGTCGGCTATTGATAACATCATCACAAACGTTGAAAATGTCACAGTATCGGTGGTCAACACAGCTATCTCAGACCACTATGGCCAAGATTTTTTCATTAATGGAAAACAAATTGAGAGAGAACCAAGAATTACCAAAACAATAAGAGACACGAGGCCAGAAAATATTGCTCTCCTCAACGTTTCCCTTTCAAAAGAAAAATGGAATTTTCTAAATTCTTCACACCTAGTAGAGCAGCAGTTTCAAAATGTTCAATGAATGTTTGAATTTCCATCTCAACACCTGCTGCCCTACAAAAACGATCAAACCTCGTCCAAAGAAGGTAAATAATACTTGGGTCACTAAAGGCATTCTGGTGTCGAGAGAAAAACTCAAGTAATAAACAAAAATACAGCCAATGAACAGTTCAAAATCTTTTTTCGAAATTATAAAAAAATGTACAGAAAGGTGACCCAAGCTGCAAAAGCGTATGATGTTTCAAAAATCAATTACTTCTTCAAAAAACGTTTCTAAAACTGTATGGAGCATCATTAACAATAAACATCAAGAATCCAAGCAAATCACAGTAAAAATTGGGGACACCCTTGTGAGTGATGCCTCTAAGGTTGCCGACGAGTTTTAACGGATTTTTTTTGCGTCTGTTGCTTGTGGACGGGGCTCTCGTCCATCGCTGCCACAGGGGAATCCCACGCGTAGACAGAGTCCAACAGCCTCAATGGCTCTGACTCCCGTAGTTGAGGAAGAGCTCGATAAAATCATTCAACAATTCCCAGCTAAAAAATCAAATGATCTAGAATCGAGATCCATGTGGTTAATAAAACAATGCTCTAAGCATATCGTGAAACCACTGACTCAATTGGTCAATTTGTCCTTTTAACTCAGGAGTTTTTCCCTCTCTCCTAAAAATTGCAAAAGTGCATCCAATTTTCAAGAAAGAAAACCCCTGTTCAATAAATAACTATCGGCCCGTCTCAATTTTGCCTGTATTGAGCAAATTTTTTGAAAAACCTTTTCTAACGAGAATGCTTTAATTTCTTAAATAAAAATAACCAGCTTTCTGAACACCAATTTGGATTCAGGAAAAATAAATCGACGATAGACGCAGTGGTGAGTCTGGTTGATATGGTTGTAGAGGGTCTAGAACGTCAGGATCACACATTAAGTGTGTTAATCGACCTTTCTAAAGCATTCGACTGCATTGACCATGAAATACTGCTTGACACATTACATTCTCATGGCATCCGAGGTGTACCGCTCTTATGGCTTAAATCATTTTTAAGTCAGAGAACTCAAGTGGTTCAGATCTCAAACCAATTTTCTAAACCAATTCAACTGAGTTATGGAGTCCCTCATGGCTCTATACTCAGCCCAATCCTTTTCCTGTTATATGTCAACGACGTACATTCATCGCTGCTGCATGGTAAAATTGTGCAGTATGCTGATGACACGACTCTCTGTTTCAGAGATAACACACAAGAAGGTTTGGAGCTACAATCCTTTGTCGATATCGACAATTGTGTGCAATATTTCAATAGCCTCAACCTTCATACGAATTCTTCGAAATCCAACGTGTTGAATTTCACACTGCGTCCAACGGACCTCCCAATGTGGTCAGCCGTCATGTTAGCAGATTCCATATTGGAAGAAGTCTACTCCTCAAAATTCCTTGTAATACTCCTCGACCGAGGGTTGACATGGAATAATCACATTGACCATGTGTGCGCCAAACTGTCCTCAGGAATATATGTTTTGAGGTCCTTCGCCCGGTACTTACTGCCCCAGTCAGGTATTGATTGCGGCATATTATGGGCTAATTCACTCTCACCTTTCCTATGGAGTGGTGTTGTGAGGGGCCTGTACAGGCAATAAATTTCCTGAGAGTGTTCAAATTGAAAAAAAAGCTATTCGTATCATCGCAAAGTTGAATTTCAGAGAGTCATGCAGGACAGCATTCAAAACTTTGCAACTGTTGACTTTGCCCAGTCTCTACATTTTAGAAACATCTTGGTTCTGTTTGTCTAAATGTGCCCCAACCAGGGGACGTGACATACGCGCGTGTGTGTGTGTGTGTACTGTTTGACAAATTCGTTGGATGCTACAAGAATAAATGGAAAAGTTATCAGACGGTGAAGATGATAAGGGATTTGAAAAATGTGATACAGTCGGGGGGATTTGGATCATTGTCAGCAAATATCCCCATGCATCGCACTATTACCGTCACGTCATGATCTTCACTCGATAACAATCACTACATCTTAGTGCAGCAATAGTCCGTTGAAGCGGGACTCATGCGGCCCGTCACTTAGCCTCATCCAACCAGAGATATGTTGCTTTGCCCAATTGTCCTGCCACCGAACATTCAGAGCCTGACCCAGGTTGCCTTGACTCGATCTTTAACTTTGGCGCTCCGAAGGAAAAGAAGAGCTGCTTTTAATCAGATGCTACATCAACAAATTGCAACCTTCATTTGTAGGCTCTAAATGAAGGTAATTAACTGATCATTCTATATTTTTAAACAAAAAGGTTAGCAATTGTTTTTTTATAATAATTTTCAATTTTCTTGTATTTATTAACATTAATTATATACGAAGCTAAAATGTAATCTTCCAGTTTGAGATGAATTCAAAATTATATAAGTTACGATACAAACGCATGAACTGTTCACCAATTATATCCAGTGGATAATATTATATACATAATCTAATATTAACCAAACTCGTACATAAAGAAAAACTCTCCGTATTATTTGTGAAATGAGTTATTATTTATTTCAATGTATAATAACATAAGTACAAATTTGGCATAATCTTACATAATTTAACATATTTGGTGAACAGTTTTCATAAATATTTCCGATACCATTGATGAGTTTGCCTTGTTGCCCAAATGAATCATTTTTATTTATGAGGTATTTTTATATTAATTGAAAAATACTTTTAAAAACTATACAAGTTCCCTTACATTGCATTTCTTTACACACAGTATGTGCCCTACAAGGATTTACTAAGATTTTCATAAATAGTTGTAAAGAAAATAAAAAGTATTATGAACATATTGAATCCTTTGTAAGTGCATAAGTCAGTTTCCCCATAAATTGGGATATTTTGTTTCGATAGATTGGTAACAATGTTAAGTTGGCAGCAACACGGAGTAAGTTCATTGTTGTCTGTTCCAGTGGCTATAGTAAAGAGACGCTTTTTGCATCTGTTATTTGTTTGTGTGTGTTTTAAAAAGTTTAAAACCCAACAACGTGTTTACATCTTTCAATTGTGATGGGAGCATAATAAAAATACTGCTATAATAATTGAAAAACTTAGTGGTAAATATTCAGTTGTCGCGATACCTACTCGACAGTAAATGCGGAAATTAAATAAAAAAATTTAAAACACAAGAAGCATTTTTATGCCCCGAAGTTTGGTCGTCCTCGATCATGCAACGGAGAAAACCTGCAGACAGTTTCTCAGGGTTTTGTAGCCAGTCCCGGTAAATCAACCCGTAAGGCATCTGCTGAATTAGAAATTTCAAGAAGAACCGTGCAAAGAATGTTAAAGCAATTAAAATTTAAGCGATACCGTCTATCTTCCAAGCGCTTCACGAGGATGATTCCGATAGGTGATTGGAATTCTGTGAGACAATAGTTATCCGCTCAGAAGCTGATCCAAATTTCTTGGGCTCAATTTTGCGGTGTGATGAGGGATGTTTTAAACTAAATGGACATTAATCGGCTGTAATACTGCATGTACTTGATGGATGTAAATCCTCATAACGTAATCAAAGCAGAACTCAATCTGCCTGATGTTATGGTATGGGGAGTTATTTCGAGTACTGCGCTTTATTAACATGCTAAATATCTATTCGAAAATGTGATGTCACTCACAAGAAGGATTTATAACAAAATTTAAGCAATCGTAGTAAGATGTTTTGTCGGCTGTGAGGCAATGGGGCGAAAACGACGACAGATCTCTTCGGAGCTCTTAGATGACCTGGAAGAGAACACGCCGGAAAGACATTGATAAAATCTCACTAGAAATTCAAATTTCTTATTACCACGTGTACGAATCCCCTCTTATTTTGCCTTTAACGTCAAATATTTTAGATTGCAAATCACCCTGAATATTTTTGATTTACCTTACCTGAGTGAGCTTTTGCCAATGAATACCCATGTATTTGTGTTATATAATTAAACTTTTATCAATTCAATAGCTTGGTAAAAAGTTATTATTTATAAATTCGTTATAGCCAAAATTTTAATTTAAACTCTTTTTGTTCAGTTATATTCTTAATCAATGTAATATGGAGAGGGTATTTTTTATCCCCTAGTTGCAAGATTCAACTTTAAAGTTATTGGAAAACTTAGATCATAGTTTGGTATGTATAAGTATTCACTGAAACATGCCAAGGTTTAGAAACAAATATAACGGGTGGTTTTAAGACACTAAAGGTAAATCAGGCCCATACTACTATGTAAAACACAAAGTCCTTGATAAAGCACAGTTATTTATTCTATTAACTGTTAATTTCCCTCAGATAACAATTCGTCATCAGACGCGTAATATATGATTGCGTACCAAATACTCAAATTTGTATTCCTAGTAAAGCATATTTTATATTCCATACGATTTCAATAAATAAAATATACTTAGACATTTTCTATGTGACAAGAGAACAGTATACGGTCTTAGGTAGTAGTAACATTTAATAGTTTATAATTAAAGAAATATTTGTCTAATTTACAAACACTTCTTTATAATAGTTCTGATAAAAGATTAAGAATCTAAACGTTTTATTATTTAAAGGTTTCGTCACATTGTTTCAAATCAGTAGTTAATTTTAATAATTTGTTTAATTTTTATCTCTTTAAAAATGTATTAGTTTCGTTTCAAGTGATTTGAATGTTTGTAAATGAACTAACGCTGTTGGGAGAAAGATGTGAGTTCAATAAATTTGTAGGATTTCATGTTATCAGATAATCGGTATATACAAGAAGAGATAAGCGATGCTATAATTTTAGACAGAGGTATAAATAGTAGAGGTAACGTTGATAGGAGACATGTGGTTTGCCTAAATTAAAGACCCCAGGTCACAAGGGAACAGTTACGCTGCTTGAGTCTCAGCCCACGTCTGGCTTGGGTGTCCGAATGTCACATTTTCCGACTTAAGCACATTAAATTCTATCCTCGTATATGTTGGGAGTTTCAGAAAGAGGTGTACTTTCTTTGCTATAGGTTCAAATCCTGACTCAGTTCCCGCAAATTAATCACTTACACTTCTAGAATTAGAAAGTTCTACAAAGTCGCTTGAATGCTTAATTTACTACAAAAATGTTTTAGCAGCTAAGCCTTGCGGAACAGTTTTGAGCGCGACACCAGTTGTGTTATACTTCATTACTGGTGTACTAAAATAAAAAAAAATATATTAGATTAATTGATGGCCAACTTACTCAAGAGTTTAAATTCCATTTGATTTAAAAATATCCACTTCTTTTTCTGGTATGATTAGGGCCCATTCTTTTAAACAGAGAGCCACTCTGTTATCACAATAACAGCTTAAATGCATATTCCAAAGTTGTGTTTATACTTTAATGAAAATAAATGAAGATAACTTTTTGGCGATTGAAGTTTTTATAATAGCCCTAATTTGGGTAAATCCGATTATTATAAAAGAAATTTTGAAAGAAGAATATTCATGTTTTATTATTAAACATTGAATATTTAACATGACATCTTTTTTAATAAATGAACAAAGTTCAAATATTTTAAATATTTAAAAATTCTTAACAGTAATAAATTTGAACGAAAGGATGTCTGCTTGGAAATAAAATATGAAAGTGATTTATCTCATATCATGGTTTTATATCCACGTGGGTTTCAACCCACCTTTACACCAAAATTACCAATTTCATTCCACCGTCCATAAACATATCATTTAATAATACAAAATAAAACCTAATAAGTATGTTGATAAATCACATTAGTTATCCGATATATGATATTTGACCAGAAGAATATGCCATTGTTTGAATCTTAAAACCACAGATCAAATTAAGTGTGCATACTATAAATACCACTAATAACAATTGTTACTGATTTCACTCGTATTTAAATTAGTATAACTTTTGTTATAATGCCAATAAATACCTCTAATAATATAGTCTCATATCAGGTCTTAAATTAAAATTTACAAACATGTTCCTGAAAATATTTTCAAGTTAGTTAGAAACCTGAAATCTAAATGTCACCTGAATCTGTGTGTGTCTGTTGTGTCTTGTTCAATTTTTCAAATGTTCAAGGTTGCAGCGATTAAAAGGGTAGTACTTTTAAACTATATTTGAATACTAAATGTGTGCCTAATTTATTTCACAACATACGCCAAAACATAACAATATTTCAGAAAAAGTTATATATTTCAATTGGCTAATTTAAGGCCACATACTCATCTTTAAATATTTCGTGAGATTTTTAGTGTTCTGCCATTTAAAGTTGCATAAAAATGCCTTTTACTGAGTAATATGTATTCTAGGGCAAAATTAAATACTTTTGAATTATATGATTGTTTTCAAAAAAGGTTGTTCTTAAATATTTTTATATAGCTTAAGATGTTAATATATGATTTTTTTGAAAAGTATTTAGTAAGTAAAAAGTCGATAAATTTAAAGTATTTAAAATGTTCATACTAAAAGTTTTACGACAATATTGTTGGAATTCAGTTTCTTAAATTTATCTATGAATACTTCAATATTTAAATAGTTACAAATCAGTTACAAAAAAAATAATCTTATTCCAAAAGTACTGTAAAATATAGAGATTGTAGTAAAATCTAAATTCCGAAAGGAGAAATCATAAGAAAATATTTGTACCTCTTACATATTATTTGTCAGATTGTGGCTTTATTCATATGGGTACTTCCGACAACAATGTGTACGTTTAAATATGTAAATTACATACGATCAATAGTTTGTCTTATTCAAAAACTTTTAACTGTGAACTTAACGGGCCCAGTGGCAAAATACAAGTTTCGCATTAATACCCTATTTCTATCGTCCTCCTGAACAAAAAATACAATATTTCAAGAGTTGCAAATAAAAAGTAACGAGGTTATTAAACGTGGAATTATTTTCCTCGCGTGGAGCTATATTTCATTATTCTACGATAATTGTTTTGTTATGATCGCGAGTCAACCTCATATTATTTGATGCTGACGTGTATATACCATCTTTGGATTAGTAAAATAACAATAATGTTAAACAAAAGGAATTTGACCCAAATATAAGAATTTTTTTCATTTCGACCTTCTAAGATTAAAAGTTCATATCAGCCTCACACAAGTGCCTCTGGCCATCAGCGTCGTACTAAGTTGATGGCTGATCTTGTTCTAAGCTGAACACTCAGATAAGCTATTGGGAGCAGAGATTAGTGGAAGGATAGTTTAATATTGTTAGAGATTAGTTGCCTTTGCCTAAAGTTGAAAACTACTTTTGTGAAGAGTTAATGTAAAATGTGGCGTAATGTTTTGAAATAGTATATAGGTTTCCTTATACTATAATGGTATTTTAATAAAACGCTTCATTCTATGTCATAATGTTGTATATTTGTATTTCCTAGGAATTCAGTTTAATCTTGGATAATCATTTTTGGGTTTTAAACGTAAGTAAAAACTATTTCTAAAAGTATTCTAAGGTGCAAGTATTCTTAGTATTCTATGCTAAAAGTATTCTAAGGCATTTTAAATGCAAAAACATAGACTAAATTGCTATAACTTTTAAAATAAATTTGTTCTGGGAAAAGCAATTTTGTTTTGTACATTTTTGTCTTACGTACATGACAGATCCACGAATGAAGAGACATTCTCGTTTAGATATAATAGTCGCTCTTTTCTTTCACAAGTAATAACTTTTTGAACTCAAATAATTTTCAATCTTCATTCAATCTGATTCACAACAGCAAACTACCTAAAAAGCGATCCTAAAGCGTTATACAAACTCATAAGATTGAGCACGGTAAAAGCCAAGTGGGGTGTTTAGGGTTTCGCAATTCAAGATATAGTTGGGATACAGCGACAACATTTAGCCAAAACTATCGGTGAACCAAAGATTAAATAGAACCTCTTCCTATATTTAAACTTTCCCAACGTAACTTAATTATCGTACATTCTTAATAAGACAAAATGAAAAAGTTATTTTCTTGTAAGATGAAATAAAACTAACGTTTTTAAGCAATGGAGAGACCAGTCCCGATTCTATCGTATTGGTATTAGAACTTCATCCTATTTCACTTAGTCTGCATTATGATGCCTAATCTATCGAATCCTAAATGTCCGAAATATGTACGTCGATCCATTCAACAAAAGGAGACTAAAAGGGAAAGTAAGAGAGGTACGGAAAATTAGCTATTCAACACAAAACTTCCCTTGCATGAATCACAATTACAATTATGTACTTTTGACCTCTAATTTCTAATTACATAACCAGTTGATACTTCCTTGTGTGAAGTAAACAGTATTATTAAAACAATACAAACCATAAGAATGTTAAGTTCAGCTCCAGTTTGAAACAAACCCACATAAAGGAATACGTAATATTTCAGACGTTTCCTTAAATAAATAGCAGAAACGTGCTTTCGGCTCAGCTGTTAACGTTAATTAATGTCGTGCTTGTGCACTGGTGTTGCTGTAACATTCAACAAACTGGGAACTCGAGCTTTGGTCTTAGCCTGTTGGAGCATCGTGTGGCTGAAAACGTAGAGTTGTTTCAATATGAATGTGTTTGTCATAGTATTTTGTTTCTCGTCAAAATATGATATGCCCTCAGTTCATTATAAAAATGTCAGTTTCTGTAAATCCAGTAACCCACCAATTTCTAAACACATTTCACATGACATGCCATGGCCTACCCTTATTATTTTAAACATTTAAAATATTAGCATCAAGGAATAACACTGCTATAACAAAAGAATCCCTAAATAAAACACTAGTTTCAATGCTTTTATTCAATTTTTTATTTATGTCTGTCTGAACAATATCTCGTAAACTGATCTATAGACTTCAAACATTGAATGAAGCTTTATTTCTGTATATAAAAAACTGAGATCGAAAATAGTGGATGGGTTTTAGCTGAGCCGTGGCAAATATTTTATGGGTTATCATGATGCCTACGAGAAAATTGTAAAATAAGCAAAGTCCAATCTTATAATGGTTCAATATGTAAACGTTTTATTCATTGGGACGTATTCACGATGGGGCTAAATATTACATCAAGGATTTCTGTATTATATAATAGGACCTAGGGATTACAGTATTCCCAAGAGATTTACAGACAGACTGAATGAAGGATCGTTTGTTAAAGTTGTTGTCACATGGCATGAGGAGGATTCTGTAGACACCATTACTTCCTCTCATTGTCTAGCTATTTTCAACTACCGGAATTATTTTTCGTATATAACTTTCGAGGAAATTATATTTGAAAATGCTTAGGATAAACTATATCAAACTTACACTACTATGTTATGGTAAACTAATAAATAATATGAACTGATCAATTTGAATACGTAATGCAGATTTTTGTTCTTTTTGGATGTAATAAAATTGTACTAGAGAAATTTTTTATGAAATACATAATACGATAATCATGTTAAATATCATATTCGTCTTTTTGGTAAATGTTTAAGAATTAGTTTATAATATGGTCATCGAAAAAGGAGGCCTTAATTTTGATTCTGTATTGTAAAAGAAATAGTTAAGCGATGTGTGCGAAACAAACGTCATAATGCAGACAAATTGTTCAAGTTTTAATTCCGCCACTGGGCTGACCTTAAAGTGAGCTCTGCGCATGCGCAGGCGTGGCGCGCATCAGCTGTCGCCATTCCAGTCAGTAGAGGCGTTGCTGTCATGCCAAGTGTGCAGCAAAAAGCTCAGTGTTTTATGTGGTATGCTGAACTGAAGTCAGTGACTCTTGCGCAACGACGTTTTCACCAAACATGGACCAACCAAACCCACCTACTAATAAACCTATTCTTCAATGGTATAGGTAGTTCAAAGACACTGGAAGTGTAGATATATAAGGAAATAACCCGGCCGGCCTAAAACATCTGAAGAGAATGTGTAACGTTTGAGGCAGTCGTGCTTGCCTAGCCCTAAGAAGTCCACAGCTCAACGCAGTTTAGAACTAGGTATACCAAAAACCACAATTCAAAATGTGATTCATAAACATCTGAGACTATATGCGAACAAAATTCAATTGCGGCATCAATTTAAACACGCAGGCCGACCTAAACGTGTTGACTCTGCTGCTGAGATGCTAAATCGCACTGACGATGATCCAAATTATCTCAACGGGAATTGTTTTAGTGATGAGGCAACCTTTCACATTTTCTCAACAACCCAATGAAGAGTTTTAATACGTCCGTGATTCGCCCAAGGTAAACGTGTGGTGCAGTCTCATCCAGGATCGTGTTGTTGGCCCATTTTTTTAAGACACAATCCGTGGAACTAACTACTTGAACATATTATAACTATATTTTTTTCCACAAATTGATGATGTTGAAAGGAAAAAAGAATAACTGTTACTTTCCAACCAGACGGAGCACCGTCTCACTTCAGTCTTATTGTGCGTGTAGCACTCAACAGAAGATTCCCTAATCAGTGGATTGGTAGAGATGGTCCTCTACGTGGCCGCCAAGGAGCCCTGACTTAACTCCTTTAGATTTTTCTTTTAGAGTACCATAAAAAAACGTTGTCTTCGCTCAATATATCCAGTGCCTGCAACATCTAAATTACCGATTCACTGATGCAATAACAACACTGTGACTCCTGACATGATAAAGAGGACCTGGACGGAGGTAGAGTATCGCTTCGATGTGTGTCGTGCCACAGGCAAAGTTCACATGGAAACATACTAAATATGTAAGTAAAACTTCATGATTTTGTCTATCTTTTGGTGTAAAAAGAATTAAATTATCCTTATTGTATTCTGAGTTATTAAAAATCAAGATTAAGGCCACCTTTTTCGATGATGCTGCATGATAATTATTTATTATTTAAAATCTTAACTTTAAATGACCAATTTTGTTTATTTTAAAGGTAAAGTTTATAGCAAAGAGCTAAGTAATATTGAGGGAATGCGAAGTAATAAGTTGTAGATTGTCATAAAAGTGATAAATAATGCAATAAAATATAAAGATCCTTCAATCCTGGAACTTTTGGAGCTTGGCAGTAACAACACATTGTATTGTGTTGTTCTGTTATGAAATCTTTATGGTGGTGACTGGCAAGGTTGTACTGAAATATGATGTACTCGTATTAAACAAAAGTTGGGTAACACGTCATAACTTTCTCCGTTGAGTCAGTCTAATCATTGTGGTAAATATTGTTTGAATCATTACTAGCGAGGGAATTGAACCATGCTCTGCTACCACTTGAAACGTTAAGGACGTGGCGAAATTGTGGAAATTAATATTATATTAATTCAAACTGTCCGTTATGAGGCGATTTAAAACGAATCAACGGCATTATGTCCAGAGGGTAGACAGTTCATTTCCCTCGCCAGCTTTGATGAACTGATTCTAAAGGCTATAATTAATTACTGTTAAAATAATAACACTAAATAAATATGTAACAATATAGTATAAATCTAGTCTGAATGAATGTAACTAAAGAAAAGGCAAGTAGGCAAACCCTAACACCTGAAAATCGCGAAAGGATTAAAATAATCACTATCAATAATATAATTGGTAACAATTATATTATTACCTCCCCACACTGCTGCCATGGTTTGGCTAGGAATCGTCGTCGTCTTCTTCCGGTGCACGTCCTCGAGAGCACTACACGGGGCTGCGACCCGCCTGCGTCACGTATAGACATTTGCTCATGTGATGTCTACTTGGCTTATGGCACGGTGAAAAGAAATTATTGTGACTGGCGCCACAAATTATGTAGCGTAACAAAAGTAAATATATTCAATAGTTTAATAAATTAAAATAGACATCAGAAACTGCAAGAAGTTGGTCACGTAGAGGTTTATTGGTCGACATATTAACAAATTACGTACACAGACACCAGTGGGAAGAATTTATTTTTATTTAGAAAGTGAACTCTGTATTCTAGAAAATGTGACGAAAACGTCAATTGCACAGTAATTTAACACTATTTAAACACCAACGTTGAATTTACTAAACTGAGAGCAAAACCAACTCACCTTTTTCCTTTTATACATAACCAATAACGAAATCATATTTAAAAATTATAATCCTAATTTTTTGGAACTAACTGTGTATTCTTCAATAACGATTAATGGTTAATAATTATAATATCACGTTTTATTGCTACCTTCCAAAAGCACAAGATATTGTAGTTGTTGCAACGTACCAAGTTCGTAGTTTGGAACGTAAAAGAAGATGATGCAATTCATTGTGACCGCATTGTTGTCGCTGCCGTTCACATTTCTTTCTGTGACGAGTCGTGTTTGTTACTAAGTTTTAGTAGTTTTATTTGTGTTTTAGTGTTGTGTTTAGTGTGTGGTGAGTTGTTAAATATTGCAGTAGTGCAAATAAATATATTTTAGAATAAATAAATTTCTTTTTACTGAAATATGTTTGATGAATTATCGAATCTGTGTAGGCTATTGCAAAATGACTTGGCTAAAATTCATTTCACGTAGTTTTTTATTGTTTTTCACTCACTAAACGTTATTTTAGGCACTCTTTTAGTTCTGAAATAACAATTTTCACAACCAAATATATATTTACCGTAATTTCTTTGGTTATGCATGATAACTGTTTGGACCATTCCAGGGTCATTGTTAGTCGCGTAGGCTATATACTGTTATTTTAGTAATACATGTAGTTGTGGAATCAAAATATATGTAATAAATTTTAGACACAGTTTATGGTTTTCTAAAACTACATACAGTTTCCCATCAGATGTAAACCATAGATTTATAAATTTGGATATAATACAAGCTTTGAAAAAACATTTTATACTTTGCTGTTTGAAAATTTTCTGCAAAAGTTTTGAGTTATGACAAAATGAAGCTTTTTTCGACTCTTCAAAAAAAATTTATGGAATTTATTTTACTGCTGCTGTACAGTTTACTTCATTCTGAGTAATAAAATATGGAATATAACATGTATTCAAGTAAAACTGTATTAGTAAAACTTTTATTAGCAAACTCTTACATATACACCCTTTTTTCACAATTTATGCGCATCGCTGCTTTTTGTTATATAGCGTTATTATAGTTTCATAAATTTGTATAATGCTTATGTTTTTCTGAAACTAGAATAAATTTGACACAAAATGGCTATCTCACTTTTATAGTTTTCTTACTATAACTTGGTTTGCTAGGTATGGTCACCCCCAAATTAAAAAAAAATGTAAATTTTGAATTTCATGGAAAAAAATTTGTAGTAAACATTTTTTTAAGGCCAACTTTAAATACTAATATTATTATATGTTTAATTTTGAACACAAAAATATATACTTCTATATATATTACTTTTAATTTATATTTTTAATAATTTTTTTTAAAAACCCTTGCACGAGTCTGTAAAACATGCCGCCACTACAGGAAAAAATGACCGCCACTTGGAGGGTTAAGAAATAACATAGAATTATTTTTAGGCACTGTGATTATTAAAAATTATGAATTTGAAGATTTGCACTAATTATAATGGACATATACATGTGTTGTCAGTTGATAACAAATTACCATCTAAACCAGTTCTACCCCTTGAGTTGAAGAGGCCTCTCTAGCAGGACAGTGTAGCTGGAGAGTTTGCAGAGAGCAACCTCTAATTGATAAACTTTAAGAATCTGATCACAATAATAAGTAACCATAGAAACACTAACCTCGTTTTCAGAATGACTAGTATATATCATTGCATATAAATCTTAAATATTGGTTTATCATCAGATGACTTAAAGCTGACAATGTAAATTTGCTACTTACGATTCCTGCGTGTGTTTATAACTTTGATATCACTGCCGACTCTGGGATGACGGGTAGATACTGAGTATTTCCTGTGTGTCCCTCTGTAATTGTGAGATAGACAGTTGGAAAAAATTATTTTTCGAATAGTTAGAGGGCAGGAATAGCATGCATACTGGAAACACCCAAACTACTACAAGAAAGTCAAAGTAACTATAATAACATTCAATCTGTTTACTTGAAAATGTAGACATTTTGCGTTTTGTTCTTGGTATTTTGATGCTGGAATAAATGTGAATATTTACATTAAAACTGCATTATCACATTCATCCTCTATAGCCTACCATATTAGTTCAAATGATCAATAATAAGCTAAATAATTCTGTTAGCCTACTGCGTAACAAACAACGTTACTGATCAAACCGATTAAATTGTTAAAAAAGTAATCTAAGGCACAGTGTGACTTTTAATACAAATGTATACCACATATTCTAGCTTAACGAGTGTTTCTATATAGTTTGTTATCGTTGGCAATACTTACAATAGTAAATGAAGGATAGCGTACATTATATAACATGTATTCTATCGGGTGAAATTATTTCTTATAATTCTAAGCAACATTTTTAAATTTTATATTCTAGAATAATCTATTGTAAGCATATACATATTAGTAATGTTCTATTTCCACTTACTTCATATTACTGAACATGTCACTAGTAAAGCATATCAGTAAAACTTCAGAAAAGGTTAGTAGTATCTCATCATCTAATAATTGTATTGTATTGTAACACTTTTAAAGGCAATTAGTTTTATATTATTATGTAATTACTTTATTGAGTAATAAATTAAAAATGCATACATCAAACGTCATCAGCCTTTACTATGAAACCAAATAGAGGGAATCTTTAGGAAGCATGACAATAAATAAAGTTTTCAGTACAATCTGATACTTTATGCTTTGTGAAAATAACTATTTTAAAAATATAAATACAAGTTACAATATTATCTGATTAGTTGGACATTCTGCGAGAAATTTGTCTTACCTAAATACTATTTCTAGTGTGTAGTATTATAGACAAAATAAATAGCTAAGTACATTCCACTCGCAGTGTGGTAAAGTTCTCTGGGAGCTTAAACGTAGTGTCTTTGTTTTAAAACTTTGCCTTCACCTTTCTCCTGAACTTCCGTTTACATTAAGGAAGCGTACTTTTGAGGTCCCAAAGTTTGTTTCAAATTTGATCTCTTCCTTTATTTCTGTTTTACGTTCTGCCAACTTTTCTGACGATGTTCATAAGAAAATATATATATCATTACCCCTCAATTAACACAAATTTGAATATCTATATTCACAAACACACACACACACACGCACACACACACACACACACACACACACACACACACACACACACACACACACACACACACACAATGAATTGGTTTATTTCCAAAACCTAACATTTCAATGGCCCCGCTAAGTACACTACTTGTCAGCGGGGTCCGAATTAAACTAGGTATCTTAACTAAACCATACAATGTATTTAATTAAATTACGTATCAAAATTGGCACTTATTATTTTGTGAAAGTTTACAATCAAAAATAATAGCGTACAGGTTTGTTTTATTTTATCTTTACATTTCAAATTATAAACACTGATAAAACCGGTCTCTTAACTCTTAAAATTAAGTTTATGTTCCTAACTAACAAATTTGCACTGGTCATATAGTGAGATTGGATTGTATGATTTCGATTCAGAAGCAGTCGATGTCCTTAGCCAATTCCAATCGGTATGAGACAAGAACAAATACCCCCTCCCATCAGGCGTTCCTTGTTCCGCCACCACCAGTGTGTATTTCTGCAATTGCAATGCACGTGCAAATCTAGCATGAATTTTGCTCTAATTATTAAAGTTCATTTTAGTTAATTATCAATAAATAAATAAATGTGTTAATTTATTTCACCCATGTGTAGCATTTACAGCATTCAAAATATATGTCAACGTGTCTGTTTGTCTATTTAGTCTGTGATATGTGTTTGTGTTATCCCTGTGCTAACCTAATTGTGTTTTGGTATTGTGTTATTGTGTATGCGCTATTGTGCATGTACACACTATATATATATATATATATATATATATACATCTACTTGAAGTAATGTTGTCACCTTGAACAAATGATTCTCCACTCAGTCTGTCTGAAAATCTGTTGGAATCATTGGCAATCCCTGGGTCCTTTTCCATCTAAGAAAAGGTCCTAGAGCTAATATTTAGACACATCGAGAAAAATTTCCTATAAAAAAAATTAACATTATTAAATATTACACGATTGTATTTCATTTGCAATTTTTTTTTCGTTTTCATCACGCCCTTAGAATACTTAAATGACGTAAAAATATTCGCTACCGCTCAGCAAACTTCATTCTATGTTTAAAAGTCTATACGTTAGTTAGTTTTCGAAATATCGTCCAGATTGACAGACATAAATCAAATTTTTCAAGGCTGAAATGTTATTTTTATTTATTAACTCACTCGTTTGCACAAGTTATAAATCACAAGATGTTATTACACAGATGTGTCTGACAGTTCTAGTGGCAGCCAAAAAACTATTTGTAACTCAAGTTTATGATTTGCTAATTCATATTACCGTACTTTACAAAAATCTAGTATTGTGTTAATAATTACACAATAAATTTTATATATAAGACTCATTTGGTGTTTGTCTATATTTGTGGAGAAACAACTTAATATTACTGATCTCATTGGTATTATAGTTGGATAAGTGTAGTTTTATCGTTTTAATGATGGTTGGGGAGTTACTTTTTAAAATCTTTAATGAGAAAACTATAATTCTGACCTACGTATATATATTTCATGAAATCAAACATGTTTTCTTACATGTTGGCTAGTGTCGCTAATGTAATAAGGTCAACCAGAACCTTACATGTATTTTATATTTACATGTAATAGGAAAATCCCTTACACTAAAATACTGTATACACTTATTATTTGTTTTCTTTATACTATATTATTTTTCAATAAACATTAATACATTATTATTTACTACATTTCTAGTAACTTTTCTAGTTCATGAACCAAGAGCAAATTGGGTTTAAATCACTCGTTTATCAAAACGTTAGTTGCAAAATCAATAGAGTAAATTCCTCTAAGAAAGAAATCTATTGACAGCTGTAACAGTTTTGCTTGTTGGGAAGCATATAAAATAGTTTACGACTATCGAACAGCATATTTTCTATTTAAAAGTATGTTCTCAATACATACTTTTGGGTCGATGTACATATATTTGAACTGGTAATGCAATTTTAGAAATTTGCCATCTTTATATTTGGAAAAAAACACTACATTTTTAGCATTGAAATCTAACGTCTTCTTCAGGTGAGAAAACCTATAATACGCAAACAACAAACAAAAACCTTACAAATAAATAATATGGAAATGAAAATCATCTTAACTTGTGATACCTGACTGGTAGGCAGACGTACAAACGAACTGCCCTTTTGACCTTTGAATAAGTTAAAATGATCGCATCTTACTTATTTAAAAGAGTACACCATTTCACATTTTGTACGGTAAATTATAAATATCAATACAACTGCACAGAGAATAAACGCACAGCTATATTACGCGAATTGGAATAACGTGGACCATTGATTGTATAGCAGTTGTTAAAAAGATGAATGGACAGCATAAATAACCTGTGTGTCGTACCCGCGCCGATAGTAGGCATTGTATGGCTGTTGATATTGCCTTACTGTGGTATATTGTTATTGTAACGTATTCAATTTATATATCTAGTGCATATGAAACACAATGTTAAGTTCCCTTAACAAAGAATGTTACGCATATAAAATTTAAGTATCTTTAATTATACAAGCATTTTTTAAGAACAGTAATATTTCCCTACTTAAAAAATATCTACAGCAGTATTCAACTACAAATGTTAATGTTTTTAGTTGTGTAACTATTGTGAAACGCATCGTTCATGATAAATCGATGTAAATATGGAGCTACGTAAATTAAACTATACAAATAATATAAGCCACTGTTGGTAAAGGGTGTGTCTCATTTTATGAGAATTTGTTATAAAATAAAAGATAATTATAATAAATATTGATTTATTTACCAGTCAATGAATGTAAATATTCCATGTATGGACTCAGAGGCACTGACTTTTTATCAGTAAATTTGCAAACAAATAAGATTATTCGAAATTCCGGCACTTGACTTTTGTTCTTTACAGAAAATGAATTGCTGTTCAAAAACTAAAGCAAATAAATATTTACTACCAGGAGAGCAAATAATTATAATGATAAGGATTGGATGTTTATAAGTTAAAACAAATACATTTTCTTTTTCATTACTGTAATGGAAAACTTAATTAAAATGCTTGACAAATTTGACAAAAATTACTTCTTTTTCAGGGTAAATTACTATCTACTTAGCAGAAGGTTTCTATAAAGTTTGAAGAGCATTTATTGAAACACTCTGTTCTAAACTTCTAAACGCACACATATACAAGAACTGGGTTGTGTTTTATAAACCAACTTTAAAACACATATTTGTCTTTTCGGCTTACAAGTTAGTAAAACTGGAATCACAATATCGATTCATCCTTTGTGAATCCACTTTAAAATTTATAAATTGATTAGCACTCCCAAAAAAAAATCATTAAAAGTTGTTTTTTATGGAATACTGGAACATTGTAAAAACCACCGGATTCAACTTTACACTAGGAGTAAATGTTTTCATTAAATGTTTGTCAATTGATCACTCTGAATTACTTTCAACAATTAGGTACTGATTAATCTAGATTGAGGGCAATCAGAAACTGCAAACGCAATTAAGTGAAATAGTATACGAGTATTTCCACATATTTAATTGATTTTGCTGTTATATTAAAATATTATTACCATATCTTCTTCAATCTACCAATTGATCTTACTCTTTTTATGATTTAAGCCCATTATACAGTTTGTAAAGTTTTTGGACTCTTTGGAATTTCTATCAAGATTATTTTCCGCCGTTATTTCCTATTCAGTAGCGAACTCTTAACGTGACCGCTGTCTATAAGTGCCAGTATGCGCTATACAGTAGCTACTACCGATCATCGGTCAGTGTTCTTTGTTACTTGTAGATGTTCACCATCAAGTGAGAAATTCACACGTAGTGCGAGTAGTCAACGTATCTTTGTGTCCAAGCTGTTACGGGTTAAGCCCGTTAGTTTAAATTTATTTTTACGAATAAATTAGTAATTGATACTTAATCATATGTTCATTTTAATACATTTCATGACCGTATCAGTATTCGTTCGCTTAAAATAATTTCTAAATCACAATTTTCACTCCTATAATGCAATAGTGTATATATTTAAAGCATTTTTTATGTCTTGCAGATTTGTGGTCAGCTAACTGATTGATATTCATTATGACCTCATCGTGTAATGAGCTAACATCGTCATAAGTATCAATGGAACCTGGTTGGAGTAAGTTTTATCTGTACAGCATGCTGTACAATGATTTACATCTTATGAGCCTAAACAAGGACAAGGTCGGAGGTTTTTGTTCATATAGTAGAAGTGTAGATATATTAAGGTACCTAATATGCATAAGCAATTCCTTCAATAACACAACAGTTTTTATAATATTATTAATTATTAATTAGTTTATTAACATATTCTGTAGAGAGGTAGGCTACATTAGTTTCAGAGCAGATTTGTTTCTGGTGATTGCTTTGATGTATATAAAACTGTGGATTGAACGTGTTTTACTATAAATATGGAATGTGTTTCAAGCAAACAACTGATAACTCTTGTACAAAAAATTGTAAAGGAACAAAATTCACCCACCTCGAATTAAATATTTAAAGAAGACAGGCCTATACATGGTATCAATAATTTGTGACAGAGTTAGGGTAAGGAGTAAATTAAGGTCCATTGTATATTGGTAAGTAATATTTCAAGAATGGAGAGAGAGAGAGAGAGAGAGGGGGGAGAGAGAGAGAGAGAGAGAGAGAGAGAGAGAGAGAGAGAGAGAGATAGAGAGAGAGAGAGAGAGAGAGAGAGAGAGAGAGAGAGAGAGAGGGAGAGAGATAGATTATACTAATACAGCAATAATTTCTCCATCATTTTAGGTCTGAAACAGTATGACATTGAGTTGAGACATTTTCTATCAGTATGTTTGTATGGATTTATGTCAAAGCTAATTAATGTGCAATCTTAAAGATTTCGATATATTAAATTTTGTTCTTAAAATGTTTTAAAGACCTCTTAGGGGTATATATTATATCCTATATTGTATAATTTATATATATATATATATATATATATTAATTTCAGTTATGGATGTTTTATATATTACATTTCAGTCTAACTGCAAAAAAGGCCAGTGACAATTACAGCTTTTTTAAATATTGAGGTTTTTTTAGGATATTTAATTGTTTCACTTAAGTTTGGTAATAAATAAAGTTAGATTTACCATTGGACCTAAATATGCAGGTGAAATGAAAAGGCCATGGCTTAACAAGTAAATAAAGAAAATTAATTAAAAAACTACTTAATTTTTAGTACTGTCTTATTTACCTATACAGTATTACTTCTATAATTACAAAAGCAGTATACACAATACCATAGAGCCCTATACGATATACCATATACATATACCAGTATATGAAGAACTCGACAGGGCCCTTTTGATTTGTGTCGTTGTCCGCTTCACTGGTTCTTTGTGCGTTTCTGCGATAACGCTCAATAGAAAAGTCCTAGAGACTGCAAATTTTTTACATAGTTTCCTTCGTCAAAGGAAAACCCTATTTATGTCGACATTAAATGTTAATCTGTCCTTATGTCTTTTGGTTTGTCTGTTCGTCTGTGCGATAACTCTTACATATTTGGACTTTCATATATAGGTTTAGTACACAGTACATCTTATATACCACGTGAAGCTGTATTTTGTATTTGTATTTCGTGTATTTTAGGTTATGTAATAAAAATTAAAAGGGCAGTCTTTCGGCTCCTTTAATACTCCATTATATCGGTTTATTACTATTTTGATGAAGTTTATTCTATACTGTAATAGTCTGGAGTGAGCAGAACTCTGAATAATAATAAATGAGCATCCCTTAGTTTTTATGATACAGAAAAGGCTTTCTTCTAAGATAGTTTTGGTGGAGAATTAGAAAGTGAATAATTGATATCCATTTGTAAATTTTAGGTCATTATTGGTGACCTTACTTTGCTGGCTTGTGCTGAGATATGGAATGAATATATATATATATATATATATATATATATATATATATATATATATATATATATATTGTTTTTCATGCCTAAGAATTTGCTTTAAGTTTGTAAAAAATTTAAAAACACAATAATATTTAATCCTTAATTTTTTACTAATAATCCTACCATTAGTCCATATGCATCTGACGATGATTTTTTTCTAAATAAAAACTACACCCTGATATTAAATTTTGATTAAATCTCAATTCCTAAGGTTTCAATTAAAACATGTTCCCTTTGACGACGCGACGCAACGTGACTTCACATTTTAAAGTACAATTAAAAAAAATTGCAAATTATTTAATTATAACAGTACACACCTATACCGATATGTTCATAAACTCGTGTAAAAGGCACAATAATTGTCGAAAGTTAACGACCGTTACGCGATCCTACCCTTGCCAGAAACCGGAACAACACAAACTGGCCAGTCGCCAGAACATAATCAGAGACAGACCAGTCCAGAGATAACAACTAACCAAGTATGCTAATTAAAGGACCACTTAATTTTTTAACATTATCTTCCCTCGAGCATGAAGTAGAAAAATTGACGATTCTTGGCTCTTGTTATAATAGATCCGGTAAAGTCAATGATGCGTTTTGTATTCACACAAATAATGGATTTATATAGACTCTACAATAACAAGTATCTAGTTACAAACACTATTAGAACTAAAAAAGTTAAAAGTAATAATATTGATAGTTGTAAAGCAATAAACTTGGTTGTAATTTCTTTCTGCTCATAGAAATATTTACAACACTCTCTGCAAAAGCGTGGAATATAACTTAATCCAACGAGACTGGTGGAGCCTGTTTAATCTCTTTTTTGTGTTTCGTGTGTAATTTTGTTGTATATGTTTTATTATAACAGTTTGATTGGTCAGAACTCAATTTGCATATCAGTAATATAACACTGAATATATTTGCCGTATGTTTGAAAAATAATTAATTAACGAATTTTACTTCATACATATTCACTTGCGTTCCTTGCTTTAGTACGCGTGTGCTTATAATAGTTTGTTTAACCAGTAAGTTAAGGTGCTGGATATTAAAGTAATATTTTGTACTCAAAGATTTTGTTTATCTGTATGTGTTTATCACCAACATTCAAAGACGTATTAGTAAAGTTATATAATAATTCAATGCACTGTTACATTAAGTAACCATTTTTATGTATTATTGGGTAACTTATTAGTACACTAAGGTAGTTCAAAATTACATATATATTCATACCAGGCGACTAATTTTCAAACCTTCAAAATGAAAATAAGCATTTTAGAAGAAACTGCATAATTTTATTGTAATATTGGAAACATCAGTTAATGATGATACGTTATAGTCATTTTGACTGTATACAACTCGTTGAAACACACTTGTTAAACCAAATCTTTGAGTTGAGTAATAATTTTTCCTCAAAGTCTACAAGCATTATGTATGGATTTCACAGACATTACTGTAATTTATTTAATCTCAAAATTGGTTTATTTTAAAACATTACAGCATATGTAATAAGATGTTGTATACATATATACATTTATATTATAAATTTAAGTAGCTACATAAAACAACAGACAGGTTCTTAACTTTTGGTGCATTACCGCATCTAATAAATTATCAATAAAATTTAATATGATAGTAGTATTACAGTTGATTACACGTTGACTGTGGCAGACGCGATACGCAGCACATTCGGAATGTCACAAGCGATCTCACTCAGTAAAGTACGTAATCTCAGTGCAGGAGGTCAAAATAATAAACTATTCATATATTTTCTTCAAGAATTATTTTGAAGTGATAATTAAGTAAGTATATAAAGTTTATACAACATTTAGGTAAAACAATAATACAAAAAATGAGTAGGCTACTTCATTTAAAAACGATACGTGTGTTACTACGTTATGTTATAATTATTTATGATTTAATAAATTAGTTAAAGAAATAATCTGATAAATTTAAATGTTTTCAATATGTATTAGAATTTAAAAATCTGTAGTGTTTAATGATAATATAAATTTTCTGTAACGTTTTAACAGCAAAATAGTATTGCAATTATGTCTCATTTATATTGATTCAGTTTGAATCTGGCAATACTTGACAGCTTTTAAACACTATAATGAACTTTAGATCTTAGTTTTTTCTTATTTTTTGGGAATATTTCTTTATTTAAAAACCGATACAACGGAGTATAAAGAGACTCGACAGAACGTAACGAAAGAGTCATAACACAGACGATAAATTGCCCTTTAACTATTGACCATAAAGTCAAAAGTGTTAAAAGAGTCAAGACGAACGTATGTAGCAGGCATCAACTTTATATGGTCTATTCAGAGTTATCACATAGACGGGTGACGGAACGATAAGCTTTTAAAGCGCCCTGTTTGCCTGTTTAAGTGCCCTTAATAATACGTTCGCAGTTCCATAGTACATGAAAATATAATTGAACTATATGTAATGGTATTTTGATTGAATGAAATAATAGGTAACTTTATAAAGAAGTGTATAAACTGTATTTTATTTAAATATTGTTAATTTTTCTTTTTTATATTTTATAATATTAGTAAAAAAGATAAAAACTGCACAGATTTTTGTAAGCATCTCTGGTTACAGTTGGATACTGTAAGATTTCTTATACTTACAAATTTAGAAAACATACTTTAGATGCTCTTAGTTACATTTTAATTAACCTAATAAACCTGGGATAGGCTAGGAGACTATGAAGAACTAATATTTAGTTTATATTGTAGTCTTATTTGGTAGGCAAACTTAACTGAAGATTAGTCATGAACTAGGAACATAGCCTCAACAGGAACTTTAGCCAAATACAATATCTTGGCACTTAATAATTTAAATGTTCACCTTGAAGTCTACGGAACCTGTTTAACTAAGTAGTATAACTCTTTATAGTTATAATTTAAGAATTTAAAGACTTCAGGAATATTGTTAATATAAATTTGATTTATCAGAAATGGTGTAGTGATTTGCATGAAACTTAACATCAAGATATTACGGGGAATAAAAAGCAAAGTATGCAGGGATGTAAATGAAAGAGTAATACATTTCAGAATTTATTGAAGCAAATCCCTAAACTGAAAGCACATCCCTAAACTGTTATTTTAAGCACTGTACAGTTAATTATTTCTCAGTGATACTCTTATTCCAAACATTTGTCTTACTTACTTACTTACTCCCAGGGCCATTTATATCGGAGGTGATATTTAGCCGCACCAACAAAGCTCCTCCATCTTGAACGGTCCTCTGCATCTTCCTCTGAAGCGCCCATCTTCTCCATATCAGCCTTCACCTGGTTCCACCATCTCACTTTTGGTCTCCCCGGGGCCGTCTTCCTTTTGGGTTACCGTACATTACCCTCTTCATTTTGCATTCCTCTTCTCTTCTCAAAACATGGCCTGCCCAACGGAGTCTTCCAAACATTTGTAATTAGGATAATTTAAAAGTCAAAAAGTTCAAGTATGGGCCCCTTTGGGTAGAATTGTACTGCAAATAGTCTTTATAATACCAACGGAAAATGTCGGCAAGCAATGTATTACAGTAAGTACAGAAGCGCCGCGTCTGAAATCTGAAACCAGATTGAGCACTTTTGTAGCCTGGGTGTCTTTGATGTCGAAACGAAGCAAGGAGTTTGTTTTGAACGGCTTCGTCACTGAATTTGTATGGATCTCTTTAGACAGACAAGGACTCTGGATTCCAGGAGTAAATCTATACCAGTATCGGATTTCAGACGTTGTACTAAACGTAAGGTCAAATGGATCTTTACTTAGTATTCGCCTTTATCATCCCCTACTACCATAACTGTAAGAAAACTCGGTTGCTCCACTAAGCTTTGGATCGTGTTTAATACAAAGTGAATCTGATTAGACAGCGAGAAAATCTCTTCATCTAGACTGCGTAAATCTAGCCAAGTTATCCAGAGGTTCAGAGACAATTATTATCAGAAACAGTTATACAATTTACGATTCTTATCATGATTACTGTACAGTTCCAAACGATATTTCAATCCTCCCTCATATCATGGTACTTTTCCGCCGAGCACGGATGAGGTGTGTGAAGTATTTCATAGCTATTATCTTATAGAAGGATAATTTCACTTTAAACAGATGACACTTAAAAGGAAGAATCATTTACCACACCATCTTTATATGGTACAGGAATGGAACACTACTTTTCGAGGGTTAGAATCTATCCTTTTTTCTCAAAAGTGTCAAAAAACCGTAAGGCAATATATTAAGCAAGCAAAAGAACAACAAATATAATGTTTGTGATAAATTCACCAACTTTTGGCTTAAAAAAGTTGTAAATAAAAACTCTAAATATATACCTGTATGTCCAGAATGTGAGACTTAAGGGAAACTATGGAAATGAATAAAACAACCACACTGCACACATACACGTCACGTATACGACAAAAGGTGAGACACTTAGAATAAATATATCAGCACTTTCTGTGGCACGTCTACTGAAAACAAACGTGCGCGATGTATCGGATGAGTACAAAAGTCAGAACGTAAACTTTGCTTCTAGCACATTACTGCTGTACACCAAGAAAATAAGAAGTTTTGGTCACAACATAAGCAAGTACTTTGTTTGAAGGTTATTTTTGACGATGGAAGGATTGTGAAGGGAACAGGATTTTTCCTGACATTTGCCATCGTTCAGTGAAACAAGAAAACAGTAACACCTTTTTACTGTTTTACCTACAAGAACACAGTGTTACTGTTTTCTTGTTTCACTGAACGATGGCAAATGTCCGGAAAAATCCTGTTCCCTTCATAAGCAAGTATGACAGTGAACGGTGACCACCCTCTTTTGTCTGTATTGTTATACGTTTACTGTAAACCTTCCTTGAACTAAAAATGTGCTCTATACGAACAAGACGAGATAATCTGGTCAGATGATAAGGAAGTTTGAAGTCAAGAGCATGAACATGCTTCACACAAGCGTAGGTGAAGGTAGGACACACACACCGTTTTATAGTATGAATATTTTATAGCTTAATATGCTTGTGCTCTTCACTTCTCGTCACATTGTTCAAAAAGTGTAAACTTATGGGGATTGTAATTTACTCAGGTCTTAGTATTTTTTTTGCCATAGTTTATTTTGCTATGTTTCCATAATCTAAGATATATACTTTTACGGTATATATATATACAAAGGAAAGGGTTGAGTATGTATATACGAATATATTACAAGCTACAGAAGGCTTCGTACTTCTCTCAAAAAGAACTGTGATGGGTTTTATGAATATATATAAAAAGTTAGATAGTCAATTTGTCTTTAATATCTACATTACGTCAATAACCATGCACTTTATACTTAATATTTGCAAAAGTATAGATACAGTTATATTAGTACTAAAATTTTAAATTTTTATTTCTGGATAGTTTCTTTATCCGTGCGTAACAGTGGTTGACGAAAACGTTGAAGTAAAAAATGTTACTACTATCCTATGCTTTAAGGGGAGTCGGATGGCCAAAAACCTTATTTTTATAAAAGAAATAGTATATTTTTATTAAAAATATATGTTACTTGCAATGGTACTTAATATACTTAATAAAAGGTGTGATGTTTCGCAAATTTAGAGACCGGGGCGTAGCCTGAATGTTTTTTTTTTTTTAATAAGAATAGACCTTTACATATATCAGGAGCCCTAAAAATATCCATGTACAATATCAATACAATCAGTCCAGTAGGATTTTACCTCTTTGAGTAACAAATAAAACACACATATACACACAATTAGACCATAAAATTTTATAATAATAATAGAAAAGAGCTCCATATCAAACATCACAGAGATAGACGTTATTATCATGTAATTTTTAGCATACTGATATACAGATTACTGACCATAGGATTCACATCAGTTCACCTGTTTAGCGGAGCTAAAATGTGTAATGTTGGCATTACTGATGGCAAACATACACTAATTGTGATATAATCCTGATTAGCATACGTAGATAAGCATCTCATAAGTTCTGGATTGATCAATATTTGTATTCTAAATACCTTTTTAAGAAATGTTTATTTGTATCTGGGATACGGTTAGATTCGAAATAGTTTATTACAGTGGTAGTTTTCGCACGAATTAAAGTTAAAGTGTTTTGTTTAGCTGTTAATAGTAAAAGTTTTTCTTAAAGAAATAGTTAGTTAAAAAATTGTATTTTTGTTAAGTATTTGAGTCAATAACAGTAATTTAGATTTGAATAGAAGTTTAACAATAAAAACATGAACGAAAAATGAAACCTATCGATTTCCATATTTTTAATCTACCTGTAGAAAATCGACCTACATCAAGTTAAATGTGTGAATAATATTTTAATCATACTCACATCTACATACATTTGTGTTCGCTAGATATTCACATTCATTCACGCTTTTAAGAAATATGGAAAACTGTCTAACTCTTATGAACTTTATCTATTAAAATTTAAATTTACGACACTAACTTGAGAACCATAAAATTATTGTTTGGCGCAGTTGACAATTTTTTATCTCCTAAATGGAATAGTCCATCAGGAATTGTGAAGCATTTCAGGCTATTCGGTATACCATTTATTACTTTCAAGCAATGTATACTTGAAGCTTTTTCACCTAAAACTGAACAATAAAACAACAATTACTTTAATAAGGTATTATGATCTTGCTAAATGAATACTACAAATAAATCATACTGTATTATCATAAGGAAATGTGATTTTATTAATACACAGTATGAAGAATGAAAGGAGAAAGAGAAATACATTTTTATTTTTTAGTACTGTACCTATAAAATGTGTATTGTCCCTATTTAGTATGTTTATGTAGTATTTTTACATAATACCATAATTTATCAACATGTCTTCGTCCTCATTTGGTAGTCAAAATGGCCGTTCGATTTTCCAACAAGTATGTTTTAACTCCTAACAACCTGAACATCGATGCCCTATAAAGCATTAAAAGGTAATAATAATGTAGCATTACATGTTAAGCAAAATATCAATATATTTAATATGAAAAGGAGTGAAACTGCTAATACATTTTTATTGAAGTGAATATTAAATTTCGGGTTGAACCTTCGATAATGTACGAACATTTATTACATTTACTACTCGGTTTCTTGTTATAACATTATCTGTCTATAATTTATTAACTGTTTATTTTTCAATTAGAGCTATTTTTCATTTACCTCTTCTATATGGAATAAATGTTCTGATTTCCTTATCTATTTTTGTATAAATATTTATACAGAATATACAGAAGTTTTGCCTATAGAAATACGCAAAAACTTATATGTTCGTTATACAATGTACACAGAATTTTACATAATATATTAGGTATTTCATTTATTCGAAGATTATTAACTCGTGTCTGTATATATATATATATATATATATATATATATATATATATATATATATATATATATATACTTAAGTAGAAAATATATTTTTTAACTTGTAAAATATGTACTTTATTATTCTTATGGATTTCCTTTTAATTATCTAAAACCTATAATCAGACATTTATTCACAAAACTAATATGTAACTCAATTATATTTTCATATAATTAATAAAATTTCCATTTATTGTTCAATAGCAATTAAAACTCTTTTTATACCTTATTATCTCTCAACCTTTTGTTAGAAAATTAATTTCAGTCTCATATTTCATTGTTGTGCGATATACAATCTAATTTCAAAGGCACGTGGTAACTACCACGTATGTATGAGTATGAGTATGAAAATGACTGATATGAACTAATATTAGTCATTTTAATAGTCATACCTAAATCTTAGAGTTTGAGAAGTTTTAGTTAGGGTTTTCAGTTTTCAAAGTTGACCATTAAGAACTCAAATACGTTTTTGGAATATACTGTTTTAAGGGAAAAGTTTTAAATGTAAAACATTTGTATTACCACTGGAGAGGAATACACATTTACGTGGTGTAATAAAGCATGGTAGTAATATAATTCCATTGTTTTATTACAATTTATAAATAACTATATAGAAAGAAAATGTAAAAATACGATTCCAATAAACAAAAAACTGAAACAGCATTCTGTCAGATGAGATAATGGTACGCCCTAGAGTCATGGACACAAAGTGTACACGAAGTTTAGACTACGATATACAACAGCCAAAACTTATTTGAAAGTGATCACGGTATTCACTCCTAAAATAACATTGATAATCTGAAAGAAACTACTAATTAACAAACATTAGGAAAACCAAGTTATTAATAATATAAAAGTATTCTAGAAGTGGGATGATTTAACATATAATGACCCATAATTGTTCCCATACGGCCTAGAACTTAAAGGTTTTGAACATTCAGAACAGGAGATTCTATTTGAAAATTCCAAAAACTGCTACGATATTCTGTGAGCTGAAACAATACAATTTCCTATCGCTTAGTTAGTAAAATAAAACGTTATAAAATTCCCATAGATGGGAAATGTATTATGGTTTGGTTTTTTAGTTCTGCTTAAGTAAATAACATCAACAATCGAACCTTTTTTAATATCTGAGTTAAATTGTTCAGTTGTTACAAGTCTTAAGCGATAGCTGCAAAAATATATATATATATTTTTCAAATAAAAATAACTATATCTTTTACTGTCAATAAAGGAAAACAGACATAATCTCAAGTTATTATTACATAATCGAGAGCAGTAACTGAAAGTAACGGTTTCGTATCGAAGAGGAAACATGAAAGGAACCTGATACAAACCGATTGGTTGACACAATTTCCGGGGAATGACAGGTCCAGCTAAGTTCTAATAGAGGGTAAGGAGCGGAAGTGATGGTAGCAGAAAGGGAGGTAGCGTCCTCCCGATAACCTGATTGTGCCAATATTGGAAAATATCATAGAACAAGTAATTAAACGCACTGGTAACAAATAATGGTCATTTTACTAATTGCTAACACAGTTAGAAGCTATATACCATTGGACTTATAACTAATTCGAAATTAATTGGCATTTCTACTTCATCTTTGTAGGTAAATTGTTGAATAATCAATATTTTCAAATTTGTATCTGTTTATATCGTGTAACCATATGACAGTTTTTCATTACTAAACAATAAATTCATGGTTATAAAAATAATAGTAATAGTTGTTCGTTCTTCAATAGTATGCAATTTTTAGTATTGTATATCAAATGGTTTGGTTTAGGCACAAACCATGTACCGAATGGATGAGGTTGGATACCGCTGAAGTCGTAGTAATGATACTCGTTTTGCAAAGTTTACGAAATGTGTAATCGTAGCAAATAAACATAATAGCGCCGCTTCCACATGTTAATAATAAAATAATGTACTGCCACTTTTCTGCCAAAAAGAGTGATAATGAACTAAATGATATCATGGGTGTAGGCCTAATGGTTCCATTGATAAATGGGAATTTTACATATGAACTAATAACTATTACAACTTTAATAATTGACTTCCCTTCACGTTGATGTCGACTCACAAGCACGGGCGTCAGCATCTTGCCTCGATGTTGCAGCTGTAATCGGAAAAAGTGAAGATTAGTAGACTAGAAGTCAAAAACATGAATGCTGGGAACACTCGAAATTGTACTTATAGTTAAAATAAAATTACAAGACTCAAAGTATAACTCGCCTAAAACAAAGTCACGACGGTATTAGCCATTTATTGAGACAACTTAAGATTCATGACGACGTGGTCTCGTCAGAAGGTCATCACCGCATTATTATCCATATTAATCGATCAAATATAACATCAACCAAGGTAAGTTCCTTTACTATTCCCACCTTACTTTACATTAAATTTAAAACTAGATATCTCGCATGTTAAGGGGTAGTTTATAATACGAAAATATAAAGTTTGACTTACGGACAAGGCGCGCGAAATGTTACTCGGCAACAAGATGGGCAGCTACAAAGTTCACTAGAGAAAAAGTTAATGCGCGTGCCGATTAGGTTATTTAAAAGTGTTTAGTTCCAAGATCATCGGATTTAATTTATATTATCCATTAACGAGTAACAGGGTTGCAAAAATTTGTCTTATATAAAATGTAACTCAATAATGGTACAAACTCTTTGGTTATATCAGATATATGTTAGCGTAACTTAAAACAAACTAATAAAATTAATGTATATTTGTATATATGCATATATAAATATATAATATATTATATACATAAAATATATATATATATATATTATATATATAATAAATATATATATATATACCACAAAATGCAAGATACCTTGCAATAGAATAAGATTGTGAAAAACCACGTCTGAAAAGCAAGTGTTTTGAAATTCTAATTTCAACTTATACGTTTCGTTATAAGTCTATAAGATGGGTAGACCACCCCACTTGGCTTGTAGTAGGCTTCGTTTGGGTTGTATATGAAATGTAAATCTATAGCTAATTTTTATTTACAAAATGTGCTGGAAGCAAACAGATAGGCAACAAGACAGAAACATATAAATGATTTTTTCCAACCTCTCTTGTTATAATTTTCACTAACGTTTAGCAAATTACTGCCGGGAGAAAATATTTCATTCTCCCTGGTGTAACAGATCGTAATTCATTATCTTCAAATGAAGTTTAATTTAAAATCTTCAACAGCACAATGAGAGGTCTTCTATTAACAAGTTTGCTTGAGGGAACATTACTTAGAATGACGGAAACCTTTCCTTACTTTCACAACATACCCTGTCTCTCTACACCCGACATCGATGCTTATAGACTCGAAAAGAGGTGTTGCACGATTAGGATGATAGACATCATGGGGTGGAGCAATTACATTTTTGGTATGTATTATTTTTCAGTAAAGTTTTTTTACTGGTTTACCAAATAGAACACATTAAACTTAAACCCCTTCCTTGTTTAATTTT
Organism: Homalodisca vitripennis; assembly: GCF_021130785.1. Classification (NCBI taxonomy): domain Eukaryota; kingdom Metazoa; phylum Arthropoda; class Insecta; order Hemiptera; family Cicadellidae; genus Homalodisca; species Homalodisca vitripennis. The sequence continues at coordinate 134,467,589 of NC_060207.1, forward strand.
CTATTTCACTTCCTGAGTTAAAAATTTGGAGGAATTGCTACCCCACTATAAAAATCTAAGTGTGCGCTATGTAACAGATATCATGGTGCTATATTCCGCTTTGAGTATCAGTTCACCTGAGGAACTCACATACAAGTGAACTTATGTATTGTATGGAGTTTGATTTTATACAATAATACACGTAAGGAAGTTAAAATAACCCAGCTGATAAAAAAGGAAGGCTGCAATCCTTTATATTTTTAGTTAATATAAACAACCTACATGTTTTCAATTATTTTACCACAAAATTACAAACGTAAAGTAATGAAAATAATTACGTATATTCTACTCTTGAATTTTCCTTTTCACAAATTTCCGAAATCCACACAATACTTTTAATTATTTTAAGATAATTATTCTTAGTTACTAGTAAGTTTTAAATTACTTAGAGCATGATCAGCCTTAATTTTTAGAGTTTATCTAAATTAATTTCATTTATTTATAAAATATCTTTGAGATGGAAAAAGCTCAGAAATCAAATATACAGGACGTTTCATTTATCCTTGCATGGTGTTGGCATTTTAATGTATGGCTTAGTAGATTGTTCAGTTTTATAAGGTAGTTTCCTTAAATTACTTATAGATATTTAAAATGTATATAGGTCTGAACAATATAATTAATGATAAGTTAATAATTATAAGCTGTTGTAGTTGCATTTTTTAGGGTCACCTGAATTTAGTTTAATCTATTATAAGCTCTCTTTGGTGGTTAATTGGCTAATTAAGTTATAATAGTAACTCAACTCAAACTTAACAGAAATACAGTGTGACAACAGTTTATATCTTAATGACAATAATTGTAATGCATTAACTTACATTATGCATAATATTGCTCGGCAACATTTCCCAGCCACCCCTCAACCCCCACCTCCCCCACCTTCCGCGACAGCGGCACCAGTTGCAATCTGTTGGAAATGGATGAGGGACTGACAGCTTGTCGATGAGCTTTTAGCTAATCGTGATTTGTTATGTAGGTAAAACTGTTGAGAAAACCTGTCTTAGCCTAGTTATATATTGAATTAATCTCGTCAATAACATAACTAATGAAAACTATCTTTCACATATACAGGTAAACTAAATTATTGCAATGTAAAATTAATTCATGTAGTCAAAAATCCGACGCAAACGACTTACCTTCATATTATAGAAATTTTAATTCACTGTTACATTGTACTACTGGAGTATCCATACTGTATAGTGTATAACTATATATTTCCTTCTTAAGTGTGTTTTAATGCTTTCTTATTTTTAAAACATGTTTTGTTCAAATATGAAAATATTGAAAATAAATATAAAAGACTCCTAGTTATAACATTTTATTCCAATCGTTCTTTTGTAAATGTACCAACCAATGCTTTAAAATTAAGGACAGCATTAACAGTAGCAGTAAATAATTATTGGCTGAATGCTGGCATAAATATTGTAGTTAGGAGTGTTTATTCACTTAAGGAACTGGACAAATTTCACTTTTTTCTCTCTGTACGCACGATAACTAGAGAAAAACTGACGTTTAAAAATGTGCATGAAGCACATTTTTGTAAACGGAACATGTCCAATAATGGTGCATGTCACACCATTATATTTAGTTGAGCTATAAAGAACACGTTTACATTGTTCTTATGGGTAACTATAATCGGAACGAAAACTATAGGGTTGGAAATTTCTAAGAGTAAAATTATTTACACCATTTCAATATTCTTTACATTTTATTGGGTCATTCGATACTTTACTGTACCAATTTTCATTGTTCGATAAAGATCAAGAGCCGATGATTTTGCATGTCTTTTAATGAGATGTTGTCTCTTTTAGCTCTTGATGATGAATTGAGCCAAAAATTTATACATTTTGTCTAGCTACCGCTAACCAGTCGGTTTACTTAGCTATAACTTTAAAGAAGAGCGACATTTTCCTTCCGAAAAAATGGTAAACGGATTTTTATATTTGTTCACAAATTACACTCTTTAGGGTTGTGATCTAGTTGTACCATCTATTTAAATTTAGTTCTCATTAACATATAGAAGAACGATAATGTACAACAGTGTTTATTAAAAAATTAAATGAGGGTTTTTCCAAATATACACTTAAAAAGTAAAATATGAGTCATACTTAGTCTAAAAAAAGTAAAGTTAAAAATAATTACGAAGTTTTATACGTGATTAAAAGTTTTACTTTCTAAACACTCTATTTCTACAGCCACACCGTCACTCTGACGTCGTTATAAATCACAGGTGACAAGAGAGACAAATGGCCCACAGATATATAAACTGACCTACTTTGCTGGTAATTAACAATATAAAAGAAACATTATAGTCGCTGTCTGTATAATTCATTAAATAACTACGATTAGTGGTATGTTTTCCTCTTTTACAGTTTACATAACATTCTATTCGAGTACACTTAGAACATTGAAAAATTCACGGTAGGCTATAAGTAAGTTTTCATAATAGTTTCAATAAACGTGAAATTTATACTTGTATTATTTCATATATAAGCTGCTTATGTTATCTTACGTTAATAATTTGGGTAAATAATGCATTCATAACTAGAACAATTTAGTTATTTACTTTGTTATTGCAGAAACTTACCACTCAAAATGAATTAAGGCTGAAGTTTAAAGAATATTTGTTAAGAAAAGAGTGGTTCCTTGCCATTTTTATTCTTACCGATCCCAAAATCAGACGTCTGAGAGCTTATATCAAAATAACCAGCGAAAATAATAAAATAATTTATATACTCAAAGAAAATCTAACAATTTTCATAAAAAGTTAAAATTTAATTTTTGGAAATTTCTGGATTTTTAAAGTCTACACAATTAGCGTTTTTATTGAGTGAGTAACAATGATATATTTTTAGTAATATATAACTTCCAAGATCATTTATTACCCGCTATTGGTTATTGGTAATATGCTTGATTATTAGTCATGCATTACATATAACTAGTGAAACCCCGTGAACTATTGAGAGCTGAATATATTTCAGAAGATGTTTAAAACGGAAACAATGATTATTAGCTGACCATTAGAAAAATCTATTGCGTGAGGGGCTTTATCTATGTCTGTCTGTATAAACGATAGATATATCAAGAACAAACTCCGATATTTGTCTTAAAATTGTACACGAAGATGCGTTTCTATATATGAAAAATGGAGTCCTACGAAGGCGCAAGCCACCTATGAAATCTGGTTGAGTGATAGTTAATATTGATAAATTGGTATCATGGATAACCATGATTGTAAGAATACAATTTAAAAGCAAATTAATTGATAAAGCAATTTGAAATACTGTCAATTAAAGTTTTAACATGGACATTTAAACATATGTAATGAGTTAATATTTTTGGTTAATTTTTAAGATATTCTTTAGACGTTATCAAGATCTTTAATACAACGTTATCGATTTATTTTCATATGGACAAGACAGAGTTCAACGATGGCACATCGCATGTTCCATCATTGAGTATAGATTAGTGTTCACACAGACTTTATCTCAGGCTTATATCTTGAATTGAGATCTAAATTGTACTCTCTCTCTCTCTCTCTCTCTCTCTCTCTCTCTATATATATATATATATATATATATATATATATATATATATATATATATATATATATATATATATATATATACATGACATATATAGTCTATACTAAATGTTCAAAAAAAGATTGCATCTTTAATTTTGAACTACTTCTAATTAAAATATATTTTTTCCAATACAAAAAGTTCCTACAAGGTATTTTCTGTGTAATACATGTTTTTTTAATATTTATAGTATAAAACCAATTTAAGTTGTTTCACTTTAAAATTTAACACTATATTTAGATAATTTATATGCATTATCACTGTCAATATGTATATAATTTTAGTTTATTATTAAGTTAGTTTAATTATAACGCATACAACATATTATGAAACTTAAAGTGAGATTTTATCTCCAAGTATATGTTTATGAGATATTGTTACTGTACTTATACTATATTTATGCACTCTGTATGGTTAAGGGGTTCAGGAAAGATTTTTTTCTCAATAATTTATTTACTTTAATATCATTTATAGCATTATTTTGGCCTCGAAGTGCAGTGTATCTTTCAACATATGCGAAACCAAAACTTCCAATAATTCATATTTGTCTGCACTTGTGAAATTTAGCGGGCGGAGCCGTAACGCGATTGGCTGAAGCTTAACCTCAATATGACTACCAGCGATCAATCCATATGACAATCCATTACCATCAGGTCATAACATTGTACATAAATGCATAATAATTAACTGATAAATGAAATGTAGTGTGTACAGTAACCCATTTAGTAAAACACCAATTACACACCTTCTTTCAAAATATAATTTCGCTAAGCATTTCCTTACTCTAATATTTTTACAATTCTATTCTTACTATGAATCTTTCATTAATTAGCCTTTATGCTCAGAGAATCATTTAGCCTTTATGTTTAGAGAATCGTGAATTTAAGGCAGATTTAAAACAGAAATACTGTATACAATACTTGCAGAGACACACCTCGAGAATATTTCATATGCCTTATAAATAAACTTCTTATGCCCCAAAATACTGTTTTAATTTTCATATCATAAGAACCAGTGTTGTAAGTGTCCACTGTAATGAGATAATTCATGTTATATATTGCCACTATGTGTGATAATATTCCAACCCAGTTCGTCATAGCTGTCAACAATCTGTAAGCCGCATCACGTGCGAAATGAGACACGACAGTTTGTGTAATCAGTTTATGTAGTATGATTGGTGTTTAATTATTCGAGAACAGACACGATATGAAGGCTTTCTGTAACCAGATGATCGCATTTCATGTTTTAGGTACATTATAGAACAAACCAATATTTTATTTGGTTAGGTTTTCACGTACACAGGTATGTATTTATTTATACATCTCTGTGATTTATTTCGAATCACAGCTTCAGATGTTGGAACTAATTGCAACGGAGGCTTTTTATGAGAAACTAAAAACAATCTTTCTTAAAGGGTAGAATATTTGTGTTAATAATCCAACACAGCAAAATATTTTGCAAGAAACTTTTTGTTTCGATCTGTAATATCTTTGCAAACGTTTACATAATTAATGTTACAATTCAACTTATTCCTTAGGTTAGTGATAACCTTGGGGTTAAACTTAAAATCAATACCAGTTATATTCTCTTACTATTAGTAAAACCATCTATCACGCTCTACACATTGATCTTCGGCCACTAGGCAGAAAAATGTTATAGCAACTTTGATATCCATTGGAGGAACTCTGAGTTCCAAAATCTACGCACTTAGAAGGCTGTCGAAGGCGCTATTCATATATTGACGTTTTAAAATATAATTAATTTCATTTATAGGACAAATTAAGTATATTTTTAAATAAAATAAAAAATGTGTTTCTTATTGTTTTTAATATGAATCAATTCATAGTAAAACAAAATTAGAACTGCTGATTATGTTAATATGTAATAAGTAATAAAAAATGTTAAAATACATAGTTACATAGTCACGTGACTTTCTTCTAGCTTATACAACAGATGTGCTAAGAAGGACAGGTAAACTCAATACAACAATGAAATAAAGCCTATATCAATTTGTTTCTTTAAATATAATCCTTTACATAGCCAATGCGATTAAATAAGTTTTAAACGAGGAATAATTAAAAATCGAACTAATTATACTGTCTAATTCTATAAGTGCCGAATATTTGTATGAGTTTTATTCACAGAAAAAAATCTAGTGATGCATTCAAGTCACATTATAAGAGCAATATATTTTAATACAATTTGGTATTACAACTTATATTTAGTTTTTATAACACGCATTTATTTAAAACTTTGAAGTATTTTAGTAATTATATAGTAAATTTCACCTTAGGAGCAAGAATGCAATATAATTAATGCTCTATTGTCAGGTAGTCCTAGGTTGTGTAACAGAAACATGTGTATTTCTGTTACAATAATTTTTAAACTGTCTTCCAATCGCATGTAAGATGGGTTATTTGAACACGTTTCACTGGATATGATAAATACAAAACATATAGTAGACAAAAAGTAACATTCTGTGAGTCAAGAACCAGTAGCTATACAAGTGCACAACTTAACTATTCACGAAATTGGGCAGAAAGAGTCAAGATCCATTCGTTATTAAAAGAATAAAAATTGGTAAGGTTTCAAAAGGACCAAACATACAAAATGAAACATTAAACTATGTTTCGTATTTTTTTTTATATAAAGTACGTATACTCAATTAGTGACATCTACTCTTCTATTCATAAATATATCGAGAACCGCTGTAGAATTCTAGAAAACCGAAAGATCAAGCTCAATGTAAATCATGGCGAAATAACTTTTGCAGTTTGAATGCTGTCAGAAGAATTATTCAGAGGATTAAACTAAACCGTTCAGAAGTAAAGGTTTGTTAAGCAGCTTAAAACTTTGAAACGTTAATTTGTTCTTTTGAATATACGGCCATAGAGTGTTTGGATTCCCTTAATTGAAGCTTAACTTTTCGCAAATTAAATTAATCTATAAGTCTATTGCAAACTACCATTCAGTAAAAATATCTTAAATATTTTAAAATTTCAATTAAATTGATACTTATTACTGCTGTTTTTTATAGCTAAAAACCTATGACTTAATATTGCCGTTGGAGCTTTCTTTCATAAGAGATTATTTAACTTATCGAACGTTGTTGTTATGAAAGGATGTATTGGCTAAATCACTTCTTCAGAGTTTCTTCAATCCTACATTTATTCTGGAATATTTAATAAAAAGTATATAGTGTGTAATATTTTACATATTAACTTTTGATTGCATTTCCCATTACAAGCCTTCGAAGTAGTTTATGGCTCACTAAACAGTGTATTTAAATAATTATGCATTGATCGTATGAAAAGTAAGCAACGCTTAATGCGTATTAAATATATTGTTTTAAACCTTTTTTAAATTAGTTATGAATGCATTGTATAACAGCACGGCAGAATCTTGATATCCATTTGTTGGATAATTATTTAGTTCGTAAAAATGTCTCTCTGTACGAACAATAACTACTTCACTCTATATCAATTTATACAGGCTAGTTACGTACTCTATAAATCTACAGGACACTCCAAAGATACCTTCAAGCCACTAAATCGTTAGAAACGACAAAGTGACTTGCGCTTTTAACAAAGTCTTAGTATCATTCATTTAACCACCATGAAGCTGGCGTAGATTCAACAGAAATTAAGACATATAGAACATAAGATATATGTTCAGCTCAACTGTCGTCTAAATAAATTAACGCAAAGCAATTTTGTCTTTTCTTGGAATGCAATGGGTTACGTGCTTACAAATGTATGATAACTTGATGATGATAATCTAATATCTGCAAAATAGAAAGATGCTTTGTTGCTTTTTAATAATTGAAAGCATCTTATCGTCTATTTGTTCAATCTTTCGATGGGCAATAAATAATCATGATTAAACAATAAAATTGATAAAAAGTGATGGAAGTTTCTGATTCAAATTAACGTGTTGAAGTAATGCTAAGTATGTACGAACAGATGAGAGATGGAACATGGCATTAAGTGCCACCTGACAGATCACAGGTGACAAACTACTCCTTTTGAGGCGAATGTTATGAATTATACTGTTCCATACAGTAAACTGTCACTAGTTAAGGGATAACCATGAATTATTCCTTTGCTAAAAAGTAGCTAAATAATACCGACCAGGATTTCTGAGAAACAGATCACAGAGGAAAAACTATCTCCTTACAAATTATGTCATAAGATGAGTAATCCTCTTAACAATACGAAACGTATTTCTTCACCGTAACACGTTTTTGTAGATTATACTTAATGTCTGTACATTATCATAAGTGTTATCCTAGATTGAAAGCAATGTTTTCTTCCGCAGAAAAGTTTTATGGATGAACCAATTAGTTATTAACTATGTTTATTTTCACTCACTTTGAAGTATTTTTATTGTCGTGGGGGAATTATGGTAGGATAATATCTATCCCTCTTGAACTACCTCTTCTATACTCTGAGAACCGTGACTCGTACTGTAAGAGTAGATTAAAATGTGTACGCCTATTTAATTTCATATAAATAACGTTTATTTTTGGTTAACATGTTCAGACACCTTAAATTAGTTTCTTATATTGCATTAATGACGATCTATGGAATATAATAGATGGAGTCACTAAAGGGAACGTATATTTTGCTGGAAACGTCCAACACAATATCAAGTAACCTGGACATCCTAATAGTCACATAGTCCGAAGCATCTATAATAAACATCATTAATAATCTATTTATTGAAATAAGAAATGGGAATTTTAGGTAGTCATGATATATGAATTTTTACACCGAATAATCGTAAGTAGTTCTGGAGATGCGTTTAGTCACAACATAAACATCAAAAGAATAAGTGTTCTCAGAACAGTACTAAACACGTCATCAGTGATGGATGTCGTTCATTGTTATGTTTATACTGTGTACACTTGGTTTTTAAACGTCTATAGCTTTCGATTTCACCACTATGTAGTGAAATTTTAATAATATTTATGTTTCAAAAATACAGGGACATATCAGTTGATTGTATAGAGACTACGGTTCATTTTTCTTTACGTAAAACTGTTTCATGAAGTAGGATTAAGTCAGATCACAACAGGCTTCGCTGAAATTCCATGCAAAGTTTAAGGTCTACTTCATTTTATTCTCAAAATGATTGATTAGATCGTATATACTGAAATAAATTTTCGTGTTTGTTGTACTCAGCAATGTACAACTGTGTTTAAATGTATTGTAAATGTACTATACAAAATTTCTCTACTTATTATCGTAACTTCCAAAATATAACGAACTTAGTGTTGAATGAAGCATTATTAACATCCATAATATAAGGTTTATAATGTCCTAAGAATTTTCAATTGTTTTCCTTCTGAATTAATAACAAGTTATTTTAACATTTAGATGGGAAAAAATCACCGTAAAAATGTAACAATATTACTATATACTAGTTCTTTAATTACATTGAATTACATTAAGAAAAAAGCTATTGGTTAACTAATTATGCTAACCAACAAATAACGGAATAATAAGCAATTTTATATTAATTTATATATTACTAAACTATTCAATTCCATGCGATAAAGTTTATTTTTGAAAGAAATAAAGGTTATGTGGAAGTTTCTAATTGATCAAAATCTTTTGAAGGGATATTTAGTTACTAGCTATGTAATTAAAAAACTGACTTATTAATTATGTAATTAATTATTCATCATTTAAATATACTTATATAGAGCTCACATAATTTTGAAAATAATTTTGAGTGTCTACATTTATGGAGCATCACACTATACTTTATGGGCCTTCAAGGTGATGCTTATTCACAAGCAACACGCATTATTTGAAGATTACCCAGCAGAATCACTTTTCATTTGCCATCCAAGTATTGTCAAGTGGGCTCTTTAGTCACGCATCCGCTACCAATACTGACGTAATATATTTTTTGTTTCATGAAACCTACGAATATCATTAGTGATTTTACAATTACGTATAAAGTGATGCTTGTGAAGGTAATGTCCGAGAAAATAATTAATTATTTTTTATATTGATTTTATATATGTATAAATGTGATATGTTAAAATGTCATAATTTTGAACACAATTTCTTTAGAAATTTATTTTATTATTTTCTCTTTGACATCGGAGTTATCTATAAGACCAATGTGAAAGTATTTATTGCGCTCGGCCAATTCCCTCGACTTGAAATGCAGAATCAATGAACTCAGTGTTCCTAATATATAAATTAGGCTTTATACTCAATTCCAAGTCTATATTTTAGTATGTTATCGAGGTATCATGCTGATAAACAGATAGACGATGTAATTATTCTGGAACTTCAACAATATAGGTAATGTCACGTATTCCAAAGGCGTGAAGTGTATGTTTGTCAAAGAGTGACCCATAGACGCAATTTGTTTACCACCCAGCAACATGATTGTAGGCGTGAAGTACCAGGGGACTATGTTGTCTCTGCTCTCAGTCAGTGTTGATCGTACTTACAATGTTATCGTGGGAACATAGATTCGTTTGCCTTAACGTTAACAGTTCATACTGTATTAGTAAAACAACAGGGGACTATATTATCACAAGTCTCTTGGCAGATATTGTTCTTATTTACATCTGTTCAGACGTTGATACTTCTAAAATTACTGTATCACACTTCAGTAATGATATTCCTTTCTATGTTAATTAACGCCTATTTTACTGAGATCACATGTAAACCGTTGTTAAGGACGTTGATGGATTCTTATGAATAAATAGAATTATATTACTATTTATTTTTGTAATTTCTTGATAAATCGCAATATTGGTTATTGCGAATATATTTATACGAAGTGTATATTCTGAACAGTGAGAAAACACAATCTGCAGATTACCAACTACCTCAGAGATGGTAAGGAAATGGTTTCAGTTTATGTTAGGTTCCAACTGACTAAATTATAGCAAATTAGGAGAAAACAGTTTGGTGATACAAGGGAATATTTTATCACTAATGGTAAAGTTTAACATACCTACCCTTACGACACCCTCGTGTGAAGAAAAGTAATATGTACCCCAACAAAGAAATATGCGTGACGTTTTCTTAAAATGCTAACAATTCCTCCAATTTACAACAATGATTACGAATAATTTTGAAACAATTTTAAAACTTTAATTACTTAAATGTGAAAAAAGTATTGTGTTTAAAATTAAATTTACAGATTTACACTAAAACCACAACAATTTCCTTCTTTTGTTATCCGTTGTATATAAATAACGATTTTCTATAGGTAACTATTGAAATTTGGAATAATTAATTAAATTCACAATAATTTCATATGGAACTACGGCTATGTCAACACAATGCTTAAACAATATTTTACTCTCCAACGACTTTGTCAGAAGTACCTGTAATATTATAATTAGTGGACTATAATACTAGTTCAAAATCAGGCATACTATCTCGTCATCTCTTTTCACCCGTTAGAAAAGTAATTAACATTTATAAAGATATTGCATTTTTTTTTGTAAAAACATTTTAATATACGTAATTTTAATTTCACTTATTTTTAACAAATGAAATTGTTTGATATGTCAACGAACAACAACAACATGAATAAACCTTGAAAAGTTGGTTATTAAACACGAACTGAAACAAAACCTACCTATATCGTGTTGAAGGGGATATATTGAAATATTTCCAGGCTTAATATATTAAGATCCAATATATATGTGTTGCCAAACTGATGCTCCGTCAAATCTCAGCGTTGTGGCAGGTGCAGAGCCCTGTAATATATTTCCTATCTATTTGTCTTCTTCAGAATGTCAATTTATAGCGTATTTACTAATCTGTAACAGTTTATATTATTTAATTTGTTAAAGTTTAATAAGCAATAACATTATGTTTTCAGGAAATAAAACTGTATACACAATAATATATCATTATAAACCGTACCTCTACACGTTTAACTAATAAATGCGTAGGCACCATATGTTCTCTAACCATACCTTTTTGAATGCAGATAATTAAGCTATTCAAACTCGAAACACTCATAAGTATTAAAAGTTTAAGGCTTTAAATCTACATTACCTATGGGCAGCATACTTGAATTGATTAGAATATTTCATCTGGCATCGTAATATTTGACTAAAGTGAATTTAGAATAAAATACCAGTATTTTCTAGACATTACAACTGTATCTAATATATCATATAATTGAAATTGTTAATAACCAAAACTATTAAAAAATATACAACCAGATAGGATAACGTATGTAACAATCCAATAAACTTATGGGATAGGGTTTTATGGTCAATCCCATTCTCCGAAGTGCTGGAGGTGACTAAGGTTAAGGCAGAGCAAGTCCCATTGGACGTACTACTGCATAAACATTCCCATTTACTGAAGAGCTGAGCCATTAACTATAGTTAGTCATTAATCCCTACATCACGTACGAAACTCATGAAGTCTTGGGTTGTCGTAAACATAAGTGATATTGCAGTCACCCTTAAGTACCAATTTAACTCTGAAGTTTAAAATACTCATGTAGCCTCTAAACATGTGTTAGTAGGATTTAGGAAATCTATATATAGATTTCTTAGAATATGTAAATCTATATAAACCTGTCTATATATGTGTGTAGACTGCATTCTGACATTTGTAGACAACATCCATACTTTGCTTCCTAAACTATATTTGATAAATTAATAGATTTTAAGAAATTGAGGACTCTAATGCATTTAGTGGTTAGATTCATAGTCATAATTTATTTATTTGGACATGAGTACAGAGGAGGAATTAGGGCCACATGGCACTTTCTTACATTTACCCTCAACAAAATCCAACTACTAAACAAATAGATAACTTCAGTAAAAAAATGTATGAACTTGAATTTGTTTATAATATTTTGAAAATATTTTAAAAATAAAATTAAAACTATTATTATTATGCTTGATAACATATATTACATTACAAAGAAAATATATCTTAAAGCCCATTCATTAAGCCATTCATTTCGCCGTCTTATGTTCATGTCCTCGTTATCGGTCTCAGCAACTGGGATCATCACATTCAAGAAGAGTTTTTTTCAGAACTTGAAATTAGGTTTTATTAAATATTCCTGTTCTATGACATAGAATCCGCAGCATAGACGGTCCAATGCGGGTATTACTTGAGCTTACATTGATACAAATACATTTAATATCGTTGACAAAATATTGTGGAAACCCACTTTTAAGAATGGAATATAACATTCAAAATTCGAATGCTTCTCAAATCACGGTCATATTTTCGCAAATCGAAGAAGAACCCAAATGCAATAATTTTGGATTCTCTGGATTATGGAGGGTTGAGGTAGTGTAATCTAAAGAATTGTTTAGTTGCAAAGAATAATTATTATCAGTTATCCATTACGATAAAGATTATTAACTCACGTTATAGTTTTACGAAACGCCTGTTTTGTTGTGTAATTAGAAACTTTCGAGGTTTTATTAGGAATATAGTTTGTTGTAATGTTAGCTATTGTCATATATTTGTCGCACATGCTTTCAACGCTCAATATTGTTTTATTATTTGTAATAATTTATATCAGTTCAATCACTACGTTCTGTTCCCAGGCGTTTATTTAATAATTAACGTAACTGGAAGTTTCCTCTTATATAAGTCTTTAGCAAAATTTTTACTACCGTACCTGTGTAATGTAAGCTTGCATAAATTGTTCCGGAAGGATTTAAAGTGTAATTATAGAAATACACACTTCCATTTCATGACACATGGGAACCGATGTCCACTACACATCATGTCAGCCGAATGCACTGTCCACCCACAATATTCTGTGGTTAACCAATGTCTATCTACCACAAGTAATTAAACATGTAATAAATATTCTACGGTAACATGTCCAGACTCCATCAGAATTCTACTAGTGTTTTATTGAAAAAAATATGGCAACCAATTTAATAGCTGTGCCTTAGAGAAGTACATCTCCTACCTATCTGTATGTCGGTCTGTCCACACGAAATCTCAAGAAATAATTTAAGCTAATAAGCTAAGCCAGTCTCCGCGGTCACTGACAAACGGTGAGTGAGTCAGCCATGTTCCCACGTAATGTGTATGGAGCCTGGTGACGTTTATCCATTTAATAGTAATTTCTTGATATTCTCCAGATGTATCTATCAAACCGGGGCTATGGTTGTTTGAGGGAGATTCAATATACTAATGTACTAGTATGGAATCCAAAATTACATATCTCTATTAAAACCCTATATCTTCGTATCGCTCGGTTATTAGCAATTCTGTATTTAAGGTATACATATAGAGCTATCTTAACGAGGCTATTGTGTAACGTAATATTATTTATTTAGATCACCCATATGTGGAATTCTAGATTGTACAGACGTGTCTACAACCAGCGAGATACTGGATATAATGCATTACTACCTTCTTAATAGTCCACAATATAATTGTGGCAAAACAATAAAGTCATTTTGGAGATCAATTAATAATATGTTACAATGTAGAAGAGCTTAACTATATAGCTTGCTTAAGCCTGCCGACAATCCCCCCCCCCCCCATCCCACTTATGTGTACATGTAACATTTTAGAATATTTGCATGCATTCTTAAAGCTGATACATGTTTTCTACGGCATTAAAAGTACATATAGCCATGTCGTGTCACGTAACTTTGAAGATTTCCTCAGTAACTGGGATTTTTTTTGTGGAAAACGAGTTAAGGCAGTATATTATTCGTAACATTGGTATGATTATACACTTATAATTAAAATATACTAGAATTTTAAACGTGACCAAATTTAAACCAACCAAATTTATCCCATTCGAACTCTTATGATCATTCAAACACGGAAGACATGTTCTAGGTGTAAAGAAATAATATTCATTTAAATCTGAAAGTATATTATATTATTCAAAGTATAATTTAAGTATGATTATCAAGTAAAGATGTTGATAGTTATTTATATTTTATTGGGTGATGGAATCTAATATAATACATATTTTGTTTATGATATAATGTTTTGACGTTCATCATCCTGTACCATTTTACCTATAGGTAGCCTAATTTATATAATTTTCTCGTTTACATCTAAACTATGCTTTGACTTTGTAAAACATATTTAAATGGATCAAGCTATTTTTTACGTAAAACTATTCTAACGTCTATAGAATTTAATGGTTAATATGCTTTTGTGAAATAATTTAATTTCAATAAAAACTGTTATGTGTTTTTTATATCAGAGTGTACACTTAAATTAAATTAAATCTTTTGTGATTACCTCGCTTAAAAATACGTGAAAAATACGTTATTTTACACGTAAATTTACATCTTAAACAATTATTCTCTATAAAAATACAAAATTTAGTTTTATGGCTCAATATAGTTTTATACTACTGAAAACTATTTAACATAAGATAATATTAATCAATCACTTCTAAAGAAATTTTGGTACTTTGGGATTATACCGACCACACCCAGACATGAATCGTCATTTGACATTTTGCTTCTACTGATTACTAGATTAGCGTAGAACAATATTTCGTCAATATAAAACAGGAATTGTCTTATCGCAAACCACTCCCCATCCTTAGACAGAGGTCAAAGTCGAGCGGTCTAGTAGATAACGTGATTGCAGAGTCTCGCCGCGCCCGTTCAGCTGGTGCGTCGCTTTGTTGTACTTCCGTGTTTTACCCCTACATTTCTCCAAACACAAAAATTCAACAAAAACTAAACTCTATTGAAAAAAACACTCAAAACTTGTTTTTATTCTTGATCACACTCCGCCACCCAAAATGCGAGTGCCTCCGGCCATCAGCGCGGGCTTCGGCAGGGGGTCGGTGCTGCCCCGCGCTGGTGCCAACGACAGAAGTAGTATAGGCCATCCCTCGAGATAGTACCTATCAGTAAAATATCAAATTCTAGAGGGGCTGATCAGAAATATAAATTAAATTGTAATGGAAAGGCAATTATGTACCGTGCAAAAAGCTTAAATAATCATGTGATGCCGCGCGGCCTGCCGTAATCGGGTAATCGGGATTTTCGAGAAAGATAAGATAACAGCGACAACAATACCGATCACAATACCTGGAAATGCTTGTTAGTTTGTAATTTTGTAATTAAAGAGTTGTTTTTTCGTTCTATCATGTTTGTTTCTATAAATCTACATTTTTGTGTTCTTCATACTGGTGTGGTCGGTATAATCCCAAAGTACCGAAATTTTTATGGTTTTAAAATTCATTTTCACAGAATTTTAACCGTATCATTTTGAAAATATTGAAACTTTGCATTGAGTTATCTGTTATACATTGATTGAAATTCAATAAAAGTTTAACCTAAATTATTGGTGTTTAGTGTATTTAAAGAATTTTTGTTTTCATTGAATATTTAAATGCCATTTGTAACTCAGCTGTTCTTTAAAATGATTGGTACTGATAAAATACTTGATAACTTAAGTGATGTTATGTTGTCAAACTAGTATTATATGGTGTTAGATAATTAGATGGTAAAAAGTCTTTACTAGTTTCTATCCTTTGTTTTAAAATTGCAAATAACAATTACCAAATACACTGAGTAAGACTTCTGAAATATTTTATTATTTTGCGTTCATGGACTGATAAAAAAATAAATTTATTGTAAAGTTAAAGAGAGATTAGTATTATTTGATCAGTTTCTCTTTCCTAATATACGACATATTTTATTGCATTTTATAAGAGAAACTTTAATCACGTTACTATTTACAGAGGAATATTATAGGGTTTACTTTTTTTTAGTTGTCTGCGAGGAGACTGGTTTATTGTTATTACAATCTATCAGGTTGTCGGGCCGCCGTTTGCCGTTGTTGGGACGCAACACTGTGTCTGGCGCATTCCACTGGTACCGGAAGGACTTCCGGGGTTTCTGTCAGACTGATAAATGTTATATATTGCCATACTGGTAATTGGATTCATCTTAATCTCTCTGTGTATTTTAGGAAACGTTACTGTATACTTGGATTACTAGTCGAATAATGGACTTAAAATTAAGGCAAGAGGCTTATTCAATGAACTGCTCCTTTTACGTTCTGGCTTTCTTCACATTCACATTTATTTAGAATATTAGTAAAGGAATAACATATTAGCCATGTAAATGTACTGTTTTAAGAAATGATTCACTAATTCACTGAATTGCAGTTGGCCACCTAATTATTTTAAATTCTATTTGTTAGTGTAATATAAGATTAACATGTTCATAATTACTTACACATTGAGAATCAGTTTTAGAATAGAAAAATTTAGATTAGTAATATTGTCAATTCTGTTTGCTCAGTAGGGAGCAATCTGATACATATCCCATATTTAAATGCTGTGTTTGTTTTGTAAAATTGATTTTATACAGAATGTTTGGAATATAATAAGTTGCTTATGATAATTAAATGTGTCAATACATTAATTAATCTATCAGCTTAGTATTGTTGATTGGATCGCCTATAGTTTATATATATATATATATATATATATATATATATATATATATATATATATATATTGAGAATGATTTAATTCAGCTTATGAAAATTATTTTTTAGAAAACTTTCCTTTTATTTCTTGATTAACAAAAAAGAAATAATAACATTTAAATTTTAAAAATTCTTAAATAGAACTCAAGTAAAGAATCAATGGTATGTACTGGTATAGACCTTTAATTGTATATTTTTTTGGAATATGTATTTAGTACTTACCCAGACACACACACACACACACACACACACACACACACGCACAGACAAATATATATGTGTGTGTGTGTATATATATATATATATATATATATATATATATATACATCTATTTTTATTTAAGAGTTTTAATTTTGTACACACACACACACTGTGTGTGTGTGTGTGTGTGTGTGTGTGTGTGTGTGTGTGTGTGTGTGTGTGTGTGTGTGTGTGTGTGTGTGTGTGTACAAAATTCAAACTCTTAAATCAAAATAGAAAATGTATGGCCTATACCACTATATACTATTGATTCTTTACATGAGTTCTATTCAAGAATTTAAATAGTTATTTAACTTCCTGTGAGTTCATAAATGTACTCTACCTATTTTACTACTTAGAAAAATATTTTCTTGATTTAACACCAAAGAAAAAATTTCATGTTGTATACATTGAAGTGTATTCCTTGCACATTTAATGAAAAACTACATCAGGTCTTTCGTTTCCTCGTTTTCAGCAGCCAGAAGAGATCCAGTCAACAAGGTGGTGCTCTAAGAAACAATAATATAAAGTCATTAAAAATGTATTTTGTTTTTTACAAAGAACCCCCTCTCCCCCGCTGCACTAAGCTTCACCATTGCAATTGTTGCTTGAGGAGATGTTCAATAAACGATTGTACTAATATTGGAATTCAGAACTGTACAATTAGTTTATAACCTCATGTCCGTAAACCATTCAATTACGCTACAATTCTGCATATAAATTCTGCATATGGATTAATCACGCCAAGGCTATTGTTATTTGAGGGTATTCTCATTACCATATTGTACTAGTATTAGAATTGAGAATAATATACCTTGCTTATAAATTCGTGCCCTTTAACCGTTCAGTTGTGAAGCCATTCTGCACTTGATGTCCTCAGATATATCGATCTTACCAAGGCTTTATAGCTTGATAGAAGCATCAATAGATTATTGAACCACTTATCCTAGTCACAAATACATATCTTGATCATAACTGCATGGTAGTGAACGTTCAGTTGCGGCTCTACTCTGCACTTGACGTATCTAGATTAATATGTTACATGAAGGCTACTGTTATTTGAAGGAAGTATCAATAGACTATTCTAGAGTTGCTATTCAGAATACATATCTCGATTATAACTGCATGTCTCTGAATGTTCAGTTGCGGCTTTACTCTGCACTTGACGTATCTAGATTAATATGTTACATGGAGGCTACTGTTATTTGAAGGAAGTATCAATAGACTATTCTAGAGTTGCTATTCAGAATACATATCTCGATTATAACTGCATGTCTGTGAACGTTCAGTTGCAGCTGTACTCTGCACTTGACGTGTCTAGATCAATAGATTACATGGAGCTCGATGTATTGATGCCTGATTACACATTTGTACTAGTATTACAGATTTAGTATTATATACATATATATATATATATATATATATATATATATGTGTGTGTGTGTGTGTGTGTGTGTGTGTGTGTGTGTTTTGATAATAAATCGTTGTTTTTTGTTTCATATTTGGTGTTAATCCCTATTTAACGTCTCAAAACATATCGAAGATAATGAGGCCAGTGAAGCCTCATATGTGTATTGTACTAGTGTGCATGTGTACATGTCATTATCCACTTACTTGTATGTGTTCTTACTTAAATATGTTCATCGCATAGAAGCTGTTTTGTTTTAAGGGATGTCAAAAGACAACTTACAGTTCAGTTTTACCTCTATAGAATTGTGTTTTAAATTACTTTGTTTTATTACGTTTCAAAGTTTTGCGCCGTTATCCACTTAATGTCCCCACAAACGCCGTTTGTTGTTTTAAGGAAGTATCAATAGATTATTGTAATATTGCAAGTCGTTATTACAAACGCCGATTAAAACTTTGTGTCGTTTAATCTTTCAGCTCCGACGCCATTTGCCATTTGACGACTCCAGGTAGATCGATCACATCGAGGGTGGTGTTGATTGGGAGGAACCTCAATAGACTATTATACCAGTACTATTCATTATTTTTCTATTACATATCTTGATGATAGGTCGTTTGTTAAACGCTTCTAATTCGGTGACATTCACAAATTGACGTGAATAGATTGACCACACTGATGGCTATACAAAAAAACTTCTAGATTAAAAAGATATAGCATAATAAAATATGAACACATACACAAACTTAAATCAAAGGTAAAAAATAAAATATCAATGTTATTACACACATGCGCTATTTATGTACGGTTTCAATTCAAGTCTTGTTGCTGTATTGGCCAAATGCACAGTTACAACGCATGAATGACAAAAACGATTAGGCCTTTTATGGCCACTTGAAGAATATTTAACTCTCATCAGACTCCTAGTTTAATATTCAAATCTAACAGTTAGTTACCCGTGGCTTTCCACGCATTTACGCATTGAATATTATTATTAAGTACGTCATAGCCATGGTATTTATAAATCGCTTAATATTTGTTGGAATTGTTAGTTACACTATTATACATATTCAATTGCACAAAAAACTGCAATTTTTTACTGCTTAAAGTCGGAGAGGGAAACAACTTTTAGTAGCAATAAAATAAATAAATAAGTTTCTCTACAAAAATCCATAATATTAGAATAAATATGTGGATTTCACCAACAACTGCAATATTGTAGGCTAGAGTGGAGTAATACGTAGCCTTTAGTAATCTTATGGTAAGCCCTTACAATCAAATGGGATGAAGCCTAATGATAGATTTCAGTCGGAAGTAAACATGTTTAAGGTTATTCCAGACTTCAATTTAAAAAGTTAAAAACAATCGCCACTGTTTCTTATTTTCGGGTTAGCCTGCTAAGAAGTATTTCTGGTGCGAAGAAATGTTATTTCACACTGTGTTATTGCCAAGATCATGAAAATATATACATTGGTCTTAAACGATCTCTTCATATTGCAACCTCTCATCGTCGAGACAGGAAAATGGCACCTTCCCAGAGGACTAACTAAGTACCATAGATCCGTCTCTAGATTTCCTCTATCAAAACGTAACCAGATTTGATGAGAATATTGTAAACTTATGATTTATATATGATTCCAAACGTTCCATAACTATAAACTTGAACCTAGCAATCCACACAAACCCGGCACCCGGTGTACTTTACACGATAGCCGCATAACGACTCCAACACAATATCTGCTCTCCGCTTACCTATCGTTGGTAAGAATGTGCCTACCAAAACCTGTCCTGGAGTATTCTAGATAGTAAGAGGTTCCTATTGTAAAAACTACGACTAATTCTTTGTTTAAAGGTTATTTTTTGACGATGGAAGGATTGTGAAGGAAACAGGATTTTTCCGGACATTTGCCATCGTTCAGTGAATACAAGAAAACAGTAACACTACGTTTCGAGATCTGCAATCTGATCTCTTCTTCAGGTAAAGAACTAACCTAATACATAATTACAAACTAAGTTAAAATAAACAAATCTTACTAAAGCGTTGTGGCACTCCTATAAGTCAGGAATCACAACCTACATGTTGTTGTCAACATCACTAACACTAAAGACATGCACTTAATACAAAACTATACAAAACACATAATCATTAAAAGAAAACTACGCAAACAGGTCACAATGCGTCTTCACTCGTCTACTGACCGCACCTACGACTGACCAGAGGGACTAGCCAATGGCAATCGTGACGGCTGGCTAAAACAAGATGGCGGAAATACAAGGGAAGGGGAACAGGAATGGGCCCTTTCGTTTATTATTGGTTCATGCGAGATGAACTTCTTAAAACCATATTGTGACCTCCGCATTGGTTTATTACAAATATCCGATCCGTTTGATACTTTTGGTTTTCTCTTTAGTTCATTTTTTAGAATTGGCAACCAAAGCGGCCTAATCTCGACTGATGGTTGACTGATTGGTTGGTCTGCCAATTTAATGTATGTTGCCTCAATTAATTTCCTTTTGAAGAAATGTGGTTCCCGATGTATTATGTGGGCTTCATCCCAATTCATATGATGGTCTTCGGACCAACAATGGTGTGCAATTTTTGACTTTTCTGTGAAACCCTTTCTCGTGTTTTCTTTGTGTTTCTTTTATCCTTACGTTTAGTGGTCTTTTTGTCTCGCCTATGTATTCCCTATTGCAGCTACATTTTATACTGGTAAAACACAGTTTTTGGAATCCTGTGTGCCATTTTTTGGTTTTGTTTTTATCGAGACTTTGTCTAAGAGTGTTGTGTGTTTTAACGCGGTTCTAATGTTGTACTTTCTACCTACTCTTCTAATTTTCTCCGATAATCCCGGCACATAAGGGATTGACATAAACGCAAATTTTATCACAAATCTGTTTTTCTGACTCAGGAATGATTCTTCTGGTTCGTTTGCACTTATTAATTACTAATTGAGGGTATCCATTGCTTCTGAGATCCGATTCAATTTTCTTAAATTCTTCTTTTAGTCCATCTTTATCTGAGCACAAGCTCTTTTGCTCTATCAAACAAACGAGTAGGCTACTCCTTCTTTGACAGATTTTTGATGGTTGGATTGATAATTTAAATATTTTCCTGTGTGTGTTATCTTTCGAAAAACAGTTGTCTTAAGGACATCCCTATCTCTTAATACACACACATCCAAAAAGGGAAGCTTGTTTTGGACTTCCACTTCCATTGTGAGGCGGATGGAAGGAGAAATACTATTAATGTGATTCAAAAAAATTATTTAATTCAATGTCTCCATGAGAAAAAATAACAAAAGGTATCATCCACATACCTCCACCAAATCTTCGGTTTGAACTGAGCTGAAGCCAAAGCTTTTCGCTCGAATTCCTCCATAAAGATATTGGCGAAAATAGGAGGACAGTGGAGAACCCATTGCCATCCCTCATCTTGACGGTAAATTTTACCCTCTAACTCAATAATAATTGCATTGAGTGCATAGTTCTAACAGTTCCATAATTACTGGCACGGGAAGTTTAGTTTCTATCCTTTTAATGTTTGGTCTTCTTTGAGACGTGATTTAATAAATTCCGAGAGTTTCTGGAACTGGTACATTTGTAAATAGACTTTCGACATCAAAACTTACCAGTTTGTCAGTTTCAGTCAACTTTAGGGATTTTGGACTTCTCTACGAAAAATCCCTGGAATTTTTGATGAAAGAGTCAGTTTTTCCTACCAATGGCGTTAAGATGTCCAAGAGGACTTTAGACAATTCCCTGCAAGGTGAATCACGAGAACTAATGATGGGGCCGAAGAGGGATGGTAGGTTTGTGGATTTTGGGAAGGCCATACATATGGGGGATTTTTGAGTGGTGAGGAGTTAATTTAGATCTAAATTTATCTGAAAAAAATTCTTTATGTTTTCTTAAGGTGTTTGCTACTTTTGCGTTCAAATGAATCAGTCGGGTCTTTATTTAAAACTGTATATTTGCCAGTATTTAAAGTTTCCGCAATCTTTTCTTTATACGCTACCGAGTCAAGTACCACAGTGGCGTTGCCTTTGTCGGCAGGTAAGATTTTGACCGTGTCGTCTTTCCCAAGGATCGACCTGGCCTTTTTCTCCTCTATTGTCAAATTGGGTTTTGTGGGAGGAATTTTTTCTGAGTAAAAAGACTGGCCTCACAACGAAACCGGTCACCCCGTTCCTCAGGTAACTGTGAAACAGCCGACTCGATTCCAGTTACGAAATCCAGTGCCTTTACCGATTTTTGTGCCACAGAAAAGTTTAAACCTTGGATAAGACTGATATTTCCGCTTCATTCAGGATTTTTGAAGAGAGGTTGATTACATTTTTATTATTTGCATCCGTATTCACGTTGCCATCCTTAGGCAAATCACATTTTTTAGGCCTAATTTTTTTCCAGTTTGGAGATTTTCTTTTTCTTATCTGTTTCAGAAACTTTTATACATCTATTTTGGATGCTTTCGAGAATGTTGTTGAATTCTGTACCGATCAGTGTTTTTAATTCAGTTTTTTTACACTCAATACTATTTTGGAGGAGGTATCTTTCACGATGATGATATGCAATTCTTTCTTTAAGTAAAGATTTAGAAGCAGAAGACAAAATTTTACTGGCTTTCCTACTATGAAAAGGAGTTTTTAGAGTTAACCCTATAGGCATAAGGTCTTCAACCTTACATTTATGCAAGAAAGTTAAATGATTAATGTGTTTAGTTAATTTAAGATGCAAGCTCTCCAAGGTCTTTGATTTGTTTACTGGTTCCGGGTCCGTTACCGAGAATCAATTCTTTGTTTAAAGGTTATTTTTGACGATGGAAGGGATTGTGAAGGAAACAGGATTTTTCCGGACATTTGCCATCGTTCAGTGAAACAAGAAAACAGTGATTCTCGGTACGGACCCGGAACCAGTAAACAAATCAAAGACCTTGAGAGCTTGCATCTTAAATTAACTAAACACATTAATCATTTAACTTTCTTGCATAAATGTAAGGTTGAAGACCTTATGCTATAGGGTTAACTCTAAAAACTCCTTTTCATAGTAGGAAAGCCAGTAAAATTTTGTCTTCTGCTTCTAAATCTTTACTTAAAGAAAGAATTGCATATCATCATCGTGAAAGATACCTCCTCCAAAATAGTATTGAGTGTAAAAAAAACTGAATTAAAAACACTGATCGGTACAGAATTCAACAACATTCTCGAAAGCATCCAAAATAGATGTAATAAAAGTTTCTGAAACAGATAAGAAAAAGAAAATCTCCAAACTGGAAAAAATTAGGCCTAAAAAATGTGATTTTGCCTAAGGATGGCAACGTGAATACGGATGCAAATAATAAAAATGTAATCAACCTCTCTTCAAAAATCCTGAATGAAGCGGAATATCAGTCTTATCCAAGGGTTTAAACTTTTCTGTGGCACAAAAATCGGTAAAGGCACTGGATTTCGTAACTGGAATCGAGTCGGCTGTTTCACAGTTACCTGAGGAACGGGGGGGTGACCGGTTTTCGTTGTGAGGCCAGTCTTTTACTCAGAAAAATTCCTCCCACAAAAACCCAATTTGACAATAGAGGAGAAAAAGGCCAGGTCGATCCTTGGGAAAGACGACACGGTCAAAATCTTACCTGCCGACAAAGGCAACGCCACTGTGGTACTTGACTCGGTAGCGTATAAAGAAAAGATTGCGGAAAACTTTAAATACTGGCAAATATACAGTTTTAAATAAAGACCCGACTGATTCATTTGAACGCAAAGTAGCAAACACCTTAAGAAAACATAAAGAATTTTTTTCAGATAAATTTAGATCTAAATTTAACTCCTCACCACTCAAAAATCCCCCATATGTATGGCCTTCCCAAAAAATCCACAAACCTACCATCCTCTTCGGCCCATCATTAGTTCTCGTGATTCACCTTGCAGGGAATTGTCTAAAGTCCTCTTGGACATCTTAACGCCATTGGTAGGAAAAACTGACTCTTTCATCAAAAATTCCAGGGATTTCGTAGAGAAGTCAAAATCCCTAAAGTTGACTGAAACTGACAAACTGGTAAGTTTTGATGTCGAAAGTCTATTTACAAATGTACCAGTTCCAGAAACTCTCGGAATTATTAAATCACGTCTCAAAGAAGACCAAACATTTAAAGGATAGAAACTAAACTTCCCGTGCCAGTAATTATGGAACTGTTAGAAACTATGCACTCAATGCAATTATTTTGAGTTAGAGGGTAAAATTTACCGTCAAGATGAGGGGATGGCAATGGGTTCTCCACTGTCTCCTATTTTCGCCAATATCTTTATGGAGGAATTCGAGCGAAAAGCTTTGGCTTCAGCTCAGTTCAAACCGAAGATTTGGTGGAGGTATGTGGATGATACCTTTGTTATTTTTTCTCATGGAGGACATTGAATTAAATAATTTTTTGAATTCACATTAATAGTATTTCTCCTTCCATCCGCCTCACAATGGAAGTGGAAGTACAAAACAAGCTTCCCTTTTTGGATGTGTGTGTGTATTAAGAGATAGGGATGTCCTTAAGACAACTGTTTTTCGAAAGATAACACACACAGGAAAATATTTAAATTTATCAATCCAACCATCAAAAATCTGTCAAAGAAGGAGTTAGCCTACTCGTTGTTTGATAGAGCAAAGAGCTTGTGCTCAGATAAAGATGGACTAAAAGAAGAAATTTAAGAAAATTGAATCGGATCTCAGAAGCAATGGATACCCTCAATTAGTAATTAATAAGTGCAAACGAACCAGAAGAATCATTCTGAGTCAGAAAAACAGATTTGTGATAAATTTGCGTTTATGTCAATCCCTTATTGTGCCGGGATTATCGGAGAAAATTAGAAGAGTAGGTAGAAAGTACAACATTAGAACCGCGTTTAAAACACACAACACTCTTAGACAAAGTCTCGTAAAAACAAAACCAAAAAATGGCACACAGGATTCCAAAAACTGTGTTTACAGTATAAAATGTAGCTGCAATAGGGGAATACATAGGCGAGACAAAAAGACCACTAAACGTAAGGATAAAAGAACACAAAGAAAACACGAGAAAGGGTTTCACAGAAAAGTCAAAAATTGCACACCATTGTTGGTCGAAGACCATTCATATGAATTGGGATGAAGCCCACATAATACATCGGGAACCACATTTCTTCAAAAGGAAATTAATTGAGGCAACATACATTAAATTGGCAGACCAACCAATCAGTCAACCATCAGTCGAGATTAGGCCGCTTTGGTTGCCAATTCTAAAAAAATGAACTAAAGAGAAAACCAAAAGTTATCAAACGGATCGGATATTTGTAATAAACCAATGCGGAGTCACAATATGGTTTTAAGAAGTTCATCTCGCATGAACCAATAATAACGAAAGGGCCCATTCCTGTTCCCCTTCCCTTGTATTTCCGCCATCTTGTTTTTAGCCAGCCGTCACGATTGCCATTGGCTAGTCCCTCTGGTCAGTCGTTAGGTGGTCAGTAGACGAGTGAAGACGCATTGTGACCTGTTTGCGTAGTTTACTTTTAATGATTAGTGTTTTGTATAGTTTTTGTATTAAGTGCATGTCTTTAGTGTTAGTGATGTTGACAACAACATGTAGGTTGTGATTCCTGACTTAGGCCGTGCCACAACGCTTTAGTAAGATTTGTTTATTTTAACTTAGTTTGTAATTATGTATTAGGTTAGTTTCTTTACCTGAAGAAGAGATCAGATTGCAGATCTCGAAAGTAGTGTTACTGTTTTCTTGTTTCACTGAACTACGACTAATTGATCTACCTGACTGATAATCGCGTTTGCGGCTACAGATTGGTTACGTGCGTATATAATATTTTAATTATATTCTTATGGGCTTTTTTCATGCAGAAGATTCATACATAGTATATTTATTGTTTTAATATAAACCTTATGAACCCTCTTGGTTACTCAATACAACTCTCTTAAAGTCAGCAAATAATGTTTGTGAACAATGTACGACTTAATGTGAATTACAGATAAAATTATTCTCACCTAATATATACATTATTAGCAAACCTATAATTACTAGCGGGACGTATCATAAGAAATTATGTAATATCTTCAATTACAATATTCTCTTATTTAAGAAATAATATTCCTTAACACTATTTCAGGTAAAATAATGAAATATAATGGTTATTTTTACTTATACAACTTGATTTTTTCTAAGGATCTTGTAGTAGGCAGCCATTTGGTCGCTATTAGTCCACTGCGTTATAGTCCAATACACACTATAGTTTTAGAAGAGACTCATTTTGTATGTTTTTCTTACCGCTATTCACCAGTGCAGTTGTCAACGTTCCTTTTGTCGTGCCACCTTATAATTTTCGTACCATGTTGAAATTTAAATCCTGCAGAGTGGCTTATGCCAAATGTTTCCTTCGTGCCCTCTGGCAATACTCGTCGCTTTGAGTTCAATGTACCACACAAGCGAGTTTTGATTTCCATACCGGATAAAGAAACACCAGAGTTGAACTTAGTTATGAATAGTGTTCTACCCGGATTCAGGAAGCTATTAAAGTGTGCACCACTGCCATTGAAGGTTTTTAATTAACTCGATTATATGTGTGGCCAAAAACGACAGTTTCCTATTACTTACGAGTACTAAAGTATGTCTACACTTTTTAGCACTTAGTGGGTTATCATCACCATCCGACCTCATGTTTACAACGAACCTGTTAACACAAACGCTACTCGGGAACAGTTCACCATGCGAGTAATAACTAATTCACGTCGCCATAGTGCCCGACTGCAGCGTATGTAATGGAATAGACTAGCGTTTGGTGGGTACTACACGAGTAACTAGCGGGTTATTCGTTACACATACAATCAAAACGTTATAACTTAAGTGTGTTATAACAAAGTACTCGTTACGAGATTTCCGGTTTAATAAACTATTTGGAAAATTAAATTTTCCAAAATTATAACTTTCATTTAAATCAAGCTTTTGGTTCAACCTTTATTTTTGAATCTGCATATACACGTAATTTGAGGTGGGTTACGAGTAACCAGTTACTCGTTACGCAGTGAAAGTGTTAAGATGTAATATATAAAATTACAAATTATTATGTACTAAAAGTTCATAAAAATCTAAATATGCATTTAAAGATAACAACAAAATTTATTTTCTTAAATATAGAACTTTAAATGTTAAATAGGCCATCGAAATATTTGGGAATTTTTAAAAATATTAATAAATAACAAATTAGGACATAAGTGTTAATTTTGTATAAAGATTTTAGTCCATTAATCTTCTAAGATTATCGGTCAGATTCCGTTATATGCCCCCAACGCTTAAACTTTTTTCAATGAACTTAGAACGTTATAAAACGATGTAGTTGAGTAACAGAACTAACATTCCATCAATCAACAAGCATTTCCAGCTATTGCGGTCGGTATTGTTGTCGCTGTTATCTTATCTTTCTCGAGAATCCCGATTACGGCAGGCCGCGCGGCATCACATGATTATTTAAGTTTTTTACACGGTACATAATTGCCTTTCCATTACAATTCAATTTATATTTCTGATCAGCCCCTCTAGAGTTTGATATTTTACTGATAGATACTATCTCGAGGGATGTTTTTCATTCGTTGACATCAACGCGGGGCAGTGCCCCCCGCTGACGGCCGGAGGCACTCGCATTTTGGTTGGCGGAGTGTGATCAAGAATAGAATCAAGTTTTGTGTGTTTTTTTCAATAAAGAGTTTAGTTTTTGTTTGGTAATGTTTGTTTTTGTTGAATTTTTCATAGAAAAAAGTTTAAGCGTTGGGGGCATATAACGGAATCTGACCAGATTATCAATACAGTATCCCGGAAATTTATTTGGATAAAGAAGAACACTAAATTGGGAATTAGGAAGCATATACAAGAAGAGGTTTTCTAAATCATCAAGCTATTCAATAAGGAAGGTCAAAACTTATTGTTCACACTCTTTCACTAATAACTGGAAAATAGTGCGAACAGAGTGAACTTCAGTAGGGTGGTTATAAGGGTTGACACTATCCGTAGATCTAGCAAATCATGAGTGTGTGTATCATTTGGTTTTTTTTATCTCGTAGTTGAAGAGTCGGGGACATTGTGGCATAGAAATTACCATCACTGGATATGTTTAAATGGTTGATCAGATTTAATTCAACATTTAGAAGGTTTTTGGCACATTAGGAGTAATACACATCTTCCAACAAATGTTTCGATACCGTTGGTCCAAGTAACACGTTCAAAAATGTGAGAAATTATTATTTTTCGATCTTCACTGACGCCTCATTATTCTCAGTGTCAAACAAATTCGCTATTACTAATCGGATATTAAATATGTATTAAAATATTCCTCAGATCGGAAAGGTAACTGGAAAATTCATAGCCTTCTCTCACCTTACAATACGCTATAAAGCCTTATTTACATCTAAAAAAGTAACTTTTTCTTTGGAGGAAAGTAAGTACAATTGCATAATTTCTAGGTATTGGTATAGAATTCTATCAACAGGTACATTCCAAACCCTTAAATTTAAATGATAGGAATAAGTACATTTGTATCATAGTGGGCTTCCCAGTCCTACGTACATGCTATTTTCTTAATTGGGACAAGGCTAACTCAACGATAGCACGAAAAATAACTTACATTTCCAAAACTTACAATGTCCACATTTATATTTTCTTCTCAAAGTAAACAAGGTCAACTAAACTTTGACACCATACATGTAATAAATTAGCCTGCATACGAAAAAATAGTATTTCGCTATTTTATATCTGATACTCTTAGAACCGACCACTGAAATAATATGTCCTGATATATGCCTATTTATGTTTGAAAAATCATGTTTACCTTCACTAATACAGCAATAGACTTAAATTTTTTAAACTGCGTGCAAAGCCGCAGTTAACTGTCATTGTACAATTATATATATATATATATATATATATATATATATATATATATATCTTTATATATATATATTTCTTGTGTGCGTGTGTATGTTACTAAACTCCTCCTAAACGGGTGGACCGATTTTAATGAAACTTTTTGTGTGTCTTCAGTTGGATCCGAGAATGGTTTAGATTCATAATTCGGTCCAATTTTAATAGTTTATTTAATTAGTTTTTTAATAATAAATTGTTGTAGATGGTGGAGTGTTTTACATTGGATCCGCCAGACTGCGCCACGACACTTAATTGAACTGTTACTTAACAACTGTGAATATTTTCAGCTGAAGTTCATCAAAGAGGCAGAAACATTTGTTCACATTTAAAATTTAGAAAGTTCATATTTTAAATTTGTAAAGTGCTTGATCAGTAGTGTAATGCAGATTGCAAAGATGAAGTTTCACCAATTGTTCTACGTAAACATTATAATATTACAACACAGCCATATTGTTTTTCTATTTTAATTCCAGGTTTTCCAGACAGTTTGTGCTGCTATCAAATTTGTGCGTTGTTTTGTAACATTCTGTAATTATTGTGTGAGTGCTAATTGTTATAATACATTAATAGAGATTGAAGATGTTTGAAGTGCATAAAAAACTATAGTTATTTGTTAAAGTTATTGAACTCATTTTGCAAATTTATTGAAGTGAGTGTATTGGTCGCATACCTCAAATAACCTAAGTAGCATACAAATCAAAAGGTTGTGTTTCTATGTGTGAATATTGTTAACAGTTTAGATAATCAAGTTTTAAACTAATTGGATTTAAAATAATTTGTTGTAATTTACATTTTTTAATCTGCAGTCAGAATTGGTCACATAAGATCAAATTAAGTAGCATACAAATCACATGTGTGAATAACTACTTATTGTTAATAGTGTAGGAATTGGTTTTAAATTAAATTCTGTTGGCCAGTTCCGATATTATACTGTAATTTTAAATTACTAATTTTATAACAAGTATATTTTTTAAATTTACAACTTAATTTATCGTAATGCTATTGAATGTACAATATTTTTTGTTAATCCTTCAGGAATGTACATAAACAAATTAGATGGTTTTCCGATAGGGCTGAAGTATAAGAAGTGACCTCCATCACAATCGAATTATTGATATTTCTGAATAGCCTATCCAAACTACTATCCGAATTGGATTATAGTTATTTAAAGGCTGAAGTATAATAAGCAGCCACCATCACAATCGAATTATTGATATTTCTGAATAGCCTATCCAAACTACTGAATTTCATTATAGTTATTTATTCAGTCAAATTTAATTAAATTTTAAATTATAGATTGTTGTTGATGTTGGAGTGTTTTATATTGGATCCGACAGACTGTGCTACGACACGTAATACAAAGTGAACTGATACTTAACAGCTGTGAATATTTTCAGCTGAAGTTCACCAAAGAGGCAGAAACATTTGTTTACATTTAGGTTACATTATTATAAAGTCCTTGATCAGTAGTCTAATTCAGATTGCAAAGTTAAATTTTCACCAATTGTTCTATGTAAACATTATAATATTACAACACAGCCATACGTTTAATCAATAATAGTCTTGAAAGCATAGAGTAAGCATAAACATATAAAAATAACACCACTTCTTATTTCAATATATTCTGTACTCACTTTGGAGGATAGAGATTATCTCTAAAATTTGAAGTTTTAGCTTTTAACTGACAGTGTGTGCTGCTATCAATGTGTGTGTGTGTTGTTTTGTAAGGTTCATGTTTCAAAAGTAAATACGGCAAATAACATTAAAATATAATAGAATGAAGTTATAAAAAGTGTACTACGTGGCCGCGTTATAAGTTTATAAAAGCCAACAGGCAAAAAGAAGAAAATAAAAAATAAAACATCGTGTAATTATTGTGTGAGTGTTAAAATTGTAATAGTACATTAATAGAGATTATTGGTCGCATTACCTCACATAACCTAAGTAGCATACAAATCAAAAGGTTGTGTTTCTATGTGTGAATAACTATTGTTAACATTTTAGATAATCAAGTTTTAAACTAATGATTTAAAATAATTTGTTGTAATTTACATTTTTAATCTGCAGTCAAAATTGGTCAGATAAGTTCACATTAAGTAGCATACAAATAACATGTGTGAATAACTATTGTTAATAGTGTAGGAATTGGTTTTAAATTAAATTCTGTTGGCCAGTTCTGATACTATACTGTAATTTTAAATAACTATGATGAAATTCGGTAGTTTAGATAGGCTAATCAGGAATATCAATAGAGGTTATCCAGATATAAAATTGGCAGTTTTAGTAAAACACACTTTTAACTGAAATTCGTAAATATTAAGTGTGCAGCGATTGATCAGTTAATTTTTTGTTTATAAATAAATTGTTTTTTTATCTTGGTATGTTTTAAATTGGATCCAACAGAATGTGCTACAATCGCAGTTTCAAATGTTTTTCTATTTTAATTCCAGGTTTTCCCGAAAGTTTGAGCTGCTATCAAATTTGTGTGTTGTTTTGTATCATCGTGTAATTATTGTGTGAGTGCTAATTGTAATATTAAATTAATAGAGAATCACATGTGTCAATAACTATTGTTAATAATATAGGAATTGGTTTTAAATTAAATTCTGTTGGCCAATTTTGATACTATACTGTAATTTAAAATAACTATAATGAAATTCAGTAGTTTAGATAGGCTAATCAGAAATATCAATAATTCGATTGAGATGGTGGCTGCTTATTATACTTCAGCCTTTAAATAACTATAATTTGGATCGTCATTTTAGTAGTTTAGATAGGCTATTCAGATATATCAATAATTTGATTGTGATGGTGGCCACTTATTGTACTTCAGACCTATAGGGAATACTTATTTAGTATATTAGATAACTTAAATTCTGTTGGCCAGTTTCGATACTATACTGTAATTTTAAATAACTATAATAAGTTCGGTTAGATAGACTATTCAGAAATATCAAAAAGTTGATTGTGATGGTGGCCGCTTATTATACTTCAGCCTTTAAATAACTATAATCTAATTCGGATTGTCATTTTAGTAGTTTAGATCGGCTATTCAGAAATATCAATAATTCGATTGAGATGGTGGCCGTTTATTATACTTCACCCTTAAGTAACTATAATCTAATTCGGATCGTCATTTTAGTAGTTTAGATAGGCTATTCAGATATATCAATAATTCGATTGTAATGGTGGCAACTTATTGTACTTCAGACCTATAGGGAATACTTATTTAGTATATTAGATACCGTAGTCTACGTTGTTATACATTTTTATCTAGAAGTTACTTAATTAAAATTACATATTCAATAAGTTACTCATATTCATTGTGTACTATTATACAGAATTTTATTTTTACAGAAAAATGCCACGTCTTCGTGGAAGAGGACGAATAGTTATTCAATCATGTGATTTATATGCTACTTAATTTGAACTTATGTGACCAAACTGTTAACAATAGTTATTCACACATAGAAACACAACCTTTTGATTTGTATGCTACTTAGGTTATGCGACCAATATACTCACTTCGTTCAATAAATTTTCAAAATTAGTTCAATAACTTCAATAAATAACTATAGTTTTTTATATATATCAAACATCTTCAATCTCTATTAATGTAATATTATAATTAGCACTCACACAATAATTACACAATGTTACAAAACAACACACATATTTGATAGCAGCACAAACTGTCAGGAAAACCTGGAATTAAAATAGAAAACATTTGAAACTGTGATCGTAGCGCATTCAGTTGGATACAATGTAAAACATTCCAAGATGGTCCACCCATTTAGGAGTTCAGCTCCAATACCACGCACACAATAAATATAAATATAAAAATAATAAAATTCGGTAGTTTAGATAGGCTAATTAGAAATATCAATAATTTGATTGCGATGTTGGCCGCTTATTATAATTCAGCCTTTAAATAACTATAATCTAATTCAGTTCGTCATTTTAGTAGTTTAGATAGGCTATTCAGAAATATCTATAATTTGATTGTGATGGTGGCCTTTTATTATACTTCAGCCCTATACGGAATACTTATTTAGTATTTTAGATAAATTAAATTCTGTTGGCCAGTTCTGATACTATACTTTAATTTTAAATAACTATAATTAAATTCGGTAGTTTAGATAGACTATTAAGAAATATCAATAATTCGATTGTGATGGTGGCCGCTTATTATACTTCAGGCTTTACATAACTATAATCTAATTCGGATAGTAGTTATATAGGCTATTCAGAAATATAAATAATTCGATTGTGATGGAGGTCACTTATTATACTTCAGCCCTATCGGAAAATCATCTAATTTGTTTGTGTATACTCCTGAAGGATTAAAAAAAAAATTGTACATTCAATAGCATTACGATAAATTAAGTTGTAAATTGAAAAAATATACCTGTTATAAAATAGTTTGTTTCAACTTTTTTACCTTCAGATTAAGTAAGTTTTCATTTAAAACATCCTCTACATTTCACATCACTCATGTTATACTCACACACTATCGGTTGGTCGAAGTGTGATTAAATGTACATGTGATGAAGTTAGATATTGTAATAACTTTTTAATAGACATTTTTATCAAAACAGCCCAGATTGTTACAGATTAATCAAAGTTTAAAATTTTCGAATTAAAGACGTGTGTACAGGACAACGTCTGTCGGGTCTGCTAGTATATATATATATATATATATATATATATATATATATATGTGTGTGTGTGTGTGTGTGTGTGTGTGTGTGTGTGTGTGTGTGTGTGTGTTAATTTTGCACGTAGGCATTTACTAAAAAAATCTTAAGTTAATCTTGTTTAAAAATTTTTTTAACTTCAAAGACAATTTTTAAATAACTAATTAATAGATAAAAAATAGTTACGCAAAATGTTATCTTTAAAACATATATTATATATTTAAACTATATTCTATTATTAAAAAAACTTGAAAATTTTTTTCAATATCTGGTTTGTGAAGCTGTAATATACCAAAAATATACAACTTTCTATTTTCGGAATAAATCCACGCTGGAAAATTCAAACCTGTCCTGTATTCTTTTTAGTCGAAATATAGGACAATTTTTCATAACTTGATATATAATTATGAAGCAAAATGTAGAATATGGTAACATGTTCAAAACACATTATGTAATTAAAAATATTCTTAAATGTGCATAATAAAAAATTTATTTAATCATATATTGCAATAGTTTAGTAGAGAAATTAAATTTCAAGGGCTTAATGTTGATTGTTGCAAGGGCACTATTAATAAATGTCGTAATACAACAATAACAATAGTTCGTAATAACAAATTACAGTAAATAATTCCGAATCGCCCTTCATGAATGATAAACAAGTCCTTTTAGTCATATGCCAATGGCTCCTGGTCCCTTGATACAAAGCTATGTATTGCAAGTGATCTCATGTTACAATTCCTGGAACGAGTTCCCTTGTGACTGTTTGGACGCCTCAGTAGTCTCTACACTGCTACCAACTGATCAAACAATGTCCTGGTTTTATTGTGCTCTATCGTTTGAACCTCTGAACTTTCCCTTCTAAAGTAATTGTTCGTAGATTTGTGTGCCCATTTTACTAATATTATTCTAAACTATGATCATAAACGTTTTCAGTTATATGTTTATAGAGACGGTATATTATTTCGTTGGTGTTATTTAATATTCTATACAAAATAACATTCTGGTACTTATCAAGAAAGAGATAACGACATCTACATATCGTATTAATTTTAATACTTTAGCTGAAAAGGGTCCACGAATTTGTATTGTAATCTTACAATATTTATTACGAAACATACTGTATTAGCAAACTGCAGGAAATGAATGCTCAAAAGAAGGGTACAAAATGAAAGTCAATAATTGATCGTCAACTACTTTTATGTAATACCTAATATTATACCATACTAAAGTCCTTGGTTCACGAAAAGGGGGGGACAGTCTTTTACCTATATATCAGTAGCAGTTGGTCCTTCAGAAAATGTATTCACACAAAAACATTTTCTTACATCTGTTATGCCTATTGCAATTTTTGTATATGTTATTGTTATTAAGATACAAGCTCTTGTAAAGCAATATTTTGTGAAAAATCTTTTCGCGCCATGTAACTGTCTCAAACGCCTAATGTCTTCAATACACAAAGTATTTGTTAACAAGAAGTTTCACGTAGGGAAAATTACTTCACCTTGAAACTTTGGTTTAAATTTTGTTGTGAATTAAATAGAAAGTTTTAATACTTTTATTAGAATGAACAATTTCAGCAGGAACCCAAAAATTTTAGCAGTAAAAAAGTGTTTTGTACACGTTGAATTCCATATAAATAAGAGTACTTGCTCTTAATTGATAACCCGGAATGGTGTGGAAGGCGGTAAAGATTTAATAGGAATTTTTGGGGAGTAGAAGGAGGGAGAAAAATCTTAAATGAAATGTAATTTAACCATAACAAATATTTTCTATTCTTAACGGGCTTTAGATTTAATTTTTTAGTATAAGGTGAAGTCTACAACGTTTAATAAATAAATCAAACTTGTGTGATAGTAAAATTATATGCGAATTTCGTTGTAATATTATTTAGGATAATCTTTCTATTTATTATTCACCTAGTTCTGGATCTTCTTTAAATTTCACTTTGCTGACGTACGTAAGTTATTTGGCGTTGAGTGGGGATAAAAGTAAGGAGGTTCTTTCTCATTTTCGTTAGTTTTTTCGTCATCCATTTGTTTTGAAATAGGTCTGCCGTTTGTGCTGGTAAAACTAAAGTTGCAGCATATAGTAGAAAAAACACCAAGGCACTTGAAAAATATTAGACTCAACATCTCATCGAAGATACTGAATCTTGGGTTGTAATAAGTATGAAGCCGTCCAATTAATTCTGCTCTCACTTCCTTTCCTCTGGGTACAAGGGTGTGTTGTTCACCCATTGTTGTATCTGAAAATAGTACCAATAATTTTGTTTGGTAGATCCTTCGGATGGACGTGGGGTTGAGATATCGGACTATACACTCGTCCCAGACATTTGACTGGTTGTAGTAACGGGATTTGTTGAGTGACCTTTCATTATTTGGTGCATCAGAAAAATAAATTCTGCATTTTTCGCGGTCTTGCATTTTCATATTTTGAAAAACTTTTCAGAAATACAAATGTTGTTTTGAGAAGGTAAGAAGAGTGCCACACAACAGGTCAAGTGGTACGCAAAGGTTGTTGATTGCATTTATGCTAACAACCAATTTGTTTAAGAAAGTATCAGTTGTGTTACTGATTGAATTGTATCACTAAACGATGGCAAGTGTTTGGAGAAGTCCTGCTTCCTTCATAGTATCATACATTTTCAACAATATCTGTTCAATAGTCATGTC
The DNA here is from genome assembly GCF_021130785.1 of Homalodisca vitripennis. Lineage (NCBI taxonomy): Eukaryota > Metazoa > Arthropoda > Insecta > Hemiptera > Cicadellidae > Homalodisca > Homalodisca vitripennis. The sequence continues at coordinate 134,504,622 of NC_060207.1, forward strand.
TTACCATACTCTCATAAAAAATTGATAATTTGTTTTAATTTTTTTAATATTTCTACCTCACAAATGTCTCACAGCAAGCTTTTCCACACATTCAGGAACAAAGATAAGCAGAATATCATGTTTTATTATATGGTGGTTCTTTCTTGTGTCCATAATTCTAGCAAAATACTTTCAAACTTTAAATTACAATCATGTATTAAGATAAAGTAAACTTCCATGTTCAAGTGATTTTAATGCCCTAGAAATAAATCGTAAAGAAATGTGTTGTGCAATGTAAATATAACGCGAAGAAAAAAATGAGTTTGGGAAAAAAGTTGTTGCGAAATCCTCATATATAATTAAACATTACAGATTAAAAATATATATGATTACAAGATGTAGTCAATGTTATCAGCTTTAAATTTATATTTTTAGCATCAATCTCTACTGATATATAATTGAAAATTATAAAAAATCTTATTAACCCCCTTTCTTGCCTTTTTCAGCACTTCTAGGGTCAAGAACTTATAGTTCGTTATAATACTATTTATCTCAATCAACGGTAGTATAGTTGTTTTTTTCCGCTTATTGTATTTCCTTCTAAATCATTAGTTGACTAGGCTACGATGTAATCAATAAACATTTTACAATTAACTATACAATAAACAATTTACAATTTTATACTATTTAAACAACTAAAGAAATGTAAACATGACACGTTATCGGTTTAATGAATTTATTTACACTTATTTGTAAAAATTTATGTTATATAATAAAAAATAAACTTAACTATACATTAATGATTACTCAATTATCGAAATAATTGTAAATAGTTTTAAGAGTATAACTACAAGGTATTTTGTTTTGATAACGTACTATTAGAACATATCAACTGTAATCAAAACAGAGCAAAACAATTAAAATATTGGATGAAACTATATCTTTACAACGGTTTTATATTTTCACTGATTTCATAGTATAGTAGGCCTATGTTCAGCTTGGTTTATTTCAATAGAAAAACACTTATCTAGTTTCAAACTGTGCATAGATACAGACAAAAGGATTATTGATTTTGAAACAGAAGAGATGTGTTGCTATAAATTCAGTTTTACTCAAATGGAATATTAAATAATTGCAGTTCTATAAATTCAAACGCAATACATTTATGTGTAAATAACTGAACTGTATTATTCTTGCACCTGCTTCCATTCCAATTAATAATTATTATTACAAGCGCAATGTCAGAATATTTGCAACGAATGTGCTCTGTGTGATTTGTGATTATTTTTATAATTCGTTATTATAGTTATAGTTATTTTTATTCTATTAATGTTATAAATATGAAACTTTTTGAGTAAAAATGTTTTTGCGATGAATATTTTTATGTTTTAATGTTTTGAAACTTAATCACAAAAACTGCAATGGACTGATAGATATTTGAATATTCTTGCTGAGAATAAAACTAGACACATCTTGATCCCGAAATACTACTCATTACAGATTACTTATTCCAGAATTTTGTACTTGCACGAACAAAACATCGTCTTTTATAGTATACTGCTAACAGTTATAACTATTAGTTAGTTATGACAGCATATATAATTAAAGTAGTGACGAATTAAAGTTTATTCTGTTTTTTATTCTATTCGAGATTAGTTTGACATTGTAGTGCGGCATACTTACTATAGTTAAAAACGGAAAATCTGGGTACTGATTTAATGAACCTTACGCTCTTTGACTTCAGTTTCAGGAAAACACACGAACACACAGAGCCTGTATCCATTGCAAATGGAATCACAAAGCATAGTGCAATTTCCTTAGGCAGTAAACCATCGAAGGGGCAGTGGGCCCGTTTTGCAATGAAGACACACACTAGATAAATTATTTATATAAACGTTTACATAATTCCTATACTGAACAAGAAAATAGGGTAATATTTATAATGTAAATTGAATACGTTTATGTACTTAGCTTTTAGGTATATATATATATATATATATATATATATATATAAGGAAATAAAATAAGCTTAGATATTATTAGCACATCTAGTTTCAAAGGTTTTGGTAATTAGTTTTGTGTTTGTGTCCGCATATTATCTTGAAAACCGTCTGTCGTAAAGTGGAGAGATTTAGCACCAGTGGTATTCTATTCGTGGGAATGACACATTCAGAAGTTATATTTTTTACTTGCCCTCTTGTACCGAAACAGGTTACAGTCGCTGGGTGTATACGCTTTTTGACCGAAGTAGGATGAGCAAAGTGTTGATCGGGGCAAGAAGTAAAGATAAATAAGGTGACGAAAATATATCTCGTTCGAACAAGAAGATTATCTATACGACCAAAACCTGGTTAATAAGAGCCAGTCGCTATTTTGCTTAATATCTGTAACCCTATTTAAGCGCTGTAATCTTCATCTACTTGATACTTGCATATTTATGTTTTAAAATTATCATTGCGCTCCATAATATTACATTATATCGTAAATGCTTACACTAGAAGGGCTATGGACTTTGACCGTATTATTCCTACACAGAGGCCTGTACTATTTCAAGGTTTACTAAAATTGTTGGAGACATTCTTCAAAATATAATGAATTACTGCAGAGAAAGTGGTTGGATTTATTTCATTGGTATCTACAAAAATAATTTCATTCTCTAATATCAGGACCTAAAATTATTCTTTAAACATAAAGTGTAATTATAAGAAAAAAATCAGGAGGTTGTACCGTTCAGTAACTATAACTTATTACAAGAGTGTTGGTATGTATTTAAAAGGATACGCGAAGCCGCAGGTATCCTACTAGGATTACTATTAAAACCAAAATCTGTAACAGATTAGTTGTATTTAAACACTCTATTTTGGTATAATTAGTATTTTTGTTTATTTGAACTAAATGAATTTTACACAATAACCAAACCTAACTGATCGACCTTTAACAAACCTTATCACTCGTGGGGGTAGACACAATTTTCACTAGCTGTCTGTCCGTCTATCAGTCTGTCCGCCCACTCTATGCCTTGAAAAGCAACTGGTCTATAGACTTTTCTGCGAGAAACTTATATGAGGAACATTGAGTTTGATGATAGTGCATGTCACGCCATGGGATTTGACTGAGAGTTGATGAAAGTTTGTACATTTGTCTTATAAGTAACCATGATAGGAATAAGAAAATAGAATGAATAGATTTGTAAGAAAACTCAAAACACACGTAAGAGATTAAAATATGTGATGTATTAACACATACAGCCTAACTATCTCAACACATACAACATCATGTCAATTTTATTTGGTGCGTAGACCTTTATTATTTAAAAAATTGTATTAAAACTATTAATGTACAAATGTATTAATGAACAAAACTCTTATAGTAGTGCACTTAACGTATAATTGAGTAAAATATTTCGAAAACATTTCATAATAGACTTTAAGTTATGTATGGAACTTCATTATACGTAGACAAAGTAAGTTCTATGATTGTGCACGTCCAATTATGAGAGTTGGCTGAGCATCTCATTTTAAGCCCTCTCGAGAATTGCTATATATTTGACATTTTATATACAACCTCAGCGAAGCCTGTTACGACACGTAGCGTGGGGTACTCCACCCTGTATTTATAGAAGTAAACATTTAGTGTATTAGTGCTTTCTTTTAGTTTCTTATACTATAGTGACTATAACATAAACGCCCTCACCAATTAGTTTTAGATCTTTTTATGTATTTCTTTTTTATTTCGTTTTTACCTGAACCGCATTGCAGTATATCCAACCGTAGCGTCTCAACTGTGCAACTAACCGTAGATGAACGTATTAGACCTGCGTCTGTAGCCAGCACTTTCAGCCAACCCATCGACGCATAATGATATTCAAAAGGAGCAACTACACGTGTACTGGCCAGTGCCAACTAACCACTAACTTGCCAAGGATGGCGTTGGCTAGTGAATAAGTGCGTAGGACTTAGCTTTTTGAACAGTTTTAAAATGTGACAATTAATTTTAATTACTAAACTGAAACATACGGTAGTACTAAGAAGCATAATACTTCCTGATACATATAAAAATTTAAAGAAATCTGAAACACCTTTTTCTCCATAAACGTTAGTTAGAACACTCATAAAAAGTGAATCTACTAACCGGGCCTGGATCATACTATCCATTTACGTCTGGAATTTATGGCTATCCTAAATATTGATTTACTAATCATTATTTGAAATTTAATACACATTTCTAGATACACAGGTCTAGAGCGCAGCTCGACCGTCAGACTTACTTACATCTTTTGAATACCTGTTAGATGGACAAGATTTATATTCTAGTTATTTTATTGGTAGGTAGAATTTATGTAGTTTTTAGATGACCTTGAGAAGTGGGTCTTTTGTATGTGTGGTTTTAGATGTAAAACCTATTTAAAAGAACCACATTAGTTTAACCTATATAATTATTTAAATAGTTTTTATATCATGTTTATTAATTTCCATTGTAAGCATGATATATTGTGTGAGCTGACAGCTTACTAAGACAATGCTTGATAAAACTTACAAATTTGCAGATTCAGTGGCAGTTATTACTATTTATAATTCATGTACACATTTATTTCAAATAAAATATCTTATTCTTAAAATTTAAAATAATAATAACTCATCATATCAAATTTGTAGTATTAAAGAAGTTATATCAATTAACTGATTGATCAATTAGTGAGCCTCTAGGGCATGCGATAAAGGTAAATACCAAAAGTGCATGGACTCTGTCATTCAATTAAAAAAATTAAACCTTTCTCAAATATTTATACCACTCAATGAATTCAAATTGGGAACTAAAAATAATTAAGAACTACCATTTTACAACTAGAGTATTACTCTTTTTAGTAAATCCAGCTTCAGGATCTAAGGTTTAACTGCTGTATCTTTTAAGTTAAGTAAATCTATGCAAAACATGATATATATGTAAAACAATGTGAATGGAAGGTAAAAACTATCATGTTTGACCAATAGTATATAGGTCTAAATTTAAAATTACCATTTCCATATTTTTACATAATTCTGGTTTAATTTTCGTATTTAGTAATGAAGAAATTTTTTTTATTCAAAGAACTTAAAGTAAGTTATATTATTTTTTATAACACAAGTAAAGAAGTTTAGGATTTTTGCTTACTATAATTAGTTTTCAGACGTACTTTTATCATTAAAATTTTTTTTAGTTAATTGTTTGATTCTTATTCAGGGGCCCCCGATTACCCTACGAATAATGTTTCATGTAATTTACGGACATTGGAGAATTATTATGAAACTAAGACAATGTAATCTTCATCAAATTAAAACTATTAAATATACGTAAAATACCTGTTGAATAGATGGTATATTTAGCAACAATTGTTATTTCTGCAAGATAAAGACTGTAGGCTACTGATCATGATATCATAAATAAAATTGATTTCATTACGTTTAGGTATTATAACTAACATTTTTTCTTCTAATACTGTAAGAGGAACTTATGCAAGTTGATTAGTTTAATAATTTCTGTTAAAATTGGTCTACGAAATAAAAAGATATAACTTTCTATAAATATAAAAAGAATGACAAGATCGTGACTACAGTAGTAATTAATCAACACATTCTAGTGTTCCTTGGTATTTGCTCTGCAAGAGACTTCCTATTGTTCCCAGTGTAGCGGCAATGTCTTATGTAAGCCCTGGAATTTTGATTGCCACAAGCTGTTCTTAGAGAACACATTCTTGCTTCTACTGCCCATTCATTGAATTATCATATACGTTAAAAAACTAATACCTTTTGTTTTTTGGATTTAGATTTACATTTAAATCCTACGTATAATATAAAAATAAATATCAAAAATTCTTTAGTATTATTAATAGTTTTATATGGCTATAAAAGTATTAATATACTGAAAGACTTATCATCAAAAAACCTATATTCTAACCTTTTGAAGATCTTTTTCGCTAAATTATCCCTTTTTTGTCGGATATAAATTTGCTTACAATATAAAAGATGATAGACTAGCAGTTTTAATATTGAGTTTTATACTTAGTGTCAAACTTCATGGTACTAATGATTATCCATTCAGTCCCAAAATTCTTTTTATTACGGAAAAATAATTACCAACCCAGCTTCGGTCTGGCACTTTCAATTCTTGGATTTAGATATCATAGATTAAACTCAAATAAACTAGTAAACCTTTTACCAAACCAACTAATCCCAAAAAATAATTTCGTCACAGATTGTGAAGTTTTTGAAACATAGAAATATTATATGGTTATCTTATAAATAAAAATGTATTCCTAATTGTGTTGCTAAGCACTAGTCTCTAGTACACCTGGACCAATTAGACTCTCTTTTTGTAAAATACTCTAAGGCAGGTTTGTAAGACTATAAATATTAGAATATTTATCTGAAATATTTTATAATTCTGAAAAAGTAGTAGTATTTATATTTTATAATTAAAATTTAACTGACTCTAAGCAGCTGTTGATAATTTGACATATACGCTGAAACATTTAGTTGCATTTGAACTGTATAAATTATTAATTGTAGAATGTTTGCTCATTAGAGAAATGCAGATAGCAAATATAAATTTAATATCTAACTTTTACAACAGATTAAACTAGTGACCAATTCAAAACATATATCACTCAAGTCCGGGCACAACGCTAAACTCGGCCGTGCAGTCGTGGTTTTCCATACTTTTATGCATCACATTTCTCCACGCATCATGGAATCAATTGTGAATTGTGCTGTTCTATTTTCTGAGCCTATCTAGATATAAATCTAGAAAACATTAATAATAAGAGATGTTAATTTATAGACTTAATGCACGGGCTCGTCTAAAATAATTTGTAAAGTACATTTTTAAAATTTAATATTTTGAAAATAGTACGAAGTCATGTAAATATTTATAAGGACACTAAAGTGTAATGAACTCTATTTTCTAGTAAACATTTTCAGAAAGGATGGCAGAACGTGAAACGGAAATAGATGAAGAGATCAGTTATAAACCAACTTTGAGACCTGAAAAGTACCCTTCCTTCTGTAATGTAACGTAAAGTTCAGAAGAGATGTGAAGGTAAAGTTTTAACCTAAATATACTACGATTAAGCTGCGAGGGAACTTTATCACACTATGACTGGAATGTTCTTAGCTGTTTATTTTGTGTATTGTTAATAAATGGTCCACATGTTTATATGACTCCATCATATTACAGCATAAGTGATTATACTAAAATTTATAAGAACGTCGATTTAGTAAATTGCGTGTGAAGTGCATTCACATTATTGTCCAATAATTTCCCTTTTTAGGTTGACTTAATTTCTAAATTCACTACCAATAAGTTCAATACATAACTTTATAGATTATTAATACAAATTAATATTCAAAAGATGAACCATATCGCTAACGGATCTCTGTAGCTTAAAACTTTGCTTTACAAACTGTACATTTTATAAAAAACTGTGAATGATATATACATCAATAAGCTTACACTACAAATATTTACTTCACAATATAAACAATATTTGTTTCAATGGATTTTTAATTAGCATTTAATTTTAACCCAATACTCCATTGTTTGGAAATTCTCTAACACTATTTTCTTGTTTGTTAATTGGTATATTTTTGGAAGCTGAATTAGTGTAAATTGATTCTATTGTAAGGTAACTTAATCGTTTCTGAGAATTGGTTAAACCGTCCTGTGACGCAAAGCTCTACTGACAACCAAAATGATCCTAACGCTTCAGTGGCGTATAAATAATTGAAACCTCATCAAATAGTTTTTGAACATAAATTTAATTTTACAAAATTAACCTTTGTGTTACACACCGGTGTATAATAATCCTAACGAATAATTTTAAAATGAGAAATAAAAATTCTACACTTTTTAAATTTTATTTCCGATCACTATTTTTTTAAATTTATTTCTCTATACCATCTTAAACACGAAGAGAATGGTAACCAATCATTAAAATTCTCGATTCTGAATTGTCTCTGCGAGTTTTAAAACTATTTGTCATATTTATATATTTTAAATTGGGATTAATATTATATTAAAAAAGTAAATCTAGGAATAAGCTTATCAATGAGAATTAAGTTTAGTCCTTGTGATGCAGTTTTTACACTTCTGTTATCAATAGGTTTTCTTGAAATAAAAAAAGACTGTTAATTTAATTATAATCGCTAGATGCTACTAAATGTGGCGGTGTTTCTAAAAAGATTTGTATAGTTCCAAATCACACTACTGTGGCTGTTTCTTGTGGTTTCTTAATTTTTATTTTTCCTATAGTTAATATAGATTTTACACTGCTCATTTTTATATAGTTTTTCATTTAAGGTTTAGCAGGATCCATCCATGCTTGTAAGTTAATTAATTTTAATGAGCTGCCATTGTGTACTGAGTTGAGAGAGAAAGCTCTAGTTTCCACTTATCTTTTATCAAGACCTTACAAATGAGCTGCCATTGTGTACTGGGTTGAGAGAGAAAGCTCTAGTTTCCACTTATCTTTTATCAAGACCTTAAAAATGAGCTGCCATTGTGTACTGGGTTTAGAGAGAAAGCTCTAGTTTCCACTTATCTTTTATCAAGACCTTACAAATGAGCTGCCATTGTGTACTGGGTTGAGAGAGAAAGCTCTATTTTCCACTTATCTTTTATCAAGACCTTACAAATGAGGTGTCACTTAATGGGTCTTATTATCTACGCTCCCAAAACCTGTAACAGTAGCTAAAAAGTAGACTTCTATTTCCTAGGAAGGGGTCCCGAGTTCTATTCCTCCATATTTATCTACCAAAAACAAAAAAGAGTGTATCCATTCTTTTAACTTACACTGAATATACAATATTTATAGGCTATATATATATATATGTATATATGTGTGTGTGTGTGTGTGTGTGTGTGTGTGTGTGTGTGTGTGTGTGTGTGTGTGTGTGTGTGTGTGTGTGTGTGTGTGTGTGTGTGTGTGTGTGTGTGTGTGTGTGTGTGTGTGTGTGTGTGTGTGTGTGTGTGTGTGTGTGTGTGTGTGTGTGTGTGTGTGTGTGTGTGTGTGTAAGATTAGTATTCTACTTCGAATTAGTGTACAAACAAAATTGTATAGTTATTATACGTTTTATTAGCAGTTGTCTCTATTTCCATTGAGAAAAGACAGTTAGCAGTATATCAGACAGCTTGAATTGTTGTGTGTGTAATAACACAAACTGTGAGAATGTTTCATAGAGCACCCCTTTAAAGAATTCCAAGGATATTGAACGTGATTCTTCAGAGACAAAGCACACTCTCGTCCTCCTACTATAAACTGAAAGAATACGTTACACAAGCATACCTTTGATGGATTTCAAAGATATTGAATGTAATTGTTTAGAGACAAAGCACACTCTTGTTCTCCTACTATAAACTGAGAGAATACGTTACACAAGCATACCTTTGATGGATTTCAAAGATATTGAGTGTAATTGTTTAGAGACAAAGCACACTCTTGTTCTCCTACTATAAGCTGAGAAAATACGTTATACAAGCATACCTTTGATGGATTTCAAAGATATTGAATGTAATTGTTTAGAGACAAAGCACACTCTTGTTCTCCTACTATAAACTGAGAGAATACGTTAAACAAGCATACCTTTGATGAATTCCAAGGATATTGAATGTAATTGTTTAGAGACAACGGTAACTTTCATTCTCCTATAATAAACTGAGTGAATATGTTATACGAGCTGCAAACGTTTCTCCCCTAGGGGAATTGTGCAAATGTCCGGTATCACTCAGTGGAGAAAGGGGGTGGTCCTTGACAGCGCGCCGTAAGGATAAAGGGTAACCTACGATTAGTACTTCTTCTTCTTTAAGGTTGCTCGGTGAGGGAAAGGGCGCCACCTTGTTGTAGGACAGGTAACAGGCAGGGCTCCAACAAGGAACAGTACCCCTGCTCCAAGGAAAAGTACCAATCAGGCTCCCTACTACCATACACTAAAGCTATTTTTTGTCAACCAGGCCTTTGGACTTACACAGATAGTTGTATTGAAATATTCTGAATATAAGGTTAAATATAGACCCTAATACTTATGCGAGGTTATCTAAATCCAGTTACTAGGACCTGAACAAAAGAAACAAAACACTCAAATGTTTGCAATTAAACTAATTATTTATGTGCAGGAATTGTATGACATTATCACAAGTAATCCAGCCTTACAGTAAGTAAATGCTTTAGACAGAAAATAATCAACAACAAATATAGCGAAGATACAATGTTACCACTTATTAGAGAGAATTACAAATGGCTAAATGAACTCTATTTATGGTAGGGAGCGCTCCACTTCCTCAAAATAACATTCAACATACATAAATAAATACAATAAACACATGCAATAAATGGCCTAGACATGTAAATAATAGACGACACAAGTAAAATATACTAAAGATACACTATAATGCACTAAGGTGTGCAGTTAACGTCTGGAGGGTAGCGTTGAACCAAATTTTAAGGGCTCCTTCCACAATACAAAGGCTCCTGGTCCAGAATTAGACATCAGTCCGCGTCCGACTCACTAATCCATAAGAGCACTCTGTGAAATAATCCAAGTCTGTATACTCACCAACTGGAGTCACAACACAAAAGGCCTACTACGTCCGGTCCAGACCGTGGCGCGGAAGAGCGCGGCGCGGCGAGAGCGGATCCGCGGTGCGGTAGTGGTAGGTGTAAGGCGGCACGGCTAGGAGCAGATCCCAGTGTCAGGGTAGTGCAAGCTGGAGTACCCACTAGCGGCTCGGCAATAAGTCCACCAGGCTCCGGGCGCAGTCCAGAAGTGTACCCATACCAAATCCCAAAAGCCCTGATTAATATGTTCAACCAACAGAGAACATCAGATAACAACAGTTCTCAGTAGCAATTGAAATGGACATTTACATACAAAAAAAAAACCACAATGAAACATTTAAAAAATAAACACATTAGGTTTTTTGTTAGTTTGAAGCAAAAGAAAATATTATGCTCGAATGTATATTCAGATGATTAAGCAACAATACTCTAGGGGATAATGAATCTACCTGTATTTATGCAATTTCTGGCTATAAAATCATGAGAATTGTAAGCTTGACTGTTCATGATCAAAGGCTAATAAACACTGTCGAAAATAATAAACAGTTAAAGTACCCTACATGTACACAGTATGATTTAACATAATAAGCAGTATAATAACAAAATTGAATTTATAAATTTAATATGATATCAAAGACTAATTATTAATAGGTTGAGGTAATAATTTACCTTGACTTTTATTACAAATAAACATTGATACATTAAGAAGAAACGTTTGAAACTATTGTATCGTACTAACATGAAACTGTGACACATCAAATTAGGACTGTACACGGTCTGTTACAAAATATATGTCAATCATGGTTGTATTTTATGCGACTTGTATGTATTTATATAATTAAAATACTTACTTTACTATAAAGAGATTAATTTTCTTCGATTAAAACATTTAAAACATTGCAGTTATAACAGTTCAAGTTGTGAACATTAATTCTCAACATATGTACTATTTATAAGTTTACCTCTTTCTCTTAGAAATGTTTGTCAACATAGTTAGCGTAATTGGTTTTGAAACAAATACTTTAAACAAATTATTAGGTAAGATTATTAAACTATTAAAAGTAAATGCCACGTTTTAGCTTTATACGTTCAATTCAAACCCTAACAGTTTTTCCAAAGGCTCAGTTGAGTGATTTCTATAATCTTGAGTAGTGTTTTAAACTTTAAAATTAGTATATTGAATTCACGTAAGAGTGACGAGAACTAAGGAAAATATATGGTAGTAGTTCACCTTGGCCAATTTATTAGTCGGCTCCCGAAAATCCAGCGAAGCTGAAGGGCTCGTAGACACACACAGCACCGACGCAATCCAGTCACTCGCAAGCTTCCTCACTAATCAATCCACCAGCTGTTTGTTATAAGTTCACCTGCCGCAGCGTGTCGTCCGGTCGTGCGGTGAACAGTCCACCGGAGATAAAAGGTTACTCAATGGGCTATTCTTTTATGCAGAACAGGCAAGAGTGACGTACGGGCATTGGTATAATTGGTACAATGTCGGCGCGCTACGACATTGATGAATTGAAATTTATATAATGTAGAGTGATCAGTTCTACATTATTTATACCATAACTCACCATAAACTGCACACGTCACAGAGCGTCCCTTTTTAGGAATTTCAAGGATATTGAACGTAATTCTTTAATGACAAAGAAAACTTTTGTTTTTTCTACAATGAACTGAGTGAATATGTTACACGAGCGTCCCTTTTTAGGAATTTCAAGGATATTGAACGTAATTCTTTAATGACAAAGAAAACTTTTGTTTTTTTTCTACAATGAACTGAGTGAATATGTTACACGAGCGTCCCTTTTAGGAATTTCAAGGATATTGAACGTAATTCTTTAATGACAAAGAAAACTTTTGTTTTTTTCTACAATGAACTGAGTGAATATGTTACACGAGCGTCCCTTTTAGGAATTTCAAGGATATTGAACGTAATTCTTTAATGACAAAGAAAACTTTTGTTTTTTTCTACAATGAACTGAGTGAATATGTTACACGAGCGTCCCTTTTAGGAATTTCAAGGATATTGAACGTAATTCTTTAATGACAAAGAAAACTTTTGTTTTTTCTACAATGAACTGAGTGAATATGTTACACGAGCGCCCCTTTGAGGAATCCCAAGAACATTGAGCGTAATTCTTTAGATAAGGCACTCTTCTACTCCCTTGCAATAAACTGTGTGCATAACCTGTACGATAATGTTGCAAATTTTACTATGTAAAAAGGATTACATTCTTCATAAGATGCCATATCAAGCTGGGACTATAACACTGTGTATTTAGTTTAAAGACATACTTGTTACAATAAGGACATCATATTTATCCATACATTTAAAACAGATTTTAATTATTGTCAGAGTTCATCTAAAAGTTTTATTGGAGTTTTGTAAATCTAGTGATAATAGTTTTATTTAAAAAGGACATTGTGTGCATAACCTAATATTATAAATACAATTATTAATTTATTACCTCAAAGGGTATTATTTGATCTTATTCTCAGAGAAACTGATCGAATATCTGGGCTGAAGTTTTGGGTTTTTGATGTAGTTTAAAATAGGTTTATATAATATTTTTCAAAATCCACAAAAACTACAAAATATGTTTTGTATTAAATAATAGTACTGTACTGAGTACAATACAACTCTCAATGATGTCATGAATCATTGATTATTATACAAGTTAGGAATGTAATGTTATGAACAAATATATAGTCTATTATTTTATTGTCACTACGTATGGATCCAATAACGATTAAAATATGCTTAAAACTTTTGGAAAAATCTAGCAATGGCAATTTAAAAATATTTATCAAAATAAATGCGTTAAAATTCTTGTATTTTTTTGTAATAGCAATATTACTTGGAATAAGCTATTAAATTATATTTAAGTAACTTTAATGTGAGGTTTAAGAATACTGTCACAGTTTTAATAATAAATATATGAAACTTCACGTAGACATCAATATAATATTTAATATAATAAGCCTTAATATTTTTACTAGTAGGCTTATTGTGTTTTACTATTAACCTCCACTCCACTAGCAAGGACAATTTCAAATTCAAATACAAAACTTCTACTACTAACATATTTTGTATACAATTGCATGCTATTACATAAGTAATAACTCAAACAAAAACATTTATGCCTTCAAAATTCTGGGATTTGACTCACTGGTCTTTGATATAAGATTTTAAATCCACATCACTCTAGATGCTATTTAAAATTTACTGTACAACTTTAGAGAGACACTGCAAATTATATACATAAATAATAAATAAATACTATGCAATTTTAAGGGTTGTGAAGAGACGGGCAACTTAAATAATAACTCATCCATACAACAAATTACTGTACTTTGTAGATATTCGAGATTTTCTCCTTATTTATCATTTAGAGACTAATTTTGTGTTTCATAAAACAAACCCAAATAAAATGTGTTAATTTTTCAATTATATATTTAATGTAATAAATTAATTTTTGTACATTATAAGGATTTAACAATATCAATATATTTAAATATAACATAGAATAGGATAGATAATAAATTATCAGATATATCTCTATGTATTTCTATCCTTATGTATTTAAATAAAAATTTAATGATGTTATAGTCATTTTGTATAAGCCCTAATATATTTCATAATGAAATTTTACAAACTTTACAAAACATAAGTGGTGTCACAGTTAATGCTAAACAAACATAATAATACAAATGTAACTATATGAATGTATTCATGGACTCGAATTTCTTCCCTAGAACAAAGAGTAATGGTTACAAGGTCCCAAGGACAGTATCGATTTATATTCAACAAGTAGCGACATTCGTCTATGTTATTTCACTAGTTCCTAAATCCTAGGTTATTTTACGAGTGCCTAACCCAAATAAGTTAATGGATTAATAATAGTTTATAGTTAATACTTTGATATTAAATTACGTATAGCTTGGAGACATTTCTCAATTTGCATCTTTGAGATTTATTTACTTAGCTGCCTTAATAGATTTTTCAGTTTTGTGAAAAATAATGTAATAAACTATATAATACTGTATAAATATTACGTGCCACATACTAACTGGTTTGTTATGACATATAATTTGTTAGTTGTTAACTACTGGTTTTGTTTAGAAGAATTAACTATTCAAGATTTTATGTTATGTCATAGTTTATGCATGTTGGTAAAGGTAGCACCGGAGAGACATAGGAGTAAATATAAACCGCACGTTATATTTATTATATATATATTATTCATAAGAACTCGTTTCGTCTAAACTGAGTATATTTATTAATCTCAACTCCTATGTGAATAACTTGCATATACAAAATAGAAAAGCGTTAATGTGTTTACGGATATAAAATGGTAATTATGTGTCCAAAATCTATCTAGAGAAAACTTTACTTTATCAATTTATAATATAAATGCATTGAAAATATTTATTTCCTGAGGTATGTGCAGCTTTCCTCCGGCTGCGTGGTTGAGAAGTCTCTCAAGGCAGTGGTATTTCAATATAGCAAGCAAAGTGTCAGGCACTCTAAGCTCGCACCTATAACCTTCTTACCGATATAGTAAAGGATATTGCATTTCACTCTGTTAGAATAAGATTTATTAACCCTAAATATCAGCCTACAGTAAATTCTAAAGTTTTATAGCACTACATCGATTATTGTATAATCATAGAAGTACGGATTATTGTATCCAAATAATGTACCCAACAACATTAATTATCTGGCTCTAAGTAGTTGTAAAAACAAATACAACAAAATATTCCTTAGAAAAACTATATTTAAGTCTAAGTAGCTCTTCTGAAAACTGAAACTATTCACTAGGAGTAGAATAAAACTTGAATAAAAACCAAAATTATTAGCCAAATTTATATTCTAAAAATGATCGTAAAGGTCCTCAACATCATATACATTGAGTTTGCTTCTTCATTATCTGCAGAAAATATCTTGTGTGTTCTCGTAGGTATAAGGATGGCCTGGTTAATACTATAAAAAGAAGTTTCTACCTTATAATCAATAATTTTTTATACATTAGTGTGTTCCAATGAGGTTTTTGACAGCTGTAGTTTTTATTGAGATCTTAAGTTTTGCACGTAACGGTTTTTCTGTTCTCCTAGGGCAAGAATTTTAGATATTAAACGTAATCCTAAAAGGAATTTTGGGCTGTTTCCAGAGTGACATGATATTCTGCATGGGTAAGATAGTGGTTATGGGCCGTCCACTGTCAATATTCATGATAAAGAATTTAGGGCATTAGTCTCAGTCGTGTACCCTCAGAAGAAGGGGAACCTCTGAACTAGTCTCTCCAGTCAAAGCAGGCAGGGGGTAGTATGCCCTTATGTCCAGGCTATCAAGAACCTTTGACTGTTAGAGAACCCCTGTGTCAAAGAGTTAGAAGTTAGAGTAAGAGTCTCAAACAAAATATTGTACGCTCTGCAAATTTATTGGCTAGATTACTTTAATGATATTTCGTTTGAAATACATGTAAACCCAACCCTCGCCTCAAACCAGTTGTCTCTAAACTTACTGTAATGTGGTAATTGAAAAGAAAAACTACTGTATGGTAAGTGGGGAAGCTAGTTAAAGATTTGTGCTCATAAAAACGTTAATAAATAACCATTTCTGCTCTTTATCGTGTAGTGTTCATTTGATTTCCAAAAACCTTAAAATTATATTCTGTAATTATTTTGTTTGTATGACGCAGCAGCGGAACTTCGCCACGCCCTGTACACAAACACTCTGTCACCAATTAGTTATTTTGGGTGACAGTATTTGGCGGAACGAAATGTTACCACGTCTCTTAATAAATATTGCAAGTTTGCGAGTGACAGGTCACGGCATGAGATATCTAGAAGTTATATATTCAGAACACGAAGATGGGGCAGTTGACTGATTCGCAAAATCTCTGACGAGCACTTCCGTTTTCATTCCAATTTCTGTTCACGGCCTCCGAGCTACTGCGGAAGTGTTGATAGTCTTCTCAAATAAATAAATAATATATATATATACACAAATATACACAAATTGATATATGTAATAATATGAAATGATATATGTAATGTAATGAGCTGTAGTATTTTTAATTTTCCATTATATTACAATAAACTGATATTATGGACTGGTTAGTGTCCTACATTAATGTACTGCCATTAATCGAAATAAAAATAAAAAATATTAAAATAATATATTTATTATACCTTATTAATCATTAAGATTCTTATGTTTTGTTAAAATACGTGTGTATTGTGTTGATGAAGTCAAATGAAATGTACAGTTGAGTATATTAGCTTGCTTTTCGACACATTGAGTATCAGAATTACATAAATAGTACTTTAGTTACTATAAACTGTACTAGAAATACAGCTATTAGTGACAAATCCAACTAAGTCCAGGTAATTGGCAAGGTTTCGCCAGTATTCGAACAACCACAAAACCAACCACAAGTACTGTACCGACTTCTACCGTTCCACGGGGCTTAATTGCTCCTAATTTGATACACGTGCAGCCCAGTTAGCCAATCATCTTGAATTATTCTAGAGGTGTGCCGCAGAGAATTTTCCCACCCTCTGTACTTATTAAATATGCTTACATCCATAACTAGTCCATTAGATAATACAGTTCTTATACAATCAGTGTAATTAATGGCAATATTATGTTATGAACTGCAAGGTTAAAGACTCATAATATAGATTACTTTTTTTATTATTGATTTTTAATTTGAGAATTTTTGTCTTGATCTCAAAACTTTTATTTTTGATACAAACCTTACCATGCCTGTGAATAATCTTGTCATTTCTTTCTCTCTTGTGTAAATTCCAATGTAGAACTTATGAAACGATAAATTTTAATCCCGTTTTTACTTACATTTTACCCTCTGAGTATTTAAATCCGTATACAAATATTTTGGATTGACAGTGAAGTTCGTTTCTTCCAGTACTCAGATCTGTGTCTGTAATATCTGTGTCAAATAAGCACAATGTTGTCAATACATTAGAATTAGTTCTGGGTCTAAATTTAGTAAATATTGTGTTTATGGGGTCTACATATAATCTGACCGATCTTGCGATCTGTATGTTGTTTTCGGTCTCATCCTGCAAAGCTGCACCCAGTTCATTGTGTTCTAGACTTTACTAGTTCATTTTACATGAATGACTTTATTTGTCATTGATTATTTTGTCCCACCCAGCTGTAATCCGACTAAAGCATGTATGAGTAGTATTTTCTTCATTCTTGTTTAATGACGTATTCTTTGTCTTTTCATATAGTTGGACAGTTTAATATGAGTCACTTTAACAGTCAGCGTGGTAACATCCTTAGCGTAGGATCTTATGAAGTCTTGTTTCCCTGATCGAATTAAACGTCTGACATTAATTTTATTGTTTGTTCCAGTATTCATAGGAGTTCGCTTCTGGTTGATTTATATGTGCAGCAAAAACCAATATATCACTGAAATCTGGACAACACAATACATGTCCAGGTATAGCACATCACTATAGAAATGTCAAGATAGTGGGGTAAAAAATCTGTTCAATATATCTAGAATTATACTAGTTAAGGAAACCCATCACTCAAGGAGCTAGAAAAATTTCATTTCTGTCATCATGTCTGCCTGTGTATCTATTTATCTTTACGCACGATATTTTGAAAACAAACTGACCTATAGACTTGAAATTTGCAAAAGCTTCATTTCTATTTCAACAGAATTATTTCAATGATGCTGCATCTGATGATGCAGATATTTTTACTTTGGTCTTTTTATAACCATTGTGACAATGAAAAAAAGGGGAATAAATACATTTGTAAACAAACTGAGTACAATAATATAGTATTGTAACATATGTTAATAGTATTAATAGGTAAAAATAAAAATAGGACAGTGGAAAGGAAATATGGTAACCAAATATGTTTCCGCCCCCCCCCCCACCATGTAGTATTCTCCCTACCAGTTCTTAACGATGGATTTTTAACCAGTGCTATAAGACCAAACTTAACGAACAAAAATGTTAATTTAACATGTAAAATTTCTCTAGTAAGATTCACCTCTACTCACGCAACCTGTACTTGCAACCTGTACATGCAACCTGTACTCACCTTTACTTCAAGAATCATGCATGAAACTTCATTCCTACATATTCAAGAATAAGTTCTATCCATTGTGCAAGTACAACTATGAATTTAGCTGAGCGTCACTTCCCACTGAAGATTATCACTCGGTAGACTGATATAATTATTTATATTTGCCTGTCAGTGGGATGTAAACTTTTCCTTTAATATAATGGAACTTCTATCTATCTGTTTTTAGGAGAAGAAATCGATGATAAAGTGAGCTATAGATATGAAATTGTGCAAACAACACGAGCGAAGCCTGTTACTCGACACGTGGTGAAGCAGACTCTTAACTTGTAGTAAGAGGAACAATCGACACCTTACAGAGTAGCGACTGTACTCTCGAATATTCATCGGACTTCTGTTTCAGGATCGTGTACAGTTCATACGTCTTTATATGCACTATTATTTCTTTATAGCTATGAATATGTATTATTATCAATTAATACATTGAATAAATCGTTATTAACACAGTTTAATAAAAAATAAATATGATGTAAAGATATTTAATAATCACTTTCATAAGATCTTATATTTAGATAAAGCAACATCTATTTGAAAATCTCAGTTTATAGCATTTGTTGTGAATTTCGAATATGACAGATAACTTTACGAGATGAAACTTGTAAATGTTTTGGAACAATTCCATAAAATGTATAGGTTATTATGGGTACCAAAGAGAAAGTCCCTTCTGGGTTACAACTCTTCTGGTGTTGTAATATCCTAAGCACACTTCACAAGTAACTTGTTTGTTTATCATGACATATCATGTGTATTACAACTATTGTTGTGGAGAGGACAGATAGAATGTGTTACCAGTAGTAGGCGATCTTTTAATTGTGTGAGTACAAATACATTTTGTCCGACATACGGTTTGATAAATGAGAAAAAGAAGAGTTAAAATACATTTATCTTTATTAAATTTGTCTGCTATTTTTTTACGAAATAAGTGCATTAAATTCAAATATTATTATTGGTATGCATGCATACAAAGCTTATTCCAAAAGATGGTAAGTATAATTGCCACCCCATAGTAAGTTGCGAACAAGTCGTGTAAACCACTAATGATATTTTAGCACTTTGTACCTAATCAAGTGAGACCTCAAATTAAATAAGAAATATGAAGTATTTAAATTATTAGGTTATATTTTAAATATACATGTCAATCTAAGACGTTCTTGTTTATAAAAATATCTTCACAGTTATTAACTATTTTCAAAATGTAGGAACCCCCAGTCATTAGCCCATTAGTTAATCCACATTAAATTTATAATCAATCTGGGTCTAGAAGCGTCTGAATGATTTTAGGTTTAGTAACCATACAAATTTTATTCCTCCTAAAATAAAAATAATTTATACTAAAATGTATGTTTCTAGTTGTATGATCACGTCTCCAACCTACATTAAATAGTTTTATTTTTATCTGTTCTTAATTAATATTTATATAGAATCTCTCCTTTATGTTGTACACCACCAAAAATCCCCAGCCTAGTAACTCTGCTTAACGTATCTATTATAATAATAATTAACTAACACTACTCATCTTTGATAATATATTATTTTTGAAGAGAATACTAAAATTAGTACGATGAGGCGTGATAGATTTGAAACTAACAAACTCTTGATATATTTATGATTTATTTACATTGAACTTTTCAGAATGTCGCAAATAACTCAGAGTGAATTTTTAAGACGATTAATACAAAAGATTACAATTATAGTTAAAAAGATACGTGTCAGTGGATGGTACCGAACAGCACTAACCCTGTTGACTGTATAAATACACTGCAATTTACTTGCCTCTTTTGGAGTTTAAATTAATCAAACATCTAAATTAATGTTATTGTGAAGGAAAAGTTTAAGAAAAATGTATTTCCAAAATGAAAGATGGTCTAAGTCGACGCGAAGCGTTTTGTTAAGTTTGTTCAAAGTGTCTTAAGTCTCTATTGAGGAGATTACGTCGTAACGAAGCTGCTTTTCCTCTTACATAAAATAAATCTCATTAAAAGGAATTAAATATAATTGCTTTTAGTAAACACTTCCCAATTTGTAACACCTGTAGGCGAGAGCTTGTTCCAAAGTATCAAAGCTATTTCAGTGATATCTAATCGGATTAATTTGTTTCCCTAGTCACAAAGTCATCACCAGAATATAATCCATAATTCAACAACTGTGTTATTGATTGCTCAAGAATAAACCTATAAGGTCACCATCTGTTTATGTAAGCCCGTAATATATATTAAAAACCATCTGATATCAACCAATTATGCTCTAATTATTGAAATTGATGTGTATGTGTATTATGGAAAAAAACACGAATTATATATATATCAAGATGACCAGGAGATTCAGAACTAGGTCCCTACTGCACAAATCGGCTACTATGATGAACGAACTCTGTGATTATCCCGGTATTTTACTATTAAAATTACCAATTGATGAGGGCTTTTGTTTCATCAACGGTACTTCAAACAATAAAATAGAAATATTTGTCAAATTTAATTTAGTACAAATGTAAAGTATATGCAGCTTTTAAAGTAAAAAAGTATTCCTCACATCAATGATCGGCAGTTTCTTTTAGCCTAACTTCTAGAGATAAGTAAACAATACTTTATTTTAGACCCTCAATATATACTAAACCTACAATTTTATTATATTAATTCATTAAGTTTTTTGTAAAAAATGTAAATATACAAATAAATATCAAATAATAAGCTTAAATAAAATAAAAACTTGAATAATTTTGAAATTATATTTTTAACATATATTTTACAGTAACTTCGGGTTTAACATGTAAAGGAGGTTGCAATTAATATGGATATTTATTTGGGAAATAAATTAAAATATGGTTGAAAAATTTGTTCTTGAAGTAAAAAATCTACATTTCATGAAATCAAGTTGAAAGAGAAAATATTGTATTTGTTCCGGCTCAATTCATAAAGCTTCTCACTTCTTCCACGTATTCCAACTTCCTCTTCTTAGATCTTGATAGTACTCTTAAATTCATTACCAATTCTATTTTTATCAGCTTTTATGTGTACAGTGCCCAGTTTGAACCATTTTCTGTAATTAATTCTTGAAACACCTTTATCCTACCTAAGTAACTAGAGGTTAAAGTAACTGTAGAAACCTAAACTACTACTTGTTGTGTTTCAAGTCTAAGCTCATTTGGAAACCGTTAGTTGTCATACAATATTATTAAAATAGTAATTTGGATTTTGAGTTTTTCTATGGACGCACTTCTGGAATAGAGTCTTGTTTAACGAATCTCTGTATATAGGCTCGCTCGTTTCCATAACTGACATAGACAGTTAAAAGGAGTGGAAGCTACAAAACGTGTCATTATTTAATAAGTTGTACGGGTATACCAGTTAAAAATGGAGAAAGCAACAATGTGTTATACTAAGTTATACAAATGATTTGAATGCATACATTGTCTGTCTAGATACCGAAATAAGAATTATAAATAGCTATCTTAAAGTACTTTAAAATAATACGGGAGAATACACCAAGACTCAATTACTCATAAAATCCTTTTCTAAAAGTTTCATCTAATTTATAAATAATGAAATACACGATGAAAGTTATATTGACACTGCAAAGTCACAAGCTCGTGAATTTGAGGTAGAGAAAACGTGACAGGAAAAACTTTAGGGTTCTACCAA
Source organism: Homalodisca vitripennis (assembly GCF_021130785.1). Classification (NCBI taxonomy): domain Eukaryota; kingdom Metazoa; phylum Arthropoda; class Insecta; order Hemiptera; family Cicadellidae; genus Homalodisca; species Homalodisca vitripennis. Next base: position 134,526,961 of record NC_060207.1, read on the forward strand.
CTTCGTGACTACAAATTTTGTACTTGTATTATGACGGTTCTTAAATTAATCATTTATAGAATATATCAATTTATATAACAATATAAATGCTACTGATTGTAGGTTGGGAGATTCCTCCCGGTGGGTTGAAACGTAACCCGGCCATTGCAGCATTATTATAGACAACTTACACGATATGGTACCTTAAAAAAATATATACTAACTTTTGGAGTGCAAAATTTAAATTAAGTCTTACCTTTAAATTAATATGTAACAAACTTACGTTTTTATTTAAATTAATGAAACATACTCAACCTGTCATGTAAAACGGAGATAGGTGTAATTATAACTAGAAATACGGGCTGCACTATACTTTTGAAGACTACAACTGTATTTACGTTGGTGTTATTTATGTTGCTACTAACACATTAATTCTAATTTTCATAAGCAAAAAACACATGAGATGGAAATTAATCAGGACTACACGCTATTTAAAGCCGTGCGACGAACAGGGATGAGTCTGATGCCTTATCCCCACGTTATTTCTCATGCACTTTGACACACTGGTTGTAACATGCGAGGCATATTTAACACCTTCATGACGTAATTTACCAACGCATATAAAGGCCATTAACTGTGACTCGAGGATAATGCTAGTTCCCTTAGGTAGAAACGACTCCATTTCCTCCTCAAGGAGATTCACAGTTTAATCCACAATCTAGTTCCGTAAAATGGTTGTTTGAGCCAAGGTGAGTTATTATAATACCCATTTTATGATCAGCGAATATGGTATCAAGTAATTAAGAATAAGATCCTTATAACTCACGTAGCTCACAAAGATTACAGAAATACCCCTTTTGTACAGAAATACTCGTAGTCCGTCTAATCTTTCCCGAAGACGATAAAGTGTATTTTAATAAAACTATTCTCTAAATAAAACAGTGTTATCAGTATAAATTAAAAGTACGGACGTTACATGTTCTGTCTAAATCAACGTTACTATTCAAATGCATGTGTATATGGCTAGTTATACACCTGTACACTTACAGGTGTATAACTAATGATCATGAGAATAACACGTGCGACTAGGTAGTTTCAGTTACCGGATGCACAAAGCGGACGTGTAACTGGTGAAGGGACACGCTAGCGGGCAACACTGGATAGTTGTTTGTTGATTCTGAACCCACCCGGACCTGGCTGCTCTGGCTATGCCGTATCACCCAACTCTGTTTGTGTTAATGAAAGTAATGGCCTTCTCCAATAGTGGTGTACATTCTCATTTAAATTTGCATTAGCAATGTATAACGCAGAAAAATAATGCCCTTTGTAAATTTATTAGAGAGCAAGTGGTATTCGAAAACACAATGTTTTGACACTCTAATATAACGCCATATTGCTTGTCTAGTTACACTCTTTTCTTTTTTCAAATTACCAAGTTAGTTTTTTACAAGAGAAAACTGTTATAGTAAGAATATTGTTAACATGAGAGATGTAAAACTTAAAAAACATGATACATAAAAAATACTATTACAGTTATATTGATATTATAATTTACAAGCAGTAGAATATAAATCAAACATTTTTCATTGAACAGTTTAAGAAATTTTTTAATATTCTGGACGGAATAATATTGCCGCTATAATAGGCGACGTTTAAGGGAGTTTTAAACGTTTGTATGGAATTAACCTGTTTCTGTATGTTATACAGTTTTAGTGCTCGATATTAATGAACATGTTCGTACAGTTTTAAATTTTACGAGTGGAAATAATTTATGTACTGCGTAAGCAAATGTCTTATTTAACGATTTACAAGGTCCAAGTTTATTGCTATCCATTAGTTCTAACTGATTAAAACTGATAAAATATGGTTGGCTAATGTTTCTCAAATAATTTTATTGACTCATTTAAACTTTACTTAAACATTTAAAAAACATTATCAATAATTTATAATGACAAGTATACTTTATTTATGTGCGCTTTATTTATATTTATAATATAATATATGTATAAGACTTTTACGTTATGTACAAATTCTATTGGAATGGTTTCGTATGTTTATTTGAGTTTTATCCAAGTTTAAGCCATATGGATTCAAATATAAATGACCTCACACCCTATAGGTTGGGGTTTCTTAACAATAAACTTTGAATGTTATACCGCAACGTATAAATTATAACTAAGCTCTCATCGAGCCACTGATTACGCAGGCAAAGTTTGTTTAGAGACTTTATTCTTTCTGTATCATAATTATGATGAGGAGTATGCCCACCTAATGTCAATAACAGGCAAAATTTCAAAAGCACAGGACAGTTTTTTCTCGAGATATCGTGCAGGTATACATACAGATATACAGTCAAACAGCAAAGAATTCTTTCAGCTTTTACAGTGATAGAGCCAGCCAGCTTCTTGGCAATATCTCAGCCATTAATATTGACATATACCTAATTTTTACATTTTATTCTTCCAGAGATTTTAATAGTCGGTTGTTAGTGGTAGTTGGAAGGTTAATGAAGTAGTGAAAAATCGTGAACTTTGATTAAAAAACCCCTAGTCGTATCTCAAAATCACGCTTAAGTAATATAGTAAGAGAATATTTAAGAGTTGATAAGTATAACTAAATATGGGATATGAGCAATATTCCGTGTCGCGTAACAAACTCAGCTGAAACTGCATAGCAAATTTTCAATCTAAAGCTAAATAAATTACTGTCACCTATTAAAATTTCGTATACTCTATTTAAAAATTGATGCATTCTGCTACTTTATCGTTGACATGATGGTTACCTCAAGGCTAATTTTAATATTTTAACTAATGCCCAGTGAAATCCTACGGTGTGACATGCGCCATGTCAAACTAGATGTTGCATATATCAAAATGAATCTCCATCAAAAATCAAGTCTATAGGTAAGGTTGTTTTTAATATGTCACACTGACAGACTTCTTCCCCTTCTTATTATTAGGAAGTGATTTAGGTATTGCAAGAACGTAAAGAAAAGTAAACAAGTATTTCAACGAACTGATTAAGGTTAAAGTAAAAAAAAACATAATATATGATGTAAAATAAGCAGAGTGGCGCAACTATTATGTGTGCAGAATGGAAGAATCATATGGCGCGAGGGTGTCTGAGATCGAAATAATAAATATTTGAGATTTCAAGAATCGACAAGAAGCTTGCATTCACCACTTATAGATGTTAAATAAAAGTATGACGTTGCTACGTTGCTGGTAAAATAGAGTAATAATAAACTTAAATGTTGTCTGGGGTGTGGGCCTAGTGGTTTCAATGTTATTCTGAACTTTGCCTACAAAACTTAATCACTTATAAATAATTAAAATTTACTTCCCTTAAACGCTGACATCAAATCGTGCACTAAGGTATCAGCATTCTCGGCTCAGCATTGTAGCTTCAGTTAAAAAAGAATCAAAGGAAAGGAACTCGCGGAAAAATTAAATTCGCCTAAAAAATAATCATCACGGTACTATCCATTTTACCGAGATAACGTGGGTGGAAGATCGACTACACGATTTAAGCACAACGGCCAATTAAGTTATTATTCTGCCAATAATTTTATTGCCAGAAGATATTGGGAAAAAATAATGCTAACCAATAACGATTAACAGGGGTTCTAAAATAACGGTACAAAGAGTTGACACCACCATATTCAAACCTTACGAGGTATCGAAAAATAAGTGAGAATGAATTTTTCTTGAAATGCTATAAAAACTTTAAGAAAAATTTCGATTTTGATTTATTTTGTGAACATTCTAGATAAAATTATTCACTAAATGCAAATTACCGCCGTCATGAATTGTCTTGTGGTTATGATTAGTTAACGATCTCATCTAAGCTATATATGAATACTGTGTACTAAGTATTGTCTGAATCAATTTAGAACTACGGTAAATACCATGATCACAATTATCCACCAAAACCGTATACAAATTAAAACTTGAATTAAAAATCATTCCTGATATAACAAGATATGTAAGAACAAACATTATTGTAAATTTAATTATCTCATAATGGCATGTGTTTTTACGTTTGAGACGCTCTAATTTCATTAAATGGCTAACAAATGTATAAAATCTATAAACACAATTGTTAGAAAATTTTATTTTGCGAAAATTAAAATAAAGACGATAGGAAACATTTAAAATTAATTAATTCAAATTTAATTGAGAGAAAACAAACATTAAAGCAAGTTCACTTCAGAGAATTTGAATGCAATAACAACAGCTGTTACTGTAGCATGTCAACTGATCAGTTTCAATTAAAATTTATTATATTATTACTTTTATTATTCGTTGGTAGCACTGATAATTGTTACTGTTTTTTGGCTGTTTAAACACCTATTCGCAGGGGCTTCGTTACTTTAGTCGTGATTAATGATATTGCATTTGAATCTGTGAGAAAAATGTATTTCAAATTCGATTTACCATTTTCTGTGTTTATCAATAATTTAAAATTTAATTTTTATTTATAAGTTTTTTGGTTTCGCTTCAAATTTATTTTAATAATGCTTCACGTATATTCTTACGCAGAGTACGCATATATGGTTTATGTGTATGGCTTTTTTAATCGCAATGCTAGCTTCAGTTGCGTAATATCAATGTTGGTTTCTACAACGTAGAGTACCAAATTATAAGTTATTTACCAGGATGCATATAAATCTTAGTGAGACTGGTTGTTTGTTTGTTTTCCTACCGCAAGAATTTCATCTGATTAAGGGATTCAACATGAAGATGATGCCGTAAGTATTCTTCAAGCAGTTGAACTCTAGTCCCACTACAAGTTCTTTGAGAATATCTATGCAACTTAATATCGAACTTTTCACTTACATGGATTGAATCCTTTTCATGTACATAAAAATGCAACAACAGCCAGGAGACAATGGTGAGCGTCTTTAATTCAAGGATTAAAAGGCATCGTTATAATGTGTCATGTATATTTTTTACTGACGAAGCTACAATACTCGTTATAGTCTTAACAACAATAGGAATTTCCATCAATGGTTAGATGAGATTGCTCATGCTTTAACGGACAATAAGTGTTCGATCAGATTTACAGTCAGTAAGTGGTGTAGTATTGTAGCTGATGAATTAATTGGCCCTTTCATATTAGAGAATCATTGAACTTTTCATAGCATAGAATTTTTATGTTATGAGTTGTTTTCGTCTCTAGAAGATATATCACTTTTAACACGAATGAATATTTATTTTCAACATGATACTGCTCATCGAGTTTGAGAATGTTTAAATGAAGACTTTGCAGACAAAGTGATTGGCGCTGGATTAACTGGCCGCCAAGGTCTGCAAACCTTACAACACTAGACTGTTGAATATGGGGTTGGATGAAAAGTTAAGTATAAAAGTGAAAGGTAATGCACGAGATGAACTGATTACTCCGATTTTTAATGCTGCTGCCCTCATAAATGAAAAGAAAGATGTTATTACAACAGCGACACAAATTATTTAGAAGCGTATATCAGAAGTGTATAGGGAATAATGACGGAAATATTCAAACCTTATTAATAATGTAATAAATTTAGTTATTCTTTATTTCGAAAAATGTTATGATGGTAAATTGTATTTGCATTACCTTTTTTTAAAATCATTTGTTATAATAATAATGTATGTTACTATTTTCGAAGGTAATACAAGTGTAATTAAATTTGAATTGAATATACAAGAATGTTGTTTGTTATTGACTTTATTTACATCAAATTAAAAAAAAATCAATATTTAAAAATTTTTGTTTGTGGATTTTATGAATTAGTTAGCCATAATTTAAATTATAACACCTCAAACGTAAAATACGTGTTTATTGACGGTGATATTTTTCAAACAAAGTTATTGTACAAACTAAGAGACATTTCTAGGAACAAGTTTATTACAATTTTCATGTAAAGCTTCATATGAAACGATAAATTTTTGTATTAATTACCATTCTAATAGTTTCATTTAATCCTCTTAACAAGAATTGTTTGCTTTGTCCTTAGGTCTACCGTCACCTGTTAAATGTTTCCCTGTCCTCATGGACCACCCTGTGTGTATATATATATATATATATCAAGAAGTGAATTTAAGTCTTATACTTATATATATATATATATATATATTATTTATATATATATATATATATATATATATATATATATATATATATATATATATATATATATAAGAATGAATTTCCTTTCGTTAGTCTCGCTAAAACTCGAGAACGGCTGAACGGATTTGGCTAATTTAGGTCTTGAAATGTTCGTGAAATGAACAAAAAAGTCAGCTCTATGAATTTTTATTCATACAGATTCGTGATGCTATTAATGCCGTTGCAAATGCAGAACATGTGGAAAAAATTACAATTTTGTCGGCCACTTACATTGGAAGCCCGCGGCACATGCACGAGTACGCGCAAGATGCGATGTCGTATGTTAGAAAATATGGCCGTCCAGACCTATTTATTACTTAAAAATTATTATTACTGGAAATTAAGAAAGAATTGCTACACGGCCAAACACCAATTGATAGGCATGGCATCACTGCCAGAGTGTTTAAGCAAAAATTAAAATCTTTAACGAATTTCATTATAAAGCATCGTGTGTATGGCCAAGTACGTTGTTGGATGTACTCTGTTGAGTGGCAAAAGCGTGGTCTGCCACATGCGCACATATTAGTTTGTTTAGTTGATAAATTAAGGTCAGAAGACATTGATTCCATAATTTCAGCCGAGATTCCCGATGAAACACTTGACCCAAAATTGCATGCAGTAGTAAGTAAACATATGATACATGGACCTTGCGGAGTTTTTCAACAACTCCCCCTGTATGGTCAATGGCAATTGTTCTAAGCGATACCCTAGAGCATTGATTGCTGAAACCATCTCGGGAAATGATGGTTACCCGTTGTATCGTCGGCAATCAGTTGAGGACGGTCTGAAGATAAAAGGATAAAATTTTGATGTAGATAATCGTTGGATTGTGCCGTACTCGCCAATATTGTCCAAAACTTTTGAAAGTCACATCAATGTGGAATTTTGTAACTCTGTCAAATTGATAAAGTACATATGTAAATATGTTAACAAAGGTAGCGACATGGCCAAGAGTTAAGTGAAACGAAGTTCACCTGGTCAGCTAGTATATATATATATATATATATATATAACTAGTTTACTTAAGATCTCATAGAAATATACAGGGGTTCTTTTTTAAATACAAGTAAACAAAATTGTGCAATAAATATGGTAAATTGGATTAATTTATTACAGTTCAAAAATAAAATTTTAGATTATAATTATTTTATAATAGTCATTCCACCACAAGCATAATGTTCAAACCAGATATAAATACAAAACTCAAATGCAATGTCAATTATGTAAATACAAATTCATCTGTTAATGGTATGTCATTCGACTATTGTTTCGTAAGAGAGGTAAAAAATAAAGGAATATAATTGTTATTCTATTTGCGCTATAACATGATATGACGATCTCATCTGATATGTATTGCATCATAACGAGAAATACTTGCATTGCACGTGTCGTCATTTTTGTTTCGTGAACGGAAATGAGATATCATTAACAGTAAGTTTTTTCTTTTAACAACAATATCATATTTGTATCGAGTTGAATTGATTAAAACTATGTTTATTGATTGTGTTTTTCTTCTTGAACCATCATTATGAAATGGTAGCTATGCTTGGTGCTGAGTTTCCAAGATCAATAAGCTCTTTTAACCCAACAATTTGTACTTTGTGTTTTACTTTAATAGTAATTTTCTTTGGATGTGTAGTTTGTATTTTTAAATAATATATATTTATATCATATATATATTTTAAAAGTAAAAATATGCTTTCATAACATCCCAACTATTAATTTATTCATGTAATATAATTATAAATGAACGCCGACTACAAAGTTATTTTACTTTAAATTGATCTCAAAATATCATCAGTGACAGTAGAGTTGTTATATATTCCTGTAACAGCATTCCATCACGTCTTGTTACATCAAAACTTCGATGGTTCCAAGTGTTGTCAATTTGCTTCCTTTCACGGATGAAAAGTATCCCAAGCACCCTCGAAGCCTGTGCTGTTTATAGCAGGAAACCTCATTTTCATATACGTGCCACATCCAATCACTGTACCGAGCTCTAAAAATACTACATTGTATAGAAGATAGATAAGTATAACCAGAAATATACACCTGCATATCCATATTACGTAACTATCAACGAGTTCATTAATGATAATTGAGAGAATTTATCAATCTGTTACCTTTTTCTTCTAACTACTTATGGCTCTTAAGAGCCAATTGCAGTGAAATGGCTGTATTTTTTATCTATTATAGTATTGTTAAACCTCATGCACTTATATACCCATATTTTTAGCAGCATTACGATATATGTCTCTTTAAATAAAATTTAATTAATACGCACACAACGGCAAGTTATAAAAGTTTTGATGTTCTTTTCTGAATAATCGTAACTGGTATTAATAACATAAAATCATTAAAATTTAACATTATAGCTATGACAGCATATAACAGCTCTCATAACTCTGAAACGAGTTTTTAAAACAGAAAATACGGTTTATTTCAATGATTTTTACAAATTAACAAAGGTAAAATCCTATATTGACTATTTAAACAATGAATCAAGACTCTGCTAATTAAGAAGCTGAATATGAAGCACTGTCGAAATAAAGAGTACCAGGTGAGACTGGTGTTGTTTGCACATTACCAGAAAAGTTTTCTATATATTATTGAAACAAAACAAAGTGCTTACAAACTTTGTTTATTTATTTATACATATTAAAATAATCCTGTAATGTTTTAAAACTGTAAAGCTTTATGAAACTTCTGTATTTACATGTCATAGTTAGTCGTTCCATCACCGCTGAATCAATTTGTCTTAAGACTAATAATACGTTTTATATTTTCTTCTGACTGTTCTTTATTCTTACTTCAGACTGAATTTACTATTTGCTCGTTTAACATTTTTATTTGCTTATGTCATCCATTTAAGCTATCTTTTGCAGTTGTAGACTCTAGAACTTGGTTTTCTTTGTTACATGGATTAACCCAATCAAGAACGTAAGTTTATAAATTTGACAAGGACATAGTATTATCTAATATTCAACTATTTACAAATTACTATTTACTTAAAAAGTAATTTAAATGTTAATGCTCTCTATTTTATGTCCCTAGTAGTTGGGCTATTAGCAAGTCAGATCACCATTCTGGGCTTAGTAATGTTTCCGTTCGGTATGATTTTGGTAAGTAATAATAGATACATTAAATACTTTAAAGTATGCTTTTATACAATCCTAAAGTTTTACATAAAACTATTTGACCAATATAACATTCAGAGTCCCTTTTCTCTTGGAAAATATTTCTTTCTAAATATTTAAATATTACAAAAACATAAACAATTATATAGGCCAGTAATAATTGTTAAATATATATACCAGATGACGCAGATCACCCGTGCAGTATGTATAGTGGATGAACAGTTTGGTGTATAGACATAAAACAATATTGTTTCCCCATAAAACGCCCTTGGGGAGTCCACTGAAAGTATGTTTTTCAAAATCTCTGCCGTTCCATAATTAGGAGGCTGAAGAAAAAGAAGGCTTTTTGGATTACTTTAAATTAAAATTTTTTTAAACAAATCTTTTCTCTTACCATATAGTTTTTTGTTTTTAAAAGATAATAACTTATATTCGAACTCCGTACCTTCAGTTTTGAAAGTCAATGGCACAATTCGCACAAAAATACCTTGAACAAATCATGTAAAAAACAGATTTCTGCTTATTTTTCGAAAACTATTGGAGATACGAAAAAATGTACATACACACTTTGTTTGTATTAAAAAGGTCTTTAAAATTATATTCAACATTATGCGTGTTGCTGGTTGAAAAACTTTTGACTTAAATGAATTGATAATTCATGAGGCAAATCAGAACGAAGCTGAGTTTCTCTTGAGCAGTAAATAAACCTAAAACGGATAAAAATACAGGGAGTTCCGTAAATTTCAACATTAAAAAAAGGGCTTTCATTTAAAACCGGATTGAGATAAGTGAATTCTGTTTTCGCTAATGCGTTTCTTTTAACAAGAACTTCAAACTTAAATATGATTTGCCCAAAGTTTCCATTTAACAGTTTTTGGATTGGAACACTCTTTACATAGATTTTGAGGAACATATTTTCAATAAACTTCCCATGGGCGTTTTAAGGGGGAAAGAAGTTTGTTTTATGTCATTACACTAAACTTTTCTCCCACTGTACATACTGAACCGGTGGTCTGCCTCACCAAGTATATTTTAAACTCACTTTTGGTATAGCCTTAAAAAGAATATATTATAACAATACATTTTTATTAAAATAAACTGTGATTATTAGACAAAAATATTTGTTCACAATGCATTCTAGATATAATGCAATGTGAGGATAAAGAATAAAGGTTTTAAAACTAGAAATGAAAGGAGATACGGTCTTTTCATTTACGTCTATGATGACTAGCAACAAAGGCTTGTTGATATTTCTTTCTTTGTATTGTTTGTTATTCAAATGAATCCGTTGTTGGTGATTAACATTAAACATGGTTGCTTTGTTTTGATAAGGAATACTGTATGTTTTTACTAAAAGGGTGAATTTAATCCTTTTGATCACGCTGATTTCATGAATTTTTAATGTCGATTTTCCAATCATATATCGTGTTAGAAGTAAATCAATACAACGGAGTGTCGATATAACCCAATAGATCGTAACAAAAAATGAATCTAACAAACAAACTACACCAAATGCGTTACTACGTCATGTGATAAAAAGTCCTTGTACTAAGTGTGTTTAAAGATATTTTCATTCTGCGATATTCTTGTTTTAACCCCTATGACATGTAGGGCAAAATAAAAACATAAAAATGTTATGTCTGAATTCAAATTTTCACTCCGAAATGAATAGAGTTCTCTCTTGAATCAAGAGAAAACTATGTAAATAAAACATGCATTATATCATCAGGTGAAGTTAGAGCTAAGTATGAGAAGAAGAACTTGCGAATTACAGGCTTTGTCTGATCCTTTAATAATAAAAGATATATAAAATTCACATTCAAGGTACACAAGTGACAAAAATTGTATAATATCCTATCCACAAATAGTTCCTAGTGTAAAGAAAAATTAAATTACTGTAATTGTAATGAACTTCATTCGTCCTTTGGTGAATAAGTTACATAAATATTTTTTTCGAGTGCAATTTGAATTTAAAAATCTATAATCATAGATATTAACTATAATATTAAAATTTATACAGCTTGTTCAGAACTTGTGAGAAAATATATTGAAATGTATAAAATTAGATAAAAATTAACAAAAAAGTGCTCCTATTTTGAAACCAAATTCAGAAATTGTTACATAACGGAATTGTAATTTAGCACTTTTCTACGTTTTAATAAATGAAGCTTTGTAATAAAAACATCTATCAATCATAGTTTCAACATTTCATTTTTTTTTAATTTTCCAGCAAAATTACATGAAAACCGACGAAAAGAGAAAACATTTTGTAGTCGCATAGAAGACAATAATTTACTATCTTTGCCTTTTTCATAAAAAAACAACTTTATTTGTTATGAACTAATGAAACAAGGATTAACGAAATACCTTTGCTCCACTTTTGACTAGTAAGTGGATTTGCGTTATCAGACCGTTATTTACTCTTCATTGGATATTCCAAATCTGAGTGTCAGGTATTGTAAAAAAACTGTATTATGAAAACGATCAATGTTCATAGCTTTTTCTTAAATCCATATACGTAATGGTCGATACTTGACAAACAATGGGATAATTTGGGTTGACAGTGATAAGATTGTTACATACGTTGCGTTTGTAGCTATACAAATTATAACGATTACAAATTACTCGTATTTGTTAAAATCCACACGTGTACAAGTTCGTAGTACAAATTTATTCAAAATTTTTTTTCTTACAAAGAGCATATATTGCGTTTCTTCCTTCTTCTTACTACATTAGTTTTTTCCCTTTTAAATTAGATTTCTCCTGAATAAATAATAATTCTTATATATTTTAAAAATATTTAACGTTTAAATAATAAATTGTGTTGTAAATTTGTTGTTGAAAAAGGTATTGTTTTAACCAGTATAAGCTATTATAAATTTTAAAATGTCAAATATGAAAAATACAAAATCGTATCCAACCATTTTTATAAACAAGACGTTTTCCAAAATCATGGATCCTGCAAAAATTCTGCACACAAGTTTTGGTTACTATGTATAAATAAAAACGAGAAAAATGTATTTAATACAATTTTGACTTTATTAAGTGTTATCAATTAACATGTCTTATGACTATTATAAGTTTTTAAGGTTTGTTTGAAACAAACTCGAAATTAATAATCCAATTGGGTAAAAAAATTACAATTTCAGATAAAATGTAATTATACCTGTTAGATATACATTTTAATGAATGTGACATTTTATTAAAAATCTCTTCCTTTTTACGGAAACCTTCTTAAAAGTAAAAGACATCAATTCCAACCAGATGCCAAGTTTTGAATAAAATTAAAAACATTACATACATTAATACTATATGCAATAAAAACACACATCATACTTACAAATACGCTTCCTTAACTTTTTACCTGGGTAAATCATTTTCTACAAGTTACATAAAACATATTGCTTGCTTCTATAGTACGTATCCTTTCGAAAGAATGCTCTGGAATACTATCAAATATATAATGGAATATAATCAAATGCACAGTAAGTTAAGAATAATTAAACTTATTCCGCATTAGTCTACATTGGCTCTCACAATAAATGAGTTGTTACTTTCTTCCAATCCATTTCTTAAATAAATAAAATTTATTTCGGAAATTTAAATCTTTAGTGATATATTTGTTTAAATGGTTCTCAACTAAAGACTTTTAGGATCATGTATGTAGTCATAAAAGTAGTACTCGTATGTTTACCTAAAAATGATAATTTAAATTTTTACAATATTTATGACTCTTTTAATGGACAAGAGTTGGCCCGTCAAGCTAACATGGAGTTTATATACATGCTACAAAATCTATTCTGAATAGTAACAAAGAAAAGTAATAAAATATATTTGCTGGTTTAAAAACAAACATGTGTAAAAATTACATAATATTTAAAATCAAATTTGAGCCACATAGTATTCAACATAATATGCAATAGAAGTTATGATCGTGTTTCATTACATTTTATGTTTCAATCACTTACTCAAAATGTAAAACCAAATTCAACTGTAGAATTGTGTTACGCATATTTTGGGGTTTATTTAAAATAATTTACGTATTCTAATTATCATAATAAATCGAATAAAACCTTGAAATTTAATTCTTGTTGAGTGATTCTTAGGAAAGTTCTACACGCGTCATGCTGTTCTAATAACATTAGTGTTTCCAATTATTAACTATTTTTATCAAAGTGCAATAGCTATTTTAACGTTAAATTGATGAAAGTTAATTATACAAGTAGAGATTCATTAAATTGTATTCTCAAAATTATATATATATATATATATATATATATATATATATATATATATATATATGACCATCTAAAATATTGATTGGCGAAGTTAGGAACATTAAGGCTCTATCTTACATTTAACATAATATTGTCAGAATAATGGAACTAAGCAATGCAAATATATACCATTCCTATATCACCACATCTCTTGATTTAATATTTGACGATGATAGGCTATATGAATAAACAATAGTATTAGCAATCGATACCAGTTTTACAATATCTGATAACATCTCTGTAAATGTAGCTGGACGCAATAATGACTGAAAGTTCCAAACTCATAGGCAATACTAGATGGATTCTAGCTTGAACACGAAGGATAAATGAATTTTGTAAGTTGTGCCTGAGGTCAGACGTCACATAATAGGCTGCAAGTAAAATATTTAGCCGCCTCTTACAAGGCACAGTCACACAAAGGCAGCTCTCCTCATTCAACATCTGAAGAGAGCTGAGTAATTTTGTTCTTAATCATCTCCCAGATAAAGGCAAGTTTAGTCTAACTTGTGGTGTATTTTTTAGTATTCAGTTTCAATAAACCTGTACGTAGTGTATTAAAATACATACAATGGAGAGGATTTATAAAAATAACATTATCATTAACTTTAGAATTATTGCATTGTAAATTTACGTTGTGATTATTCTTATTTTTGTTTACAATGAAAATATTTACAGTTCTACTGTTAATTGGAATAAAACCACCACCACGTCCGTGGGATACATTTATTGCAAAAATGTGGTATTAATAATTTTAATGTGATTTAGTAATGTTTTATTTACAAATAATAAACATTATTGTGATATTAAGTAATAAGAGTAAACAGTAACAGGCGGAGTGTAAATATTTGAATCGTAAATAAAATAAGAATAACACCAAAATTAACTTTCAAGGTGTAAATGCAAACATTATTACTAATGTAATTAATGAAATGCACTATGTTTATTTCTTAAAACACTTTAACCAATACGTTTTTATTGAATCTCAATACTCGGCCTAATGAAAGCATTGTAAGTTGCGACTAAACTTGCTTTTATTTTATTCAACTAAACAATATACATACGAGAATATACTGACTGTGTATCCAGGATGCTAAACATTGATGTAATTTATTTCTTTGATTTTGAAGAAGCATTCCGATAGCGGAATAATACCTGATTTCATTCGTATATAAACTAACTAAGTTATCTCTATTAGACCGAAATTCGATTTTAAAACTTTTGAGGTACTGCAAAATATTCGTATTGATGTAGTGTCCTTAACATTACAAGCTCAATACAAAAATATAAACAAGCATTTTATTTCAATCAAGTAGTAAATTCAGATGTTAATTTTGAAGGTTGAGTCAGTTTTATAATGTATCCGTTTTAGTGCAAAGTTGATTTCATAATGTAACAATCAACTGTACATAATCGCTTTGCGTTTAAAGATTTCCCTCGCAACTATCATTGTTGCATGCTTGATAAAGCAGCATGAGGTGAATTCGGAGACAGTAACGGCTGATCAAACGGTGTGCGTATTTGACAGTGAACTACCAGTCTTCTCTCTTTCTAGTTTTTACCACTTATAGTACATTGCTAGAACATTGTTTGCTTGAAATGTCCTTAACCACAGTAGTGTAATACCAGTGCATTATTTTTGTTGTCAAAAGCTTTGAAATCTTCAAATCCAGGTACTCTAACATTATTTTCTCTAAAGTGTAACATCTTTTAAAAGCTTTAGTTTATTATGTATTAGTATAAACTGAGCATATGGAAGCTCACACCTTTTAAACGTTGTACGAAGTTTTCGACTCTTAATACTCAGTCAGTAGGTCAGTCCAATAAGAACTCCTAGCGAGTAAGACCTGAC
The DNA here is from genome assembly GCF_021130785.1 of Homalodisca vitripennis. Taxonomy (NCBI): domain Eukaryota; kingdom Metazoa; phylum Arthropoda; class Insecta; order Hemiptera; family Cicadellidae; genus Homalodisca; species Homalodisca vitripennis. Next base: position 134,542,353 of record NC_060207.1, read on the forward strand.
GGTGCTGTCAGTTTCTTGTAGCTCTGGCTTCTAAACGTGAGATGCTGCAGGCTTCTTGACCCCTGTTTATCCCTGGGTGTTAAACTGTAAACTACCAATCTCTAGTACAACTATTCATATTCTCCAATGGATTTTATTTCTAAATGCTTGGTCCAGTGGTAGTTTCCTAGTCTTTTGAAGTTTTCAAATTGCTAATTTAGCGGTTTTTACAGATCTTCCACGTATTGAAAATTCCAACCTCTATGACCATTAAATCATTCAGTTTTTTGTACTACTGATATATATTATGCAAATCTGTATGTAATATGATTTTTGTTCGGTTTGATACTATGCAAAACGTCCATACCATTTAAGGTTCAAATAGTTTTGGAACATATAACATAGCTATATATGTATTATAGTTTAATTAGTTAATACAGGGTACATAAAAAAGAAAATAGTTAAAAGTTAGTTAAAATTTTTTGCTACTCTCTTGGTTAAAAGCGCATTTCGTTTTCCCTTTGTTACAGCATGTTTCATTTACATGTTTTATGTAAAGAATATGTGTTATGTTACATTTCATATTTGCTAAAAATGTCAAATTACATGGATCCCTGGGTTATACATAATTATTATGTAAATAACTCTATTCCCCCGGCCGGGAAAATTATTTCCATGGAAACCGTATAGTTTTTCCTGTATATGTTTTAATGCTATATGGCTACTCCATTTGATGTTAAAGTGACTGGTACATAACAGTTTTTTAACATATATCCTGGTTTTGAATGGAACCAGTAAATCGTCTTGACTTATATATGTACTAATTATATAACTATAATTTCCATAAAGTAAAACATACTTAATCGTTTTGGTAAAATGTCTCTCAGAACAGCTATCTTCCAACTCTGAGTAATTGGACCCCACCCCCATTTTTCATTGTTCTTCTAATTGATGACAGGTCCTTTGTCCCAGTCTGGCTAAGTAACCAGCCGAGAATAAGTATCTCAGCCATAGCGCACCAGTCAAGTCTACTGTGTAATGTTAACCCCTGACACTAACTGGTATTGTGCTTCTATTTGATGACAGGCTCTTTGCTCCAGTTTGCTTAAGTACAGTAACCTGCTGAGAATAAGTATCTCAGCCATAGCGCACCAGTCAAGTCTACTGTGTAATGTTAACCCCTGACACTAACTGGTATTGTGCTTCTATTTGATGACAGGCTCTTTGCTCCAGTTTGCTTAAGTACAGTAACCTGCTGAGAATAAGTATCTCAGCCATAGCGCACCAAGTCAAGTCTACTGTGTAATGTTAACCCCTGACACTAACTGGTATTGTGCTTCTATTTGATGACAGGCTCTTTGCTCCAGTTTGCTTAAGTACAGTAACCTGCTGAGAATAAGTATCTCAGCCATAGCGCACCAGTCAAGTCTACTGTGTAATATTAACCTCTGACACTAACTGACATTGTGCTTTTATTTAATGATAGGCTCTTTGCTCCCAGTTTGGCTAAGTAACCTGCCGATAGTAAGTATCTCAGCCTTAGTGCAAGTCATGTCATGTCTACTGTGTAATATTAACCCCCGACACTAACTCACAATTGTGCTTTTATTTAATGATAGGCTCTTTGCTCCAGTTTGGCTAAGTAAACCTGCCGATAGTAAGTATCTCAGCCTTAGTGCATGTCATGTCTACTGTGTAATATTAACCCCCGACACTAACTCACATTGTGCTTTTATTTAATGATAGGCTCTTTGCTCCAGTTTGGCTAAGTAACCTGCCGATAGTAAGTATCTCAGCCTTAGTGCATGTCATGTCTACTGTGTAATATTAACCCCCGACACTAACTCACAATTGTGCTTTTATTTAATGATAGGCTCTTTTGCTCCAGTTTGGCTACGTAACCTGCCGATAGTAAGTATCTCTCAGCCTTAGTGCATGTCATGTCTCTACTGTGTAATATTAACCCCAGACACTAACTGGCATTGTGCTTTCTATTTGATGACAGGCTCTTTGCTCCAGTTTTGCTTAAGTACAGTAACCTGCTGAGAATAAGTATCTCAGCCATAGCTCATCAGTCAAGTCTACTGTGTAATGTTAACCCCAGACACTAACTGGCATTGTGCTTCTATTTGATGACAGGCTCTTTGCTCCAGTTTGCTTAAGTACAGTAACCTGCTGAGAATAAGTATCTCAGCCTTAGTTCATCAGTCAAGTCTGCTATATAGTATTAAAACCCCTGACACGAACTGATATTGTGCTTCTACAGTATTTTGATGATATGCTCTATGCTCCAGTCTGGCTAAGTAACCTGCCGAAAATAAGTATATCATTATTGGTGCATCGGGCAGGTCTACTTTGTAATATTAATCCCTGACACTAACTGGCATTGTGCTTCTATTTTCATGACAGGCTCTTTGCTCCAGTTTGCCTAAGTAACCTTCTGAGAATAAGTATTTCAGCCTTAGCGCATCGGTCAAGTCTACTGTGAAATAATTAACCCCTGACACTAACTGACATTGTGCTTTTATTTAATGATAGGCTCTTTGCTCCATCTGGCTAAGTAACCTGCCGAAAATAAGTATATCATTATTGGTGCATCAGTCAAGTCTACTGTGTAATATTAACCTCTGATACTAAGTAACATTGTGCTTATATTTGATGACAGGCTCTTTGCTCCAGTCTGGCTAAGTAACCTGCCGAAAATAAGTATATCATTATTGGTGCATCAGTCAAGTCTACTGTGTTATATTAACCCCCTGATACTAAGTAACATTGTGCTTATATTTGATGACAGGCTCTTTGCTTCCCAGTCCTGGCTAAGTAACCTGCCGACAATAAGTATATCATTATTGGGTGCATCAGTCCAAGTCTATTGTGTAATATTAACCCCTTGATACTAACTAACATTGTGCTTTTATTTAATGATAGGCTCTTTGCTCCAGTCTGGTTAAGTAACCTGCCGAAAATAAGTATATCATTATTGGTGCATCAGTCAAGTCCCTACTGTGTAATATTAACCTCTGATACTAACATTGTGCTTATATTTGATGACAGGCTCTTTGCTCCAGTCTGGCTAAGTAACCTACCGAAAATAAGTATATCATTATTGGTGCATCAGTCAAGTCTACTGTGTAATATTAACCCCTGATACTAACTAACATTGTGCTTATATTTGATGACAGGCTCTTTGCTCCAGTCTGGCTAAGTATCCTGCCGAAAATAAGTATAAATCATTATTGGTGCATCAGTCTAAGTCTACTTTGTAATATTAACTCCTGATACTAACTAACATTGTGCTTATATTTAATGATAGGCTCTTTGCTCCAGTCTGGCTAAGTAACCTGCCGAAAATAAGTATCTCAGACTTAGCGCATCGGTCAAGTCTACTGTGTAATATTAACCCCTGATACTAACTAACATTGTGCTTATATTTGATGCTAGGCTGTTTGTTCTAGCCTGTTTAAGTAACGAGACGAAATAGGTATGACTGTCTTAGTGCGTTAATCAAGTCTACTGTGTTGATATTAACACCTGACACTAACATGGACGATCTGACATTGTGCTTTTCATGGACGATACATCCTTTGTCCCAGTCTGGGAAAGGGAGCAAAAATGTTCATACTGACTTAGTGCAAAAGTATAAGTCCATTTGTAATATTAACCACTAACACTAACTGGCATTGTGTTTTCTCATTGATGATAAGTTTCTTTCTCCCAGTAATGGGTAAGTAACTAGCCGAGACTGTCTTATTGCCTTAGTGCAACAGTCAAGTCTACTACATGTAATATTAAGCTCAACCACTAACTGACATTGTGCTTCTAAGTAATAGATAGGTTGTTTTGTCCAGTCTGGCTAAGTAACCAGCCGAGAATAAGTATCTCTGTTAGTTCCATAAGTCTAGTTTACTTTTGCAATATTAACCTCTAACACTAACTGACAATGGACTACTAATTGATGATAGGATCTTTGTCCCCGTCTGGGCAATTTATCACGTGAGAATGTCTTACTGTTTTAGTGCATCGGTCGAGTCTACTGTAATATAAACCTCTAAAACGATGTGTTACTGTTGTATTAATGCACTGTTATAGCTTAATAATGGAGCGAATCAGATAATTTTAATATATTTAACGGATATAGAGTTTCAAATAGCAACCAGAGAAGTACGAGGGCTGTTTTATTTTCAACTTCCGACGTGGTATATAAATATAAAACTAGGGAGAGTAATTAAATAAATTTATTATCAAAAGTTAGGTACATTATTAGTTATTTTTCTACATAATCGCCATTTAAATTGAGGCATTTTTCATACCTCAAAGTAACTAATGGTTTGATTAATAGCAAAGTCATATTAAAATAATGAACATTTTTTTATAGCTTGGCCTAAACACATGATGGTCTTTGGCATAAATATATATATATATATATATATATATATATATATATATATATATATATATATATATACATATACACTTGATTTTCAGCGTCCCCTCTACAAGTTTGAACACATTTCACATATCTATTACTAACAACCACGTCCTACGAAACGGATAAGGATGTTGCTGAATTTTTGTGCAAGCGTACCGTGGATAATATTTATTACAAATTAAGTAACTTTAAATTAATTTTCTAGATTTGGATAACAGACCAAAGTTGATATTTGCAAATACTTCAATATCACACGCTGGTTGTCTATTTCTGATAATGCTTGAAGGCAAGTCAAATATATAAACATTCTTAGAGGTCCGTAGTTTTACCTGGAATTGTTTTTGTACTGGGTAACGTAAAGTAGTATATATTTGTAAATGCTAATTAAAGGTATGATTTTATAACTAACGCCTTGTCACCCATTGCAGCCCCGTATCAAAAATAATTTTGTGTCAGAGACGCGAAAGGTTTTAAGTACATGAATAGTAAAATGAAGAAATGAAACAAATGTATTACTTTAAGTTATTATTTTCCAAACTTTTAAGAAGGTTAGGTAGAGAATGAACTGCACGGAAGAAAGCAGGAAATAATCATGGGAAATTATATTTACAATCAAATATACTTCAAGGTAGGGAAAATATAAAGTATACAGGTGAGATCTTTCTCTAGATACCTTGCCATATGATACACTCACATTGTAATTCATAGTGTTAGGATTCATATCAGCGTTTAAATTATAAAACTACCTGTAGCCAGAGAAAGTAATATATCCCAAGAGTCCAATTAAATGTAATCTCTTTCTTCTTTTAATTTTTAATTTTATTCTACGTGTAAAAATTACATATTTTTGAATCTCATATGAGTGTACTCAGTTTGTTTTCAAATTTAATTATTCTCATATTTTCTTGTTGCTATCAAAGTTACCTCAACTGCCAATGTAAAAATATTTCACAACCCTCGTCCAGACCATATGGCGTAATACCCACCATCAACAAATTCGGTGGTGTATTCATATAAAAGAGGCTTATGGCAAAAGTCTATAGAGCATTCATTGCCTAGATAATGTTCTAACAGTTATAAATATATACATACAGTTTTTGAGACCATGGAGTAATAAAAGGAAAATAGGAAAGTAGAGGATTTCTTATTTCACCAGGGGAAAATAGGATTAAGAAGCCCTCTCTAATTTTAATCTGTGGACCAATGTATTAAAAGTAAATTCCCAACCTCAACATTGATAGGCTTAGCAAACGCTCAGAAAAATAATAGTCCTTGTCATGATCAGAGGCGAAGACAATGCCTTTCCTTCGGTTTTGGAAGAATGTAACACGAGCATTAAAAAAATTGTGGAAATCTACACTGTAAATAATAGAGGACTAGGGAGTATTCACGGGTTTTGAGAGGTTAATACGGTAATACTTTATAAGTTTTATCAATTTTTTTTAATTTATGGCTTATATCATTATATTTAGCAAAACAATTACATTAAAATGTGATTAAGAGGATAGATTATCATACTAAGAAAATATTACAAAGGTTTTTCTCAGTTGGGCATTTAAATCATATAGCATTACTTTTACCCAATGATACGCAGTCTCCTAAATAGTATAGGTTGATTCTGTGCCAAATAGTTAGTCTATATGCATCCATAAATTTTATACGTTTTCGGGGATTTAAACTTAGCGCTTTAATGCTCTTTATGTACATAAGAACATTACGAATTTATGCTAAAAATGTATACAGACGATTTCTAAGTACCTAATTATGTTGTTTACGTAACAGGTTAATAGTTTACTTTTGTATGATTATTTTAATGTAAGATTGTGTTTATAGATTGTAAGTTTTATAAAATATTATTTTAACTCTTAATTATTTTAAAAAGTTATTTATATTTATATTAATATTCTAACAATTAAAATCCAACCCAATATGTGTGTTAATCTCACTTCCCGATATAAAATGAAATTTGTGATAAAACTTGCTTGCCCCAGGCAAGTTATTCTTCTTATGTAAAAACAATATATATACATAGTATATTTCTACTTCTTTATACGTCACAATCCTTTCTGTGTAGTCACCGGTCACCGGGAGCTGTCCAAGAAGTAATTTCCCGCTTATTCTGCACGGGCTGTAACTTATAGTGGTTTTGTGTTTGTTGCCGGGGATTCAGTATAACTGCAATATTTCACGCACACACTTTCACTGACTTCGGACAGCTCATACCCCTGTTTTCTGTCTAGTCGCCTCCTAGTAGCTGTCCAAGAAGTAATTTCCCGCTTATTCTGCACGGGCTGTAACTTATAGTGGTTTTGTGTTTGTTGCCGGGGATTCAGTATAACTGCAATATTTCACGCACACACTTTCACTGACTTCGGACAGCTCATACCCCTGTTTTCTGTCTAGTCGCCTCCTAGTAGCTGTCCAAGAAGTAATTTCCCGCTTATTCTGCACGGGCTGTAACTTATAGTGGTTTTGTGTTTGTTGCCGGGGATTCAGTATAACTGCAATATTTCACGCACACACTTTCACTGACTTCGGACAGCTCATACCCCTGTTTTCTGTCTAGTCGCCTCCTAGTAGCTGTCCAAGAAGTAATTTCCCGCTTATTCTGCACGGGCTGTAACTTATAGTGGTTTTGTGTTTGTTGCCGGGGATTCAGTATAACTGCAATATTTCACGCACACACTTTCACTGACTTCGGACAGCTCATACCCCTGTTTTCTGTCTAGTCGCCTCCTAGTAGCTGTCCACGAAGGAATTTCCCGCTTATTCTGCACGGGCTGTAACTTATAGTGGTTTTGTGTTTGTTGCCGGGGATTCAGTATAACTGCAATATTTCACGCACACACTTTCACTGACTTCGGACAGCTCATACCCCTGTTTTCTGTCTAGTCGTCTCCTAGTAGCTGTCCACGAAGGAATTTCCTGCTTAGTTTCCACGGTTCTAGATCAAATAGTAATTTGACAGAGGTAAAAAAACTATTACGAGACAGCAAAACTTACTCTTTGACACCTCGAACAGTTGATGAAGTTTCTCTAAAACTCTTTCACCCAAAGTATCGTCACTGTTTTACAGATCTTTGCCAACATAAACATGAATATCATATCAATAACCAAACCACAGAGTAAGATTTACTACAATATTCAGATAAGTCCTGGCAAGTTAAAGTACAGTTTAGAAATCAATATCTGAAACCTATATCTTGATATATTGCTATTGCTGGTTGAGATACAAACACAGCAAATTGAAAATACCAATTAAATAGCAGGAAAGAGATTACCCTCAACATTTGCCACACTTTGTGTCTAGATTTTCTTTCATTGCTGAGGTACAAATGTTCCATTAGTTGTGAAAGATCTACACATGTTTACATCTATTTTAAAATTATTATAGAGCTCCATCATAAGTGTTTTCACCATAAATATTAAGGTCTTATTACGCATCCATTGTGGCATAAATTAATTCAAGTTTTAATGAAAATGTAGAAAAAATTCTTTTATATGAATTGTTGTAGAGAAATGTTTTGGATTATGCGTAGGACACATAGCAACTTGTTCACTCTCATTTTTCAGGTCTCTAAAATATTGCTTTTTACACATAATGTCCTGTTATGATTAAAATGAATATAAAATGACTGTAACAACTATGATGTAAATGTTATTCAATATGATATCACGTGTGGCTCACTGCTAGTATACAATACATTTTGAAACAATGTATGTCCTATAATAAATTTATATTCTTTTTAAAGTTGTATCTCTAGTATGGTTTTAGCAACCTTCAATGTCAACTTATTTTTAAGTCTGGTATGAACAGGATAACTAAATAGCCTGGATTAGGTGACCGTAGTGTTCCTCTTGTTAAAGATCATATAATCGCCTAGAATAATACTAGTCGTCCTTCTTCTCAGCAGTCTAAACGGGAACCTAATTAGCTCTGAATAAATTAGTTTCTCAGGTCTCTATTTCACTAGTGTTCTAGCCTTAACTAACTATTAGTTAACTTTCAAGAGATAATAGGTAAAATAGGGCGCAGGTTCATATCTCTCTAAACTATAATTAACAAATATTGAAGATTGACTCATTAAATCCACAATATTTTTATATTTGATTGTAAACCTTGTATTTTTATTACATGTACTTATTTTTATCAATTACGGTAGCTGAAAAGACAATCAATGTTAGAAATTTAAAATATTTTCTTTAACATTTCCAAGGGGCAGTATCGACCCCCTACAAGTACCACAATATGTTAACGGACGGTTTCATCTGCTCCATATTCTGAGTATATATGGGTTAATGTCAGATTCTAAATATTTTCTGTTATATTTAAATTATTTATTTGGTTTCTTATATTCAATCCAATTTTTTTTGTTATATCAATGAATAGTTATTTTCGGATATTTATTTACAAAATCTGTGGAACTAAGAAGGCCTAAATATTTTAAATGGTACAATATCGTGAGTAATTTGTTAACGTAATGTAAAATGTACATGTAGATGTAAACTAAACATATGCTACTTATGATTAACAGGTTGATGTGATAGTAATATGTCTAGTAGTAATATGAAGTAATATTGACGTTAATGATAACTGAAGAATAATTACCTTTCAGTTGGAAATATAGTGCACTTTTGTGAATGTAATGGTTGTTTAATACTCCCTGCTAGTTCAATGGAAATCAGCATAATGGAATTGGAATGGATAGACTTGGGCGTTTAATCTATCTTCCTACAACTATTATAGCTACTTTAGCTTTATATACAAACGTGGTATATTACAACCGTATCTCCCGATTGCCTATTTTATAGTTCCACTCAGATAATGAGCCTGCCCTACAAAAAACTGTGAGCATATTCGAGGCTGTAAAACTTGTGTAAAAAGGTATTTGTGTAAAACTTGAAATAGTCAATTGCACACGTTATAATATTGGAATTAGTTTTATCGAATTTATGTGGGTAACACCAAGCATTATGAAGATAAATAATCTTCCAAATGACTCTTAAGCCCAATAGTTGTTAGAAATCGTTATTGTTCAAGTGACATGATTTGCAAGACAAAACATTTATAATTTATTAAAACTGAATCGGTTTCTATGGCTCTGTCTGGATACACCAACTTCGGTGTGCTACCTACGACTTCTGCAGCGAAACGGGATTGTCACTATGGGTGCACTAGCTTCGATTTTCAAAGGGATGTTGTAAATCGGCGTCTGGTAATGTAGGATACTAAACACTGTGTTATTAGGTCGCTCTCACTTACACTGAACTTAGGTACATTTCATTCTATTTGGTTCTGTTGTTTTTAAGCCCAGCCGGTATATATTTGAAATGCACAACAATTTAAATTATTGAAAGGGACTAAGCCTTAGATACTCGTATGTATTTTATATATTATTTTATTATTTGCGTTAACCTTTTATTACCATATATTAAGTATATATCTTAATATTTTTAAGATATGAAAATCATTCATAATTTATTTACTGTGAATTTTTTTAAATTTATCCCTAATATTTTTTCACACTGTAATTTTCAACATAATAAATTGCATAAAATATTGCAATGTATTTCGTCAGTGTAGGGACATACCTAAATAATTTTAAATTAGTAGAAACGAAATGACTTTAGCAATATATTTCAAAACAGCACACTACTCTAGAGTACTTATTTTGGACGTAGGCAAACAATTATAAAATTAGAAATATCTCTCTGCTTCACCAACTTTATACTGCGGCGTGTGTGTCGCTCTCCCTCTGTATTGCAGCGGAGTCATTGGTTTTAATGCCTCTGTTTTGAAACAATTTGTTAACAATATTAAAGAACAAGTATGATTAAATAAGATAGTATGTCTTTCAGAACAACTGAATAATATGAATTTGAATTTTATGAAGTAAATGGATATGATTGTTATGTGTAGTTAAGGATATGACGTCACTACATGGTGTGTATTGAGAGACAATAACTGTTCAAGTTATGACATAGCTAATCATAATTCCCAACTTCGAGCTTTACATTCAGTACTTTCATGAAATATTTTAATTTATAATAATATCAATTACTTGAATAATATATGTTCAGAGATCTGCCCATTAATAGTTTATGTAATTAAAAATTATTTAAATAAGTTTATTAAATATTTGGTACCAATTTAACACTTTGTAATCCTACTTTTTACAAATTAATTATGCAGGAAAATAACAAGATGATAATTATTAACGTTAAGGTCATTCTTCTGGGAAATTGTAAGCCGTAGGATTGAGTATTCCGCGTATACCCACTTCGTTAGCATAACAGCCACGTTGATAAGATTGCACACCACGTTTTCGGGAACACCGAGAACACGGTATAATGAGCCTTTACATTGTTCGTCTGAGAAATTGTTATTTATTTACTGGATACACGCCACTCTCACAGAATGCAAACCTCTATAATGTGATTGAATGCCACACCAACGTCTCATACACCTCGATATGCTAACTCGATATTATATGTCTTTATACTGTTTATATGGAAAACTGTGACTACAATGAACTGTTTATTAAGTCCTATTATCGCTTTAACAGGACGAAAACTTAAAACCGGAACAAAACCTAACAGGAGACAGCCGGATTTATTATCGTGGTTGTCAAGTTAACAGATTTAACTAGTATAAAATGTGTGTTGGAAAAATGAGCCTGATTCCTAAGTAAACGAATAATTTGTCAATCTCTCATTGTTTAATTTGTGCAAATATGTATATCACTACGTCAATTTGAATACAAATTATTTTAGCTTGTTTTCCATATAATATCTGGTTTAAGTACAACATGTCGAAACTTTCAGAAAAATAGATTGATTTGTTTAGATAGATTTCATACAAATTTAACTATTTAAATCACCAACATAATGAATTTTCCTAGAAGCGTTTTGAACTTCTTTGGCCAATGGTCTCCAGCATCAAAATCCAGCATAATACAGCTAAAACTAAAACATGGAAAGCTGCATTCTATATCCGAGTGCTATGCGTCATTCATTAGATGTATATATTAAATACTGCTGAGTATGTAATAGAAAGTTTCCACCGGACACAGTAAATGGTTGTAAGTACTAAACGTCTTGTTACCAAATGTGAAATGACAGCACCAGTTAGCTTAGATACTGCTAGAACAGTACGATAACAAAATTTCAGATAGTGATGGCAATAGGATTTCATAAATCCTGTTTGTTACTTTATATGGAAAAATATAACTCAACACTTGTTATCTTGTTAAATATACTGAACTTATTATCAGTCAGGAAAATATATGTTTCCACTGTTGTATGACTTTCACAAATTAAATAGTTCAAGTACGACAAAACCCAATGCATGCTTATTCTGTCCTGATAATACTGTAATGACGCTAATTTCATCGGCTTTTATTCATAAACAACCATAATAGGGTTTGATATTTTCAAAGACTAAAGCCATTTACGAAGGATGCTTGGAATAACTAGTAGATTTCTCCAGGACAACTAGTAGCTAGATTTAGATATAACGCTACTATTAGCGGTAAAGTGAAACCTTCAGACAGCACATTTTGCGTGTTAGATAGTCCATACATTAAATAGTGTAAGAGGTGTCGTCTAACAGGTAACTTTAGTTAATCAAGCTATTTAACGTCAGACCATTTCTCTATTACTACATAGTGCTTTCCTGTTTGTTTTATTTTTATATCGCTCACCACATAAGGTACTTTTCTATCGTTATCAAAAGCCTTATCGATTGTTATTTGGAATTGTAATCATATCCCAAATCACAATCCCAAATAGTAACAAGACTACACATTCTGCCACTTTGATGAAGTTCCACAGTAAGGAGCGTCATCCAAAGTTCTTATTCTTGGATAATTTAGAAAAACACACTAAATGTACTACATAAGTTTTTGATGTAGCCAATGTAGGTTAAACTAGAATATATAAACTAATCACATAGGAACGTTCCTGGCATGGTGATATTATACACGACTTCATAGCAAGTTTATAGTAGTGTAGTAGGTCAAACATAAGGAATATATTTATTTACATAATTAATTATTAATATGATATAATTATTAACATATGATGTTTTTTTGGTTTATTATTTTTTGTTAGTATGTTTACCTATTTATATAACTTGAAAATATCTGTTTTAGACGAAATATAGACAATTGTTATGTATATATATCGATCACGTGGCTTATTAAGAAACCTCACTCTTGAGATCATAAAACGGACTATTAGATAGGATTCGCCTCAGACAAGCTATAACAAATTGTGTCTCATCTCATGTCTATTTACCAATATATTATAAATATTTTTAATTAAGTGCGTAGGAACCAAGTAGTTGTGAGTAATGTAACCATCACAAAATTTTATTAGCATAGCTGTATTTTCTAACTATTATCAGGTAACTTGCAATCAATCTTAAAACTTGATGTAAAGAGCCACAAACTATTGTTAAATTTTAAAACTTACTATGGATACTAATTAATAAAGCAATCATAACAATATGTAAAATCCATAATGTAACAGCCTTGATTTAGGATGCCATAATTAGGTTTGCTTCATCAAAGTAGTGAAGATAGTGAGAAATGGAAACAGGAAGGAGGCTAACCGCAAGGTTTAAGGTCAAGGCGAGCGTATACTGCGTAGCTTGTTGGTAGTATGGCGTGAGGAAAATAAACTCACTTTTGCTATCTAAACTAATTACTTTTATCTATCAATTCACTTACTATTCTAGAAACTATCCCTTTTTCCGTTCATAACTTTTCATACATTATTCTGGTAATCGAAATCCCCAATTATTAATCTACTTTATTATTAAATTACTTAAATTGTGCATTCTCGTACTTACTTCTCTTGAGGTGTGTACAACTAAATCCTACTTATAATATAACAAAAAAAAACAACTTGTTCGTCGGATATGTAGGTTGTTTTGTTAAATTTATAAACAATTAAATTCTTAGCTTAGTAATGGATAATAATATTGATATAATAAAATCCATCTATATTTTAGGCCATTTCTTTCATAATTCAGCCAAGAAATTATGATCTGAAAATCGATACTAATGAAAGAGACTAAGAGGATACTACATAAGGAATAAAGAATAATATTACCTGATGATGCGTACATAGAAAAACAAAAAAAATTGTTTATTAGTATTTCCATGTATTATAAATTTAACTTAAATTTGTAGAAACACAAAGTTTCCTGAAATATTCTTTAAGATTTTGTTTATGAGGAGGATTTATCATTGATTTAGTACTTACACATATTAATTCTGTATGCCATTGGTGTTTATAGCGCATTTTATTGCAAAGCGTAAACACAACATTGCATAATAATAACATTAAAACGGACGTATTCATTTAAAGATATAAATGCTAGAAGAAAAATTGTTACGTGACTAATATAAGCTTTAGAATAAATGTATTAAATTTAAAAAGTATAAAATACATAAATAAACTGAAGAGAAAATATAAAGCTTGTTCATTATCAAATAAATTATTGAAGAAACCAAAACAAACAAAAGCAATAACTTTAAGAGATGAACACTGTCAGCCTTCTTAGTTATATCCTCAATGGGAACCCCTAAGACTTTAAGTCTATATTTTTAATCGTTAAACTATTCAAGATACGTTGTTAGACGTAATTAGTAAAACAAGCATGTTTGATATATTCAACATTATTGATGGTTAAGTTGTTATTCTTCACATATGAGGTAAAACTTTACTGTTTTATTTCACTATTTAGTTTATTAAAGTCATACACGATACAAAAATATACTTCAAATGTCCATTAGTTAAGAAGACACTTTTAGGAGTATTATTATTACCAACAACAACCAATAACAACAAAATTCAAAATTCTTTACAAACACTTTCAGTGTTGCATCAAAATGCACAGATTGCATCCAACAAAATTGAGAAGCTATCGCTCATGGCAGACGAACTGCAACCTGATATTTTCATTATCTCTGAGCATGGTTTCACACCTGAAAATGCTGCTCTGTTCAGAATTGACAATTATCAATTGGCAACTATATTTAATCGAACGCAATACAAAGGGGGAGGTGTGGCAATTTTTGTCAAATCGAAACTGGTATTCCAACCCTTCAGAGTTGACCGCACTAGTGAGTTGGACTTTGAAGCGGAAGGTATACAAATCAGTCTAAATTTTTCTGGAAAACTTGTAATAATTGGCGTATATAGATCCCCGAACGGATGCTTCACAACATTTTTTGAACAATTCGAGTCGCTTCTAAATTTGTTACGTTCCAAGGCATTAAAATTTATAATTACTGGTGATTTCAACATTGATGTATTAGACCACACCAACCCTCAAACCCAGCGGTTTCGCGATGTTCTCACTTCTTTTGACTTAGTCTGGTCCGTGAACACACCAACTCGAGTGACTGCCAGGTCGAGTACGGCCATCGACAACGTCATCACAAACTTTCCGGGCGTCTCTGTTACTGTTCTCGACGCGGCCATCTCTGACCATTTCGCACAGGAGACTGTAATCAAACAATTCAATCCTAAATACGAACCCTCTTCAGCAAAATTTAAAAGAGATTTAAAAAATGAAAACATTAAAATTCTCAACAGATTCCTCCAAAGAGAATCTTGGTCATTTGTGGATGCTTTTGAACACGTAGAGGAAGCATTCACTGCGTTCAATGACTGCCTTAATTATTACTTAAATATTACTTGCCCATATAGAATGATAAAGGAGCGATCTCATAGGAAGAGTAATGCCTGGATTACTCAGGATATTCTCTACTTGAGAGAAAGGCTCAAATTTTACCATTCAATTTATTTAAAATCAAATAACGAAAACTTCAAAAATTTTTATAGAACATTTAAACAAAATTATCGCAAGGAAATAAAAGCCGCTAAAGCACGAGATATTGAACAAAAATTGGAGAACGCAGAAAATTTTTCAAAAAGTGCGTGGGAAGTAATAAAAAGCGTTACATCACAAACAAATAACTCAAAACAATCAAATCCGAAACTAAAAATTGACGGTAAATTAACAGACGACCCACTTCTAGTGGCTAGCGAATTTAATAATTTTTTTTCGACTGTGGCTGTACCAAGCACATCTTTCAGTTGTGACAATCTTGTAGAAAATGTAGTAGTGAGACCGGTCTCTTCCATGGTTCTGTTTTCTGTGGGGGAGGTGGAGATGGCAGTCGTCTTGAGAGACCTCAAGCCGAAGAAATCCAGCGACATCAACGGAATGTCCGTGTGGCTGATCAAGCGTTGCTTCAAGCACATTTTGACACCACTTACTAAATTGATAAATCTGTCCTTCGCCCAAGGCGTTTTCCCTTCAGCTTTGAAGACAGCAAGAGTGGTTCCGATCTTTAAAAAGGATGATCCTTCCATCGCAAGTAATTACCGTCCTGTATCCATTCTTCCTGTCATGAGCAAAATTTTCGAAAAGGTTTTCATTAGAAGGCTTGAAGGATTTTCTTGAACAGTTTGAAATTCTTAACCCTGAGCAGTACGGATTCAGGAAAAATAAATCGACGATTGATGCTGTAACAAAACTCATTGACTGTGTTGTTGATGGCTTGGAGAGGCGAGAACAAGTGCTCAGCATATTTCTCGACCTTTCAAAGGCCTTTGACTGTGTGCATCATGGGACATTGTTGCATCAGTTATGGACATGTGGTGTTCGAGGTCAGCCGCATAAATGGCTTTCGTCATACCTCAGTGGCAGAGAGCAGTGTGTGCAGATCGCGAACACCCTGTCAGGCAAAGTAAAAATGCAGTACGGTGTTCCCCAGGGTTCAATTTTGGGGCCCATACTTTTTCTCATTTACGTCAACAGATTGAATTCATCAATTCAAAATGGTGAGGTGATTCAATATGCGGACGATACGACTCTCTGCATCAGATCAAGTACGAAACAAGAT
The DNA here is from genome assembly GCF_021130785.1 of Homalodisca vitripennis. NCBI lineage: Eukaryota > Metazoa > Arthropoda > Insecta > Hemiptera > Cicadellidae > Homalodisca > Homalodisca vitripennis. The sequence goes on from NC_060207.1 coordinate 134,558,685, forward strand.
CTTGAGATCAAAGCCTTTATTGAACTAAACGCATGCATCGAGCACTTTTCAAAGATAAATCTAAAAACTAACTATGCCAAAACTAACGTAATAAAATTTTGTCTCCGTCAACAAGAAGACGAATACAGACCAATTGTGATGGCGGATGAAGCTATCTTAGATGAAGCCGAATCCACCAAGTTTCTGGGGATGTACCTGGACAGGGGACTGACCTGGAGCGATCACATTGACAGAGTTTGCTCAAAGGTTGCCTCAGGCACTTATGTCTTACGCAATCTAGCAAAATTCTGCTCGTTTGATGTACTGAAAACTGCCTACTTTGGCATAGTACATCCACATTTGACCTACGGTTTGAGACTATGGGGCAGCTGTTCTAAATACAAATTTGACAGAGTATTTAGAACACAAAAGAAAGCTGTTCGAATAATTTCGAAATTAAAACCCAGAGAGTCGTGTAAAATTGCCTTCAGGGAGCTTGGATTTCTAACCTTACCCAGCCTCTATATTCTCGACGTTACCCTGTACTGCCGATTCAAATGTGAACTAGTTCAGGGCAGGGACGTCCATCAGTACGAGACCAGAGGCAGGAACAATTTCAGGACAGAACAGCATAGAACGGCTATGTTCGAACACTTACCATCTCAAATGGGTGTCAAGTTAATCAATAAGCTCCCTGGAGATCTCAAACGAATTAATGAACCCAAACAATTCAAATCTCGATTAAGACACTTTTTGTTGTCAAAGGCATTTTACTCCGTTGATGAGTTTACGATGGGCCGCTGGGATGAAAATTAATATTTTATTATTATTATTCTATTTATCCTTTTCTGATATCCAAAACATGCAAAATGCAATATATTGTTAGGTTCACACATGAGTATGTGGAATTAACTGTGCCTATGTTAAGATAGGTTTTAGTTTATAGATTTTTAAATCCAAATGTTGAAATGACGCTTGCAATGCAATTTTGTTAATTGTTTTACTGCAATAAAGAAATTATTATTATTATTATTATTATTATTACCAAACAAACGTATATAACGAAATTGGTGTATAACATACAAAGGGACGCATTAATATACAAATTTAGTACTCATTACCATGAACGAACCTCAAAGAACTAGTAACTCAGTTAAGTAGCCAAGATGTTCTGTTAGACGTCGATCTTCATCAATCATGCCCTTTACAGAAGCTGGCTTTTCCACCACAACACTTTCAAGCTGCCAATCCTGCGACACGTTGGAGCCGAGCCAACATTACGTTACATTAAACTTGACAATTTGCTTAAAACACGATTTGTCAGCTGAGAATGTAATGAGAAATCCTTTCTTTTCTTACAGTGTGACTTTGCAACCCACAAAGTTGCAAAAGTGATAAACAACTAATTTAATACAGGGCCTCATCTCGTACTATATAACTAGTAATTGTTATACAAATCTTTTAAACATTATCAGCATTTTTGTTCCAATAAGAAAAAGGTATTTTCCTTTCCATTATAGCAGCTCTGAAGTATAGAAGAGTAAAATATAGAATAACTCCAGCATGCAACTATGTATTTGATATCAACATTATGAGTGTTTGTTTCTAACTATGTCATTATGATCTATAAAACAAATTTTTATAAACAATAAACAACTACAGTTTCACAAAAGACCCATTTTTAGTGTTGTTGAATGTGTAGACTAACTGGTGGAATGTTATTAGCAAAAGAACATTTATATAAAAAGACAGACTAAGTTTAAAAAAATATTTTATGTTTCGAAATTGTGTCATAGATCCAGTAATAGAGAATGTATTGGACACTATTCACAATAATGCGACATTTCGCCTGCAATATTTTTTGGAAAATTAAAGATCAAATTTATATAAGCATTAGCAATGACGAATACTACGCTCAACGTTTGAAAATGAATTAAAATATTAAAAGGCTAATTTAGAAGTAAAATTAGTTTTATCCAATGCATGTAGACGTTCATATTTCCTAGTCCGTAAAAACTAGCAAACCAAGCGTCCACATCTACTTCTCAGAAAGTAAAAGTCTGATCACATCACACCGCTCTCTTCTCGTAGAAACGCAAGAGTTTATGAGCACTTTCTCCACACCGAATAAAAACTTCCACATAGAAACTCTTCCGCCATATTAACTAACTCCTTCCACTAACGCGCCTTACAGGTTTATTAAAAATTAAATGGAAACGCTGAAGATTCCTGTACATACTAAATCATCGTTCAATAATATAATTTAAAGAAGCAATTCTGTATTATTTTTATTTTATAAATTCAAGCAATGTTATCCTGTTTTACAGCTCACACCGCGAATAAATATTGCTAACACAGGTAAATTCTAGAAAATGTTCTGCCTTGTTGTAGAGTTCCATCTTCGGTTTACAGTTTGTTAAAACGAAATGAAATGGTGTTATTTTATTTACTTTCCCTTCACAAATATAATTGTACTCCGAGTCGACGAAACACTATTTTACATTTGGCAAACTAACTTTACCTAATTTCCGTTGACATCCAACAATTTGGAAATGTTACAAAAGCTACATAAAAAGCGTATGTTATGAGTGTTTGAGTGTTGTCTGTAACTTCACTTTTCCACTTCTTAAAGAAAATCGAAACTATACATTATTGATATACTGCAGTATCAAACACCATGAAATTTTATTACAGACCTATTTAAAATTACTGAATAAAACACACAGGTGGAGGGAGAATTTGTTCACAGGCATTTGTACTAACCCTGAGGTATAAAATTCCTTGAATTTAAAAATGCTTGACTACCTAAACCTACCACGCTGGACTTTAACTCTATGATTCTGAATTTAGTGATGTCAGTTTATAGCAAACCTTCATCTTACATGTAATTGAGCCCTTTCTATAGAATGCCAATGCATTAAATAATCTTGTATATATTGTGAAAATAATACAAATTATGTTATCACATTAATACTACACCAGTACACGCTTTCAAACAATTCCCCGAATAATATTAATAAGTAATATGTCACACATTTCATAAATTGCTTGTTTTTAATGTTTAATGTATCCGGTTTTAAAAAAACAGACAAGTATATACATATTGATTTATTTTATGGGTTTATAGGTATATTTAAGCACTTTTTGTAGACATGACTGGTTATTGAAAATTTTGGGTTAAATTACATGTAAAGAAATTTACTTACATATGGAAATATATTTTAAGAATATTTGTATAATTTATTTACCGTGGAATAAAAAGGTATGTTCTTAATTGAACTTGTAATAATTTTATTTGTACGTCTCTCACATTATATAAAATGAGGCTAATCTAAAAAAATATGTAGAAACTTTGTTATATTTAAAACTAAGTATATATAAGTATAATAAGATACAAGTCAAAAATGTCATTGTTAATTAAGCATTTATAGTTAATATCAGAACTAGTAGGGATAAATAACCTCAGTACTGCACATATGACATATTTAATGGAATGTGTAAATATAAAGCCTCACGAGAATCTGAATTGACATGTAGCCTCAGGGAGGTTATTCCAGTGAAACAAATTGATTTTGGCAGGGGTTTGATGTTTGTTGAACAAGTTATTGCTTCGTTTATTTATTTAGGAGTAATAGCAATAAATACTTTAACTCTACTTCAAAATGCTATAGTGTAGTATTCATTAGTACATATGTTTTATTAGTAATAACTATGTAAAACTACACCCATTTATCGAAGTTTAAACTTTAGTAATCAATAAAAATAAATCCTGGCATTAAGGTTTGTTTAATTGTATGTTGTTATGCATGTGTCTCTATTCAATCAATCATAAGCTAAAAAAACTTAAACCATTAAATAAAAATTGATGGTTTTGGATCACACTCGATAAACTAAATAATATATATTTAAATTTTAGAAACTACTTTGGCTTCGCTGTAAAGGTGGCCAATCTTCAGTCAGTAGATCTCTTTTGATTTAACATCTGTTTACTAAAATTGGCTTTCTAAAACGAGGGTCTTCAACAGATTCTCTTTTTAACAGAATCGGAGATTTCATGGATTAATCACCACACAGGCTGCCCGCAGCTAGTGTTCCACAGCTTCTGCTTGATCAAAGCCAAATTTGGCACTGGATGGAAGGTGCATTGATTCACACTTGTTAGTAAGGCTAAGATTGATTCATAAATCTCATTCACTCACACACTTTTCTAATGTTGGCTAAGAAGGATCAAGTAATTTAAATTGTGCCACTATTAAAGCCAAAAGCTACAGGACGAATTGAGGCTGGCATTGCTCTGGATAAGCGATTAACATAAACGATAGCCGACTAGCCGTACCGACGAGTAGGTAATGGTTAGAGTTCTTTCAATAACAAACTAGTTCTTTAGAAGTCATAATCTCTAATCAACTGGTTTATTCGTGATGGGAATTTGATCCGGTATGCGGTTTTATAAGACTGAAAATCATATTTTTTTGCAAGTGCAAGGCTAATTTATCGAACGAAGCTTCTCTTAGAAAGCCTCTGATACCACAATAGTAAACCTTCTCATTCAGTGTACGAATCTGCTATAAGAGGGTTCAATATTTAGGCCTTAGTATACAGTAAGTGATATCATTTTATCGCATTAAAAGGTCAAATTGCTTTTGCACATTTTATAGTTTTTATTTTACCAATCATTTATAAGGATCCAATATCCCAAATTATTACTCTTCTAAGAAAACATAGATATATTTATTATTATACATAATGTAAAACATTTAAACCTCATTAATTTTAGTAAATATACAGTTTTGAAGACATGCAATATATTTATATGTTTGAAATGAAGAAGAGGAACGTGGTTTGTAATAATTGGACGTGTGCCATGCATCGTATTTCCATACATAGAATGATATAAGCGTATAAAAACAATCAAGAGTTATAAATTAATAATCACTGATGCTATTTACAAAATTATAGTATAACAATGATAAATTTCAATCAGCTTTATTTAGGAAAAATTTTAAATTTTTTAGGCAAACATATTTTCTCAATATTTATTTAAAACTATTGTTATTACAAGAAAAAAGAAAAACAATAGTAAATAAACAATATATTTTTATACACGACTTAGATTACTACATTCTAGTAAGTTTAAGGAACTTATACGCATAAGATTAATAAGAACAAAGTGTAATACCGGGTAATGTTATTTCTAAAACGTGAACAATTTATAAAGTCAGAATGCGTGAGTATGTAGCGAATTGTATTGTAATTAATTTCTATAAGGTATTTCCAATTCCAATTGTTAAAGAAAATAATCACTAAATTTTAATGAATTTTTTCAACTTTAAGTAACAAGGTTCACCATTTAAAAACAGTGGATTTCCAGATGCCATTGAGGTGATAAATGAAACTGGCATTTTGGGAAAACAGATCTAAAACAGGATTGCTTGTGAAATTCCCAATACTCGTGTGTTATCCTGTCATTATTAAAGTACTTACTTTGATACAGCAAACTGGACAAGCACATATTGACAGCATTATTGATACAATGTGAGTGACAAACAATAGGCACCAATAACAAAGGATATCAAGTGGAGCAAGGCCTACCCAGTCACTTTGATGTAGACCGTGTTTGGTTTGGATGGAATGTAATAATGTCCCAAGTTCTACTAACTCACAGACGACAGTGTCGCAATCAAATCTGGCAATACAGATTTTCAGAAATCAAAGATTAGTTTAAACTTCAATTGAATTTCTATCATATTAAATAAAATGTCATTCTGACTATGTGGTTTTCATACATAACTATCTCACTTAGTAACTGACTATAAACTATCAAAAACTAGCCACGATCTGCACAGTAACTCATTAAATATATTCTACGCTTAATTTATAATGGAAAAAGAATTGAAATATGCACTAAAAGATAATTTATGAAATGAATGGGTTTGGTATAGGAAATATACTTTTGTGTGTATTATAATCGGACCATATATTATATTTAAACAACTGCTTTCATTTATATGTTCACTGTTAGGTAACCGCAGCTTCACACTTAATTTCCTACGGAGCAACTGGAATGACATGGGGATATCATTTTTAAATGACATAACACTCCTGTGATAATTTATGCTCACTGTGATATATTCCAATGTACCGGCTAACTTTTTATACTTGATATTCTATAAGTTTAAAGAACAGTATTATAAGGCCGTTCCACTAATCTGCGAACTGTGCTCTCGACACGATGCGCAGAGACACAGACCGCATAATACATATGTACAGGTATAATTATTTTATTCCAAAAAGTTAAATGCATGTCTACTTTGTGGGCCACTAGATTGTTGTCTTTACTTGTACTCTCAGAATAAGTATCTTAAAGGATTAGTTTTTTGTAAACCTGATACATGAATTAGCACTGTATGCTCTAGCTTTCTAATTCTGTCCCAAGCATCCTGTTTTAGAAGTTAGTTGTAAGAATTGCATACATTTTTATAAACACAATCAGTATAGTATGACCCTTCACTCCAAAATGAACCTACTGAAGTTTTTTATCTGTCATAATAAATTGGTTTTTGTGTCTGGTGCATGGCATTGTGAATGTTTTAAATCGCCACGTGTTCACTGCGTTAGTTTTTTTCTCAAATCACAATTAGAGTGAATGATCCGTTGAGTCATATTAGTGCCTAGTCTCCGTTTTTGATTTTACGGTTACTGTATGAAATATCGTCTTTCAGTTAAAAAAAAAAAAAAACTTACTTTGAGTATACAAAATAAATGAGATAATTAGAACTCAGCACTCCTACTATCTATAGTAAAAGTCAGGTAATACTACTGTCAAGACTACTTGCAGGACATTATATGTTATTTTGTTCAATACAAAATTTTTATATAATTACTTTAATTTGGACAAAATTACGATTATGTATTACTGTGAAATACGGGCAATATATATATATATATATATATATATATTATATATATACCAAATTTTGTCAAAATCATTATATGGAAATCCATCCTCTAGATTTTGTGTAATTGAATATCCTTAGTGTATAAATGATCTAAATGAACTTAATAACTGTTGCCTATTACTGCATGAAACGATAAATAATGATAATCCCTAGTATGAAGAAGTATGTAAGAAGTGCCATTTTATTCTATTATCTATTTTGTCCTGAGAAGTTATAAAGGTGTTATATTTATAAAAATATTAGTAATTTTCATTTAAGTTGTATCTCTATTATAATGTTATGTCTAATACATATAAGGTAAAGATCTCATTCATTCACTTAGCAGTCATACTCCAGCTTACCGCTATCTAAGAATGCAGAAATTTGGCACACGTATGACTCATCACTTTAAAATAAAGTATTTTGATGAAGATTAAATATTAAAAAGGCTTGAAATGGGGTTTCAACTCCTAAGATAACTACGTTTTGTTTGTCAACTTCTCAATGACTTACAAAGATGAAATGTTTAGGCACGGGTCTCAAGCTCTCAACATATTTATAAAAGATTGTTCGTTAAGCTCAACCATCCATAGGGGTTAAAAAGGAGTCGCAACCCATAGATGACCTATAGTTTGCTTTATTAATTCGGCGTATTCTATAACCATATTATCTGACACACATGTGGAAAATGGTTTAAATATAAACACAAAAGCATTTCTATGAGGATCAACCTTCCATAACAGTTAAAAAATTGTGTAGTTCCTAGAAAATTAATAGTTTCTTTCAACATACCGTTGACCTAGAAAGATACATTTTCACAAATATGTTCCTTATATTAAATAAAAAGAAACATTTCTATGAAGCTCCATAGATATTGAAGTGGGATTGCGAACTATATCTTTATTTTCAGACTACTTAATGGACTAGATCGATGAAGTCTAAAATACATGTATCTTATATGCTTACATAGGAAAAATACGAGTAAATATTGCTTGTGAAATATCTTTTAAAAGAACCATACATTCTTTATCAAGCGGTAGATCTAAGTTAAAATACAGTGGCAATTTTTCAACTTTCAACACTCTTAGCAACGAACACTGAAATAGTATGTACCTTAAAGTGCATACTTCCAATATAAAATTATAATAGAGCCCCTTTACATTACACTAAAAGTACTTTAAACTAAGCTAACTACTGACACCATTCAGACAGAAAATAATTCAATGTTCTACTGAAATTGTTGGAGTTATTGTTTCATATAATGCGGAATGTTGCTGATAATATTGTATATTTCAATAGTAATCATAAAAACTGTTTCACCCCCCAACTTAGGGACCCCAAACATTGCCCTTTAACTTAAATTCCTATTATGTATACAGTAAACTTCTTTTCCACTCATGAATGAGTATTATGCAATTTAAAAATATGTTTATAACGTGTCATTCATTCGGTAGTAAAACTTGTGCAAAGCCGCGGGTAACTTTTAGTACGCTTTAAGAGAATTGGCATATTATTACGAAATAAATACTATTTAATCAAATGTGTTCAAATATTATAATTTTACAAAAAATCACATGTTTTGTTAATGTGATTACTATGAGATGTGATACCTAAATAATTATTAGGTTTTAATCATCAAAGCATAGGGTAAGCATAAAAGTAACATTTCTTATTTAAAATTTTTCTATAATCACTGCTGGTGTACAGTGGCTATCAAGTTAGAAATTGAAAATTTGAGAAAAATATATATTTTTAATTTAAACATTAACTATACCGTTTTGATCAGGACTGTAATGCAGATATCAAAGACAAAGATACTATCTAACTTTAGCCACAAAATTAATGACTTTTAACAAAACCTGCCTTAGTTTTTTTCTCAGAAGTAGTTTTCTTAGACCTGCGTTTGTATATATTGTCTTGATCGGAAAAATATCGTAATATTGAATCGTCAAAATTAACACAAAATTAATTATGAAACCTGTAATACCTTAGAGCGAAGTAAAAGTATAAGGGATGGAAGTGTAGGCTTTTTTAGTATATATATATATATATATATATATATATATATATATATATATATATATATATATATATATATGGTTTTTTACTAGGACTATTAGGCAAACTCAATCAAGGCGTTGGATGTATAACTTACTCTAATCAGAAGTGCTTATGCGCGCGCAAAGCCATTCTATATCTTCTCTAGACTTTCAACAATGACCGACAGTCATAAAGTGAAAAATTTATTTATAGGTCCCTTAACAACTTAAAGCTACATCTTACGTTACATCTTAAGCTCTTAACTATAAACACTTCAATAATAATGCACTTAAAATAAGCCTACTTCCGTTTCAAAATTACATCCAAATTGTGTTAACTTAAATGCTAAGGACTTTGACTTATCATTTCTCCACAATGGCCTAAAATACGTGAATTGTTATTACAAATAAGAGCTTTTTAATGAAATATCATGAAATAAATATCATGAAATATATCACAAACTTAATGCCATGATTAATCCACAATATAATGACTAATTTTGTACATTATTTTGATAGTTCAGGTTTAGAGTAAAAGAATCTGCAATAAGCTTTCCAAAGATCCAAGTTCAAACAAGGAACAAACTTTTACAAAGTTCGAAGATCCGTTGCAAACTACAAAGTACTTCGGCAGGTATATTGCTTACTTTAAGTTAGAACTTGCTTCATAACACTATATCTGACGTAAAATTATATAACATCATATGCTTTCAAACAATGGTTTTACTTTATTGGGTTGTTTTTATAATAATCTCTATACGGAGTTAAAAGTTTGAGAGAATTAAAATAAAACTTTGTGTAGTTGACCAATTTTAACTTGTTGAGGATAAAATGAATGAGTATGATTCAGTTGTCATTATTTTATAATACAGACTTTCTAACTGAATAATGTAAACTACTCGCTTTTGAGGAGGTCCTACTCAAGTTATGACACTAAAGCTAACATAACTGAAATGTTTAAAATATATTAAATTTTGCAAGATCATTTTATTGGTAAATCCAATTAATGTAGATTCTTTAAGTTTTTATGTCACTATTTTTTGGAAAGTTCTTTATTTTATGCTAGATTTAAAAATCGTCATAACAACAGCTTTGTACGATCGCCTTTATAGCCTCAAATAGTCTACTAATGGACCAGTACGAGATGTCACCAAGACAGTGGCACATGGCATGTAACTTGCTTCGACTGCACGTGACTTTTTATTATAATCTTTATTGTGATTCTTGTAATCTATCTATGTACAAGACTTTTAAATATTGTCCAGATCTTATTTGACATTCTGTTCAGTTTCACCCTCATATACTAAAAACTATAATCCAGATTAACCACATAAATTATTTTATGACTACTATATCGACTATACGCAAATATCAGCGGTAATTGTTGCTGTTAGTAAGTAAGTTAATAGTCCCTTTAAAATATATTAAGTTACAACAGGGTATTAAAGAAACTGCTGTAAGCAGCATAAATTTTTAAATGCCTTGATTGTAAGAAACATTATTTTACAGATTGTGTCAACAAATTGCGACACAAAGTATGATATTAATGAGAAGGTTGGCAAATTTTCAATTCCACTAAGCGGTTTACTCGTATAACACTTAGAAGTAATTTGACCTTTTTTGAATATGGCTTAATTATGTTACAATTTTAATAAAGTTACTTTAAAGGAAGGCCTGTTGAAATGTATCTTTCAAAACTAATTCAATTAACTCAAAGCATTGTAACTGCCTACCAATTAAGTCCTAATTGATTGTATCCCGTATATACTTTCAGAAGCCATCCTTTCCTGAAAGCAAGAAGCTTTTATGAAAAATGGTTAGTCATATAATTTGTATCACTTTCCAATTTCTAAAATTCTAATAATGCTCCACCGGGGTATATAAAAATAGCAATAAACTAAAAAATCGTATTTTTATATTAATATTGATGTCTAGTAGATCAGACGTATTTATTTCACACTCCAACTATAAATGGACTAAACCACAAAAAAAAGAAAAATAAAAGTAAACGGTTTTAGAAAAAAAGCTGTTCAAAATTTGTTTGTTTATATATTCTTAAAAGTTGCAAACGCCACTAAAGCACCGAAAATAACTTAGTCTGGGCAAAGATTACAACGGCGGAACGTAGGCACCTTTTGACAAAAGTAGGTTTCTCAGAGCGAGTATGTGTATATGTCAAAATATATACACAACAGCAAGCCAAACTCGACAATGCTATGTGAAAAATAATTGATTATAAACAGAAATACTCCTTCACACACTAAATCTAATATAAAATTCATTAGAAATATTTTAAACATTTGATCTATTAACAATTAACACTAAAATAAAAATGTACCTTTAAAATGTCTACTTCCGATTCATAGGGCTTAACTACATTACATAATTACCCGAGGCTTCACACGCAATTTCGTCTGCTTTGCACCTGTATGAGTACTTATGGTCCGAGTTAATTATATTTCCGACGCCAATGTTGAATTTGACTTCTTCCCTCGATCAAGAAAGTATGATAAAAATGTTTTAGTCGAGGCTATTACAATTACTTAATTCTTAGTATGTTTTTTTCCACAGGTTATTTTGTTTTGTTTTCCGATCAAGAAAATACATATCACAGATTAGAGAAGTCTACTTCTGTCAAAAGAGTACTAAGATGGGTTTTATATCAGTCATTAAATTTATAGAAAAGTTGTTTAACATTTTACAACATTTAGAGCTGGAATGGGTATATTAAAGTCAAAAGAACCGTCTAGGCCTATACTCATCCCAGTGACCATAACAATGTCCATGTAAAATTTCAGTGCGGTCAGTTCTTTATCATTTATAATATTTTAAGGATATGTGGTTTTCTAAGACTCCTAAGTAATTAAAATTTACCCCCCCTTCCCAGAATTAGGGCAGCTCTAGCGTTACTGAAATTATTGGAGCTGTTTTTTCTGTTTGTCTTACTAGTTTGTTTAACTTTTTAGGCTAAAAACACTGTTTCATTTTCCGAATACAGGGCTTCAAAAACATTGCTCTTAACTCTTAAAGTCAAAATATTTTCAAATAGATCAGGACATTGGAATATTTCCAAAGACTTTCAATTACGTTCAGGAGTGTTTATTATGCCATTTAAAAAGTATATGACTATGACGTATCTGTATTTATATGAATCTGCTTGCAAAGCAGTGAGTAGCTAGCTGCCAGGTAGTTAAAAATCAGTTACATAGTATAATAAAGCTCAATTGAAATTAACAAACAAAATTTACAGTGAAGTTTAATAGCGTATTTTATTAATTTGAATGATACAGTACCAGATTGATATTGAATTACTTAGTAATTACAACAGTTATCGAGGTGAATTTTGTGTTAAAAACTGCGTAAGCTCGAACATGGATTCGTATTTGGCAAAGAAAATATTAATCATTTTTAAACTATATCACAAATAAAACACAATAAAATTTGGAAGGATTTGCAGTAAAATTTTATTGAAAATGGTATACGTTGTTATGTAAATAAATCATCCTTTTAACTGTAATACTCAGGCTTCTTTCTTTAAGCTTACATCTGTCTCAATGCATCTAACTTTTATGAAGACGTTAAATGTTTTAGGCGGGTAAAGTGACGTTACATCAGATATTATTCAGTCAAAAGCCGAGGCGACGCGGTGGATCGGTCAAGAAACAAGGTGATTGATGGAGCTGCTGAACATGACGTTAACAGCTGCGGCTTCTTGAGATATAACTTAGGAAACTTTCACATCTGGGTTATCAACAGGTGAAGTGACAGTTTAGGTCAAAAAGCGAAGTATGATTGATGGTCATGAACATTCCGTAATTTTAATAACATATCTGTTTTAATAATTTATATTCATAAAACACCATATTCTGTTACTTTTGTTGGGCTATTGAACCCTCATTCTGTGTTTGATTATATTATGTCTATATCTCCATGTATATAAAGTAGACGTATTTTACAATGTAACTATTTATTCCGGGAAAACATATGTGAATGAGGGTAAAGCTTTTTTTGCTTGTACGTGCTTGATACGATTGCGTTGTTTCGATTGTGATTACAGTGAACTTACACTTTGCCTTACGTTTACTTTGTGTTTCCTTCACTTCAAATTATCACTGTGAATACGAAACTCCATAAGAATCAGTTGCACCCTATCGTATTTAACGGATCACTGCTGAACTGTTATACAAATCATTAGAACTAGGATTCATTTTTGACAGTTTGTCTGCAATCAAACTTCAAAGACGTCACTACGTTCCGTTCCTTCTGTCGCCACAGCCTTCTAGATTTCGTCTATTTTGTGCATGAAGCATGCTTTATACATAGAATTTATGCTATTAGCTTCTTAACTGTCATTTACCTCCAAGATTTTTATTGCTTGTCGTTTTTATTACTCATAATGGCTCTCAACCGTAAGAATTATTGCATGGTATGCATGAAAAAAGTTCTTGATTCGGAAAAAGTTATATGTTGTGGTGTGGTGGAGCATGCGATCGATAGTTTCATGTGGATTGCGTGAGGATTCCAGACGCTGATTATCCAAAGCTGGCCAATGACTCCAAGTTCAAATGGCTATGCAATCGTATTGACTGTTCGCCTGATAATGTCCCACCAATGTCCACATTGATATCACGGATAATTGAGTTGAACAAAAATGTAGAAAATCTCATACATAAAGTTGAAGGCCTGAAGAATGATGATATAGCTCCCATTAAGAACGACATCAAATCAATTAACGAAAAGTTAGGCTTATTGAAACCTTGCTTGGCAGATTCGGAAAAGCGGATAGAGGCTTTAGAGAAGGAAATTTACTGATCAAGTCTGAAATCGATTAATACGGAGACCATTCTAAGCGAGATCCAGGATCGTTCAAGACGAGAATCGAACATGATCTTTTATAACATCAATGAAAGTACCAGTAAGGATGTGACGCTGAGGCAAAAGTATGATTGTCAAAAAGTAACGGAAATTGTGTCATTGGTTTTTAACAGTGTTGACACTGCTGGAATCAAGGCTTTTAGGTTGGGTAAACCCAACAAGGATGTTAAACTCCCACTTAAAGTGATCTTCCCCTCCATGGATGACGCCAGATTGTTGATGAACCGGTTCTCGCAGGAGAAGCTAGCGGAAGCAGATGATGCATTTTCCGAAGTGTCTATTAGTAGGGACAGAACACCAAAGGAGAGAGCGTATCTCACAAATCTGCGAAGAGAGCTGAAGGACTGTCAAGATAAGGGAGAGCGGGACATCACCATCAGATATAAAAATGGCACTCCTAGTATTGTCAAAAGCAATTCAAAAAATGTTTAAGAATCAACGGTCAGCATGATCTCTATGTGTATTTCCAGAATTTCAATAGTATTAGGACTAAGTTGGATATATTAAAAAGGTCTCTTTCTTGTTGTTAATACGACATTATTATCCTTGTTGAAACTAATCTAATGGACAATATTAGTGATATGGAGGTGGGATTTTATGGCTACAAGGTATACAGGGCTGATTGTTCCATTTCGACTAGCTCCAAGCTAAGTGGAGGTGGGGTTTTGATTGCAGTCAGCAATGTTTTAATCTCTTGGAATGTTGAGACTCCGAGCTGTTCGGTTGAATGTGCTTTTGTTGCTGTCAAGCAATCTCAAAATGTTTTGCTTGTAGGAGGAGTTTACTTACCACCTAATCAACCTGCTGTTCAGTATGTTGACTTCTGTGCAGCCTTTGAGGAAATAATGCTCAACAATGACTTTGAAGGAAACGTTCTTCTTTCGGGACATTTTAACTTGCCCCATACTGATTGGAATGATACTGAAGGGACGCTTACTGATCAAGTAGCGCGACCTGTTTTTTTGAGATGTGCAGTCTATTCAATCTTCGTCAACTATATTTTGAATGATCGAGGAATTATTTTGGACCTAGTTTTTTCCCCAAGAGCAGATAAAATGGTAAGTAAAGCACTGGACCCAATCTTGCCAGTGGAATCTCATAACCCTCTTCTGGAAATTGATACCGTCTTCATGGGCCTTAAATCTGCTATACGTACCTCCTCTGTGCCAGACTACAAGAAATCTAACACCCATGAGGTGTTCAACTGGGTTCAGAGTTTTTTATATCCACAAGTTGATGTGCCAAATATGGTTGAACATAATTTTACTAGTTTGTGTAGGGATCTCTCGGAAGTAATAAGGCGATGCACACCTCACAGGATTGTGTATAGAGGGTCTTTTCCTTTTTGGTTTACTCCCGAGCTAAAGAGGCTTGTTATCTTGAAGAAGAAGTTGCATAGAAGTTACAAACAATTTCCAACTGATCGAAAATATATGGAATTTCAAAAGGTGCGAACTCAGTGTAAACTATTATCTAAGGCCTGTTACAGCAACTACATTAATCAGGTGGATAGCAGCCTTCAGACAAACATAAAGGCATTTTGGGGGCACTTCAATAGAACTAAGAAGCATGCGCAGGCTCCACCTAAAATATTCCTGAATGACAAGTCAACAGAAAAACCTGAAATGATGTGGAGTCTCTTCTCTGAGTTTTTTGCATCCGTATACCAATCGACAACCAGTACTCCATCAGACTACGATTTTAATACAAATTTGTCCTTGGGCGGTTGCCATGTCACGTGTGAGGAGGTTGAGACACGCTTATCCCGGCTTGACGAGAACAAGGGACCAGGACCAGATGGTATTCCTCCTGCCATATTGAAGTACTGTGGTGGCATACTTGCTCCCCACATTACAGATTATTTCAATGCATTGATAAGTCTTGGTATCTTCCCACAAATTCTCAAACTTGGATACGTGGTGCCTATCTTCAAGAGTGGAGACCAGTCAGGTATCAAAAACTACAGACCAGTGGTCATTCAGTCTTCGCTTGCAAAACTGTTTGAGGCAGTTGTTCTGTATAGATTGTCATTCTCTTTGAAGAACTGTATTGTTCCCATCCAGCATGGTTTTATGAGAGGACGCTCTGCTTCAAAAAACTTGGTGCTTTATCAAGATGATATCGTCAACGCCTTCTCCCGCAACCATCAAGTGGACTCCATATACTTAGACTTATCAAAGGCGTTTGACCGTGTGTGTCACACACATCTTCTTGGAAGCTGAATGGACTTGGTATTACCGGCTCACTGTTATCCTGGTTTCAATATTACCTGCAGGGACGATATCTGACTGTGAGATTTGCTGGACCTGGGTCAGTTCAATTTGCTGCTTATCCTGGGGTTCCACAGCGCTCCCTCTTGGGACCCATTCTGTTCTCTGTATACATAAACGATCTAGTCGAGTGATTCAAGGGTCACGTATTCTGATGTCTGCGGATGACTGATAAAATATACAGATAAATAATGTCGCTTCAGGACTGTAGTTCTCTTCAATGCGACTTGAATGCTATTGTAGAATGGTGCTGCCGGAATGATATTTTCCTAAATAACACAAAAAGCACTGTGGTGTCTTTCCATCGTATCTCCACTCCTGTTTTGTTCGCTTACTCTGTGAATGGCACCTTGTTGGCTCGCTCTCTGGTCTTCACCGACCTTGGTGTAACTTTTTCGTCGAGTTTGAACATGGAAAGTCAATGTAGATTCTTGGAGCATTGGAAAAAAACGGTTTATTGTAGTATCACTAGATAAAAGAATACAAGATTTTCCAATATATAATTTTTTATTTTGTGCAAGACCTTTCTGAATCAAAGATTCCATCATCAGGCACTTCAAAAATTATCAAATGTTTACATTTTTGTAATAATAATTAATTTTATAATAACATATGTTAAACAATTTGGATGTACGGTTAGCCAGTATAAAATATTTTATCAGAATTAAATTTTAATTTTTGTATAAATTGAGATGAGAGTAAAACTGAATTTTGAATTGGTCCATCTTCATTATTGATAAGTTTTTCTTGATTTATGTTAATGTAAAATGTTTTCCAAGCATTTAAGTGTATTGTAACTTCTTTTAATAATCGTAAATTTTTATTAGAGATTGTGTGTCCAGATTCAATACAGTGATTCGCCAGTGATTCAGAAAGGCCTTGCACAAAATAAAAAATTATATATTGGAAAATGTTGTATTCCTTTATCTAATGGTACTACAATAAATGGAAAGTCAAGTTTCAAAGATAACCAAAATAGCCAATGCCACTCTTGGTTTCATAATTCGAGTCTCTAGAGATGGGGTTTCTCCTTGAGCTTTGAGGAGATTGTTTGTGCACCTGGTGCAGCCATTGTTGGAATATAGTTATCCCGTGTGGTCCACTTACACCTTTGGACTCATCAGCCTTATTGAAAGTGTACAAGTACGTTTCTTGCGTCTTGTTGGACTGCGTCTGGGCTATGCGTACCGAGAAGTGCCCATCGAGGAACTCCGACAGAAGCTTCATCTTCCTACCTTAAGGTCCAGACGACTGGTTGCTGACATCGTCTTCCTTCGGGGAGTTCTTACTGCGGACTGCGGAGATCGATTCAACAGAGTTGTTGAGTAGAGTCAACCTTCGTTGTTCTTGCCCGTCACGCTCGAGGGACTTGTTCGAGAGATGGATGGCATCACTCGACGCAGTACGCCTTCAACAGTACACTGTAAAGATTACACCGTATCCCGCGTGGTTTGGATTTTTTTAGATTGAGTTTGCCGGCCTTTAAAAGGGAATTGTTCAAACTG
Source organism: Homalodisca vitripennis (assembly GCF_021130785.1). Taxonomy (NCBI): domain Eukaryota; kingdom Metazoa; phylum Arthropoda; class Insecta; order Hemiptera; family Cicadellidae; genus Homalodisca; species Homalodisca vitripennis. The sequence continues at coordinate 134,576,291 of NC_060207.1, forward strand.
TATGCCACATGAACATTTTTATTGTTATTCCTTGTGCATTTTTGTAACTCATTTTTTATTTATTTTTCGTTGTTGTTGATTCTGTCAGCTTGGAATGTGAATTGTGGTGAGGGGGTTCTGATATTTAATGGTTTGTTATTGATGCTGTTTTAATCACTCATTAAAAAACCTGTTTGATCTTTTCCTTTTATTTGAATGCCAATAGTTATATCTATTCCAATATTGTCGTAAATATTTGCATGGCCTTATATTTAGCATGGATTTCCACTTAATTTGTTATTATTAGCTTGGGTTTGTTTGAAGGTTTGTTTGTAATTTTGGGTATCTTTTCATGTTATTTATACTATAATCGATTTATATTTATACTATCATTGCATGTTACAATCGCTTGTTAAATTTTTCTCATTCTATTGGACATGCTCGCCATATACTTTATTGTAATTACTATTGTTAAAGGTGTTGACCGTTGAATAAATAAATAAATAAATATGGATCGAATAAAAACAGAATCAGTACTGAACGTCCAACTTATTATTGAGGATAAGACTTTAAATGTTTAAAGTTAGGAACGGATGTATCACGAGTGCTTCTACAACAATGTATTGAAATGTTATGATTTTAAACTTGCAAAAAAACAAGACTTAAAATCAAACTGATTTTAACTAAAGATATCTAAGTGCACTGAATAAAGTGTTTACATTTTCACTTGTCATCTGTTCAGTGATTATGATATATTATTTTGCTCTCTTATCTCTGAGTTGATACTCGTTGTATTAAACCTGGTTGCCATTAAACAGTTTTAGATGTGTTTGTATTGTAGTTTTCTTCAACAAATAGTGTAATGGTACAGGGCTTTTCTCCACTAACTTCAATATATAATCTTATTGTAATATTAAGTATTCCCTCAAAGCGCATTTTTACCGCGAGAAAGCCAGTGAAATTGTTTCTTCTGCGTATAAATATTGACTTAAGGCAAAGAATTTCTTATTACCTGCAAGAAAATAATGTCTTCCAAACTAGAATCGAAGTTATAAGTAACATTCAAAACTAATTTAATTAGAAACGAACTCAACGGTATCATAAAAATCATCCAAAATATATCTAAAGATAATTTAGAATTAGATACGCAAAAGAAAATCTCAAAACTTGTCAAACTGAGACCATCGAAATATACCATCAACAACAAAGATACTAATACAATATATACAGGAAATGTTATATATCTGTCATGTAGGGTAATGGGTTAAACAGGAACTGAAATTTTATCCCAATTATTAAATATTTTGTCTGGCCTAATCTACGAAATTAGTGGAAATAACTGTCAAGTCAACTGTTTTCCGGCTATCTGGTGATCAAGGTGACTGTCTGTTATCAAACAAAATTCCTGCCAAACCAAAACTTCATAAGGAGGAACACTAAGGTTGCATCGATCCTTAGGAAAGATGATTAAGTTGAAATCTTACCATCCGAAAAAGGTATCGGACTGTTGTACTAGACACAGTATCGTACAAAGAGAAAATGATGGAAAATTTTAACACTGGCAAACACTGTACTAAATAAAGATCAAACTGATGTTTTTACTGCATAATAGCCAAAACCATTGATGAACATAAAAAAACATTTTACAGAAAATATTAGATCAAAATCAACTCGTCGTCATTCCAAAGTCCTACACATGTATGGGCCCATAAATACCACAGCCCTGCGAAAAACGCTCATCTTGAAACGTTTTATTACGTTAAGACTGGGTAACGGTTTCAACCAAGCTAAGTTAACATACTGTCTCTGTATCACGTTCATCTTAAATCTATTAGGCACTAGGGTGGCTGTTGTGTTCACAGTTTATTCCCGCAATGTTTTTATGTAACTTATAATTTTGAACGCCCGCTATCAGGAAATCTAAAAAAAAAACAGGTACCTACAACAATCATGTTGTATATGACCTGAGAATTTTAATATACATTTCTTTTGTTTTTCATTAAAGTGCATAAAAAAACGTTATATGTTCCTTTTCCAAACTCTGAAAATGGCCAACACCTTAAAACCTCAGAAGATATTGAGAAATTTAGGTAATGATAGTTTTAATTATCTACTATACCAAGATCTTTCTTTTACTCCTTCTGGGTCTATATAGGGGCCTGTAAACTCCGATTCCCCGACTGTCGCCTTACTGACTCATTGTTTTTAACACGCCGCGGTACCACAGGAAATTCCAACATTGATTTTATTGTTAGTGTTTAACTTTAGCTTTTAGTGTTGGGACGTGTTTATACTCTGGCGTATGTGCAGTGATAACGCTTGTGTTAATTCTTTTCTGTATGCACTTCAAACTATTCACGGATATGATTATTATTGTTTTAGTGGCAGTCTGTTGACACACGTTGTTGGTTTTATTTTTAAGTTTAAATTAATAAGTATATTTATTTATTTAAATTTGAACAACTAAAGGAAGTACCCCTCTTTTATTCTCGGATTTGAAACCCTCGGAACGTAGTGTATACCCTTTGTCACATATTTGAATTCCAATTATCCTATCAAACCATCCGTGGTCAATAACAAACATTAAACAAAGACGGTTCCAATTAATGAATTCCTCGGTTTCACGTTCATCGTACAGTACGGAGTGGCCATAAGCCATATTATCCAAACGGCAGTTTCTCGTGTACTAGCCGTCTTCAAGTTTATTGACTATCCTGGCCAAGTTTTCAGTCATGTTAAATTTTCTGTCCGTCTTATTTCTTAACTTTAAACAAAGTTTCCAAGAAGCAGGTTTATTATTCAGGTATAGGCTACTTCCTACGTAAAAATTTACATTACTTTTCAATCAAATGAAATTACTGTGATAAATGTAAATTATTAACATAGTTATTACTAAAATATATTAATCTTCTAAACTAAAAATTTCTTTATTAACGGAAATCGATAATGTCAATTTATATGATACTTGTACACTTTGTATAGGGCAAATAAATTGTGTCTTTAAGTAAAAGTAATAAATTTTGAAATATTAAAGTAGTTATTAATACAAAAATAATGTTAAACTACAAAAAAGTACTTGTTTTTATTAAAAAATCACAATAAATTATACTCTTTTTATTTTCTTTTATTAATAATTATATAATGCTGCTTTATGTTATAATATATTTATATTACATGTTACTATGTTGAGTACATTGCTTCACTTACTATAAGACAGCTACAATGAGAAGAAAAAGTATACTAATATGTTAAACTATGTAATTAGGTTATAAACACAATAAGCTTAAAAAATATTACACTGAGCACTGTACGTAAGCTTAGACCTATACAAAGCATGTAGTACAAAGGTCGGTTACTCTCACAAAACTGACCAATACTTTGATTTTGACTGTGTCTAACAGCCCGTCTTAATCACAGCTATCTGTTATTCTTGTGTTCAGGTAGAGAAATTGTAATAACAGATAGATAAGCTGTGCCGTCTCAGATAAAATAAACGGATTCTTTCCTGTCCTGCCTTTACCCTGTTCAGATCCATGACAGCTTGTAATGTAAGTTTTTAAAATACTCGGAGTGAAAACAGTGGGTAAACTGTATAATACAAATAAAATACACCATATCTGTACCTATATTTTACACGTGTAAAGGCTAGAATTCTTTTCTATGAGCGCAATAATATTGTCTTTTAAAAATCTATCGTAACACATTTATATTATTTTTAATGTTTCAATATTTAAATATCAATAAGCTGTGAATTCAATTATATATTGTTTCATAATAAATTACAGATTCCCTTAGCATGTATAACGTTTATAAACTTTACAAAAATCACAGATAAATAAAACACATATGATTTGAGCTAAGGTACAACATGCGGGTCTCAAAGATAGAAGACGTAACCCGCAAGACACTAGGCATGATGTTCCCAGTAGAGGTAATAACATGATTATGTCCTATTTGACATTTGACCTGTACTGCAAGGTGAACGTGGAACCGAATAGAATAGTATATTATATCAAATCGTATTCCTTTTTCCTAGCTTTCTAGCGTTAGTTTATAAGCGTTTAATCTTGAATACTAATTCAAGTTCTTGAACTTTATTTTATTTTCAAGGTAAAGATGCAAGATAAATAAAATATACATATTATGTACTCAACAATTTTAAATACATTCCCATAAAATTCCCAAATAAGTCTTTATTATACACGTAAACAATCGTTTCCATGGGTTAGGTAGTGGTTGTTAGCTTCCAAGGTAATCCTATAATAATATTTCATCACTATGTATGGTAATGGCTGCTTTCCAACACAGCTGAGTTCTGCGAAAGTCATCGTTTCCCATGTGGTTATTTCAGCTGATTTCCCTTGTTGCAAACATTACTTTCCTCAATTCTTTCCCTATATACACAATTATTTCCCTATGTAAATATTTATTATCCCTATATAAACAATTTAAATTTATTATTAGTCGTTAGAATCCTATATTCCAACCACCGATGTTATAGAACCATAAATTATAGTTATGTTTCTCTATGAATAATTACTTTAACTATTACTTTCATATGTTCTTATACAAAATTTATATGATTTTTGCTTCGCGATGAAAAGTATCGTTCAATACTCGTTTCGAACAATCTATGTACAGTTAGATGACATTTTCCACATTCGGCTTCGCCTCGCACATATATGCAACCCGCCTGCAATTGGTCGTTTTCAGACTAAATTTAAGTGTACTAATCACTACTATAGTGTTTACTACATATCGTAGGTTGTAATTTACATTTTAGTTATTCATAGGTTGCACATGATTGAAGAAATTAATGATGAAAACAAGATTTATTCCGTGCATTTTATTACACCACATTTGGATTAAACAAGAGATAAGGTATAAAATCTATCTTTAGTACACTTTCATAGATGAAACATTCATAAAGTGGCACGTTTCTTTGATGTAAGGAAATGGTAACACCTTTAACTTTTAGATTAAAAATGGGGAAAACAACATTTAATTATTAGTATAATACAAAATTCACTATAAGAGTAAAATACTTAAGTGTAGATAAGAAGTTATATTTATAGATATTTGATGATCATTTTAAACACTAATGGAAATTCAATTTCAATTGTGGCAATAATAAGCTTGAAACTTACAAGATTGCATCGTTCATGGCTGCCATAAAGCAAAGTTTTGTTCGCACAGTATGCAGTGATCTCATATTTTAGTTTTATTTTACACAAACCTGTGCTCGTTACTAGCTATTAATATATTTAACTGGCATGCGCAGTTTATTTCTCTATTCAATTTTATAGTCAATAACCCACCTACAGGAAAGGCCCTCACATGCTTTGTAGAGAGTTAGAAAACCGCATCTGCACAATTTGATTTATTTTTGGTAATTGATTTATTTATTATGGTAAAGCCAAACCATAAAACTAACAATGTCATTTCAGGTCATATATTTGTCCAAACCATAAAACACTGAATAGGAACCAGTCCGGATTATAAATCTTTTTTGTTAAGAAAGTTTAATTCAAATCGGTTCAATAGTTGCGGAAACATTAGGGTACATTTATGAAAATCTACAAATACACAGGTCGAACGAGAAACATTCGAAAAAGTAGCTTCTACAATGTAAGTTGTATTTGTTTTTCTTTACAATTGTAAAATAAATATTATAGAGAAAATAATTAAAGATATCAAATCGTACTAGTGACGAATCTACCAGCTTTGTGTTGGAAAATTAATACCTTTAAGCTGTGAAATGTGTAGCTCTATCTCATTTTTAGAGTTTCCAGAAAACTCTTCACCAACTAACTTAGCTCATATCAGTAATACCCTCCGGCTTGAACGTGGTTTAATGAAAAATGTAATAACGAGAGATGATGTCCTTTATTTGGATTCCAGCACGCGATACAAAAGATAGTTTATCCTTTGTTACTACTAGATAGAGGTCTTTTCGTTAAACCAGACTGTGTTTAAAGTTGATTAGTTCTTGTTGTTAAATTTTAGTCTCCTAAAATAATATTGACTAATATCTATGTAAAACCCTCTTAAATAATTTTCTTATAAAATAAAAATATGACTGCCTTGCAATATGTGTACCACTGAAAAATATTAATTGAGAATATTATAATGATTCAAGATTCAAGATTATTTATTGACAGTACACAATATATATGTAATGAGTCTCGTAAAATGTAGAATACAATAATAAAAACTATTGTAAAGTACAATGACAAGATAAAGTTAAACTGTATTCTTTAAGTATTACACTATAATTATGGTTAAAATTACATAAAATTTAAAAAAATAATAAGTCACACAACAAGTTAAAAGAGCAAAAAATAAACAATAATAAAATCACACAAAGAATTAAAAAGTCATTAAAATGAATAAAAAGTACTCATTAGTAGAATAAATAGGGTTCTTAATGAGAAAGACTTTCATTGACTGTTTAAACTTGTTCTCAGGTAGGTTTCTCGTGCCTATTAAAAGAATATTGTCAACTTTTAGTGGCATGACCTCAAAGTTCTTCAGTGTTTTTGAATATTTATTATATTTAATAAACAGGTAATTACCTTGTGATTAAACAATTTAATATGTAGATAGAAGTTACAATGAGCATTCATTTCCTAACAAATAAAGACTTACAATGGTATCAAGCTTGGCCCACATATCTATCTAACCGCCTTTTTCTGAAGTACTAACATCTTATTGACAGAGTGATGGTCACCCCACAGCACTATTTAGCATATGATATATGGCTAAATATGTAACCATAGTGTACAGATATAAGGGCTTTTTAATATACACACATGCTAAGTACTCTTAACATGAACATCCCTTTTGACACACTCCTCACAACAGACTCAATGTGACTTTTTTGTGTTCTATTTAGAAAAGAACAAAATAATGAGTGACACTAATCCATTTAAAGACAAAATAATTTATTGGTTTAGATATGTGGATGATATATTATGTCTTTTCAATGGAGATGAGAACCAGGCAGAACACTTTTTAACATTTCTCAATTCTATATCACCAACAATTAAGTTTTCTAAAGAAATCCAAAAAGTCAAAATTAACTTTCTTGATATAAGTATTTCTAATCTTAATGGAAAGCACTCATTTGAAATTTATAGAAAAACAACCCAAACAGATCTTCTAATACCATCATCCTCTAACCATCCTTGGAAATACAAATTAGCAGCATTTCACTCAATGGTAAACAGAATGTTAAATATACCAATGAGTGATGAAAATAAAAATAAAGAAATAAAAATAATAAAATACCTAGCTGTCAAAAATGGATATCAACCCCAAATTGTAGACAAAATGATTAAGAAGAAAACAAGAAAAATTAATAAAACCAACAAAATACTACCTAATCATAATACTACAGAAATTCAAAAATATATATGTGTACCATTCAATACTAAATTAAACAAAGCTGTTCGAAAAACCTTTCAAAATTCAAAATTCTCCATCAGTCACCAAACAAGAAATAATACATTTAAACTTATTGAAAACAAAGTCAACTAAAATGATGACAAACAGGAATTATACAAACAATCTGGAGTATACAAAATTAACTGTAGTGACTGTGAAAGCTATTATATTGGGCAAACTGGAAGAAATTTTAATAAAAGGTTTAAAGAACACATACAAGCTTTAAAAACAAATAACATGTCTACAATAAAATCAAATTTTGCTGAACACCTATTGGAGACTGACCATAACTACACAAATATTGAAAAGAACATGGAAATTTTAGATATCGAAAAGAAAGGAGAGAAATTAAACACAAAAGAAGAATTACACATTTATCTAAATTATAATAAAGATCCTCATAACATTTTAAATAGTAATCTGAAAAATAAGACAAATCCAATTTTTGAAAAAATTAAAATATTAAATACAGATTACTAATAAGAAAATTACAACTGTGTCATTTAAATTTAACATATGTTTAAAGGTCCACATGTGTATATCTCATTGTTTATTATTTATTTATTTATTTACACTGAAGATGGTTAAAAACCGAAACACGTGTATGTAATAAAAAGTTTTAATTTAAAGGGTTTTAGTTATTTTCATTACATTAATATATATATATATATATATATATATATATATATATATATATATATATATACAGTTATGGGTTAACACTACTACTATGGGTTAACACAACACCCTATAACGTAGAATTAGTATTAATTATATAGTCTTTCAAAGATGCGAAATTAAAATTGTTATTACGTAAGATTCAAATATATTTGTTGGAAAACCGATTTGAATGTTTCAACATGCATTAACTGAAACAGAAAGATTATGGTTGGAATTTTTGAACAATTTATCTGCTAAATCCTTTCTTTTTCATATTTTCAGCTTCAAGAATGTTATGTTAAATCAACTTAATTTATGGTCCACAGTTTTCGTATTTCATTAGTGTTGGATACTATTTAAAGACTAATGTAAACCGGTAGGCCCTACACCGGTGTAACATTTTACACCGATATATGTATAGTAGTAAATACTACCAAAACATATGAAATGTTACAGGAGAGTCTAAATCAGATATTATACCACTAGTATTTTTCATGATATAAATTGATTGGATAGTACTTGTTTGTTGTGTGACAAAGAAAGGACAAACTGTTGGTCCTTTGTGTAGTTTCAGAGAGGTTAAGAGCCCCAATATCCTATTACGTGCTGCTCTATATTCTACCGCAACACAAGCAATCACTGACCAGTGTAGCCTACAAGTATTCCATTACCTGCGTCCGTTCAATCTCACCCTATCAGATAACTAGCTTTCTAGCTTTATGTTATCTAGTTACTATGACATAATACTGATGTACACTGTAGTATCCATAACAATAATCAATTTTATTATAAATATGTAAAGGTTATTGAAGCTGTTGGGACGTATTTTACAACATACACGGTATAGAATGGCTAGTTCTATTCTGTATTTAACATTATCAAACAGATTTTTTTAAATTTTTTTATTACATTGATTTAAAATAAAAAATCATGACTCGTCACATATCATTTCAGAACCTTATTATATAGAGCAATTTATATAAAGTAATAATAATTGCATGTCAATGACTCATCCTACCCATCCTAGTAGTTATAAACAAAATTATTCAGTGACAGTTAGTTTCAGATTATTATTATTATTTTATATGTACAACTAACAAATATCATTAAAAGTTTGATTTATTAATTTAATCTCAGTCCATGTTCTTGTAATTTAAATTACGTTCCTTAGAATTTGCTAATGGTTTTATTGTATACTAGCGGACCCGGCGCGCTTCGCTGCGCATTTCAATAAGTTTCCCGCGGCTTCGCACGCAATTTCCCGTTGAAAACAGTACACTATATTCACTTATTCATTTTCTATCACATTCTAAACATTGCTGAGATAATTGATAGTCGTTCCTTCGTGAGCTTCTTGGGCGCATTATGAAGGTATGTACCACATTCCTGATACTTCTGTCAAAAAAAAAACAACTAAGGTTGATTTTATAACATTCTTTATATTTGTAGCCAACGTAAGATAGTAATTATGATATCTGCATTGCTCTTCTGATCAAGCATGAGCATGGTTTATATTAAATAAATATTGCAGTTAAAGGTGAATTTTTACGTCAAATTTGAATTGTATTATCTGGATAGTAAAGTCTATGTTTAACAGTGATTGCAGAAACAGTTTAAACAAAATTTGTCGTTTCTCTTAAGCTTACTCTATGCTTTAAAACTATAAGTGTAAAGAAATTTATATATAAATATATTTTTTGTCGCATTATATATGTTTACAAAGAACAGCTGATTAAAAATTTTAAAAGATTCTTTCACTTAATAACATATGTTTGCTGCAATGCATTTCTTACGGGTATTTCTGTAACCAGTGGGGCGGAATCCTGAATCGGGAAAGGGATAAAAAGTATCCTATAACCTTCTACAGATCAAGACGAACAAATTAAAAAAAAAATTAGGCGAATCCGTCCAGCCGTTTGTGAGTGATGCTGTTACACACGAACAGTTTCATTTTTATATATATAGATATCTCAATACCTTGTCAGTAAACGTAAAATTAAACTATATGCTAATTTAAAAATAACCGTTTTCTGAAAACAAAATTCAGTTATTTCGTTACTTATTTCTCGCGTTACCTCAACACAATTTAGCACCGCTCTATCCATAAGGCTCTCTAAAATCGGGAATAGAGTTTCATTCCGAGATCGGTGTAATACTAGATCGGGATCTAGTACGATTTCACTGCTCGTTATCTCGTAAATTCACTAACAAGGACGTTTCAAACTAAATGTTGAGGGACAATCCTAAAACCCAAAAATGTGTTTGAATAAATTTAATTACGATATAACGGATAATCCAGTTGCTTCTGAAGCTCAGGATTTGTTGAAAGACAAATAAATTAGCATTACAAACTGCCTAGTTCTCATATGTAGGCTTTACAAGCGGCCGTATAAAACTGGGGTTTAAAGTTATTTTGAAATAAATTTATGTTAAAACCGTTTTATACAAAGCTCCTATCAGCACAACACATATACTTAGTATAATGATTAGCGATATCTGTAGCCTACTTTGAGATATGTCTTCTTAGATTTGTAATAATTCTATCTCAATATTATTTACTGAAGAATTTTTTCAGTTGGATGAAATAGGTTTTTTAGTATCGTTATATTTCATTAAAGTTTTGTGTTTCCAATATCACTGTTTAACTATTATTTTTAATGTTTAGTTGTCTAGCTGTTTATTTACAAGGAAAAATTTTATGTACACCATTTTAATTTACATCTCATATGTGCTCTCACTTGTAATAAAGTAAGACACTGTAATATCCAGTGTTTATTTTGCTTTTTACTCTAATTATCAAGTAAATTTAAATACATTTTTGTCCCATTATATTTATAACTCTCACTTGCATTCTGTTTCCTATTTAAAATTATTATAAATAAAAAAGAAGAATTAAAATTTATATATGAGCACGTCAAAACACAATATCAATTGACAACGCGTAAATTTTTATACCAATGTTTATTGGCCTGTGTTAATCAAAGGCTTATTGTCATATTTTATTGAGCAATTCTAACAATTTAGTTAATTAACTTTATTAATTTTTTTAGTTTTATTAAGGTTCAACTTTAAAATGCTTCAAAAATACAGTTTGATATATAGTAAAATATAAAACATATTTATTAGAAATTGTGGAAATCCTAGTTAGTAAGACAATTATCAACTCACAAAAGTCTATAATGAAAGATTTAAAAATATAACTTTGAAAAACAATTTAAAGTTGTAGGTTTTACTAAAAACAAGCTGAAATCTAACATTTCCATCTCTATATTTGTAGTTTCTGGGTAGACAAATAAGTAGAATACAATGTTTGTGAAACATCTTATTTATGCTAAGTACAAATGTCATAGTTCTTCCAAGGCGATCTTCGCTTGTATTTATAATGTATATAAAAACAGAATAATGTATGTATAGAGTGTATAGAATATTAGAAACATTCACCTTCATAACTATTAAAATTGTAGTAATTAATTAATATCTGGAAATTTGAAAAACTATTTAATAAATGTTTGAAAGAACTGTCTTCTTTAGATTACGTTTTGTAATTTCGTCATAGTACAATGTACTGCGTACAATGAAATAAACTGTGCCACGATATGAGGGCTTATACAAAGCCAAGTTTTATTGTAAGGACTAAAGCCAGTCCCTTTATTGTCAATTTGCACACAAATGAAAAGCGAATGAGACTGGAGAAGCGAGGGCCGCTGCAAACCATTCAACCCGTCATTTATTACTTCTTAGTTGATATAGCGCTTAAACGAATCTGGTTTAATTATTAATAACTTAGCTCGTTGTTTAATCATAATAGCATGAAGCTAATTTGCCCCTATTCGATATGAAAATAGCTATTAACTGTATTTAATTGATGACTGAAATAAACATCCGGGGTTATCGCTGTACAAAAATAACATATTTATTACCAATACGTAGTGATTTAAGGGGTATTCCCAAATAAGCAATGTACGTATTTAAAAGTATTTTAAGTGCGAAATAATTTGAATCTTTGACTAGTCTATAATAACACGATAACAAATCTTATTATAATGTTGCCCACCTTTATGTTTATCACATAATTCATTACCCCACTACAACAAGTCACTTACGACTTACCTTCTCAGCTTAGCGTTCCTCCTACTATCCTCGTCAACTGATACTAGTAGTGGCTTTAACACCACATTCATTCTACCACTATCCTGACATCTACTATTTCCTCATCCTTCGACTTCCCTATCAATTACATCTCAGATATCCTCGTCAACTGAGGGATACTAGTAGTGGCTTTAACACCACATTCATTCTCACACTATCCTGACATCTACTATTTCCTCATCCTTCGATTTCCTTATCAATAACTTTATCAGCTGAGCGATCCTCCTTCTGTCCTCGTTAACTGAGTGATACTAGTAGTGGCTTTAACACCACATTCATTCTACCACTATCCTGACATCTACTATTTCCTCTCCCTTCGATTTCCTTATCAATAACTTTATCAGCTGAGCGATCCTCCTTCTGTCCTCGTAAACTGAGTGATACTAGTAGTGGCTTTAACACCACATTCATTCTACCACTATCCTGAGCATCTACTATTTCCTCATCCTTCGTCTTCCCTATCAATAACTTTATCAGCTGAGCGATCCTCCTTCTGTCCTCGTTAACTGAGTGATACTAGTAGTGGCTTTAACACCACATTCATTCTACCACTATCCTGAGCATCTACTATTTCCTCATCCTTCGTCTTCCCTATCAATTACATCTCAGATATCCTCGTCAACTGATGATACTAGTAGTGGCTTTAACACCACATTCATTCTACCACTATCCTGACATCTACTATTTCCTCATCCTTCGTCTTCCCTATCAATTACATCTCAGATATCCTCGTCAACTGATACTAGTAGTGGCTTTAAACACCACATTCATTCTACCACTATCCTGACATCTACTATTTCCTCATCCTTCGTCTTCCCTATCAATTACATCTCAGACATCCTCGTTAACTGAGTGATACTAGAACTGGTTTTTTCACCTCCTTTATTCTCACATTAATCTAAGCATCTACTATTTCCTCTCCCTTCGATTTCCTTATCAATAACTTTATCAGCTGAGCGATCCTCCTTCTGTCCTCGTTAACTGAGTGATACTAGAACTGGTTTTTTCACCTCATCTATTCTCACATTAATCTAAGCATCTACTATTTCCTCTCCCTTCGATTTCCTTATCAATAAGTTTATCAGCTGAGCGATCCTCCTTCTGTCCTCGTTAACTGAGTGATACTAGAACTGGTTTTTTCACCTCTTTTATTCTCACATTAATCTAAGCATCTACTATTTCCTCTCCTTTCGATTTCCCTTATCAATAACTTTATCAGCTGAGCGATCCTCCTTCTGTCCTCGTTAACTGAGTGATACTAGAACTGGTTTTTTCACCTCATCTATTCTCACATTAATCTAAGCATCTACTATTTCCTCATCCCTTCGATTTCCTTATCAATAACTTTATCAGCTGAGCGATCCTCCTTCTGTCCTCGTTAACTGAGTGATACTAGAACTGGTTTTTTCACCTCATCTATTCTCACATTAATCTAAGCATCTACTATTTCCTCTCCCTTCGATTTCCTTATCAATAACTTTATCAGCTGAGCGATCCTCCTTCTGTCCTCGTTAACTGAGTGATACTAGTACTGGTTTTTTTCACCTCATCTATTCTCACATAAGCATCTACTATTTCCTCTCCCTTCGATTTCCTTATCAATAACTTTATCAGCTGAGCGATCCTCCTTCTGTCCTCGTTAACTGAGTGATACTAGAACTGGTTTTTTTCACCTCATCTATTCTCACATTAATCTAAGCATCTACTATTTCCTCTCCCTTCGATTTCCTTATCAATAAGTTTATCAGCTGAGCGATCCTCCTTCTGTCCTCGTTAACTGAGTGATACTAGAACTGGTTTTTTCACCTCTTTTATTCTCACATTAATCTAAGCATCTACTATTTCCTCTCCCTTCGATTTCCTTATCAATAACTTTATCAGCTGAGCGATCCTCCTTCTGTCCTCGTCAACTGAGTGATACTAGTACTGGTTTTTTCACCTCATCTATTCTCACATTAATCTAAGCATCTACTATTTCCTCTCCCTTCGATTTCCTTATCAATAAGTTTATCAGCTGAGCGATCCTCCTTCTGTCCTCGTTAACTGAGTGATACTAGAACTGGTTTTTTCACCTCATCTATTCTCACATTAATCTAAGCATCTATTATTTCCTCTCCCTTCGATTTCCTTATCAATAACTTTATCAGCTGAGCGATCCTCCTTCTGTCCTCGTTAACTGAGTGATACTAGAACTGGTTTTTTCACCTCATCTATTCTCACATTAATATAAGCATCTATTATTTCCCCTCCCTTCGATTTCCTTATCAATAACTTTATCAGCTGAGCGATCCTCCTTCTGTCCTCGTTAACTGAGTGATACTAGAACTGGTTTTTTCACCTCATCTATTCTCACATTAATCTAAGCATCTACTATTTCCTCTCCCTTCGATTTCCTTATCAATAACTTTATCAGCTGAGCGATCCTCCTTCTGTCCTCGTTAACTGAGTGATACTAGAACTGGTTTTTTCACCTCATCTATTCTCACATTAATCTAAGCATCTACTATTTCCTCTCCCTTCGATTTCCTTATCAATAACTTTATCAGCTGAGCGATCCTCCTTCTGTCCTCGTTAACTGAGTGATACTAGAACTGGTTTTTTCACCTCATCTATTCTCACATTAATCTAAGCATCTACTATTTCCTCTCCCTTCGATTTCCTTATCAATAACTTTATCAGCTGAGCGATTCTCCTTCTGTCCTCGTTAACTGAGTGATACTAGTACTGTCTTTTCACCTCATCTATTCTCACATTAATCTAAGCATCTACTATTTCCTCTCCCTTCGATTTCCTTATCAATAACTTTATCAGCTGAGCGATCCTCCTTCTGTCCGCGTCAACTGAGTGATACTAGTACTGGGTCTCTCACCTCACCGATTCCCCCACTAATTCCACCAAATGTTTGGAGGTAAAACGTAACAAATAATAAATGATAACATGTGTCATACCCAGCTTATTTTCGACGTTGTCTGTCTGCATGTGTGTCTGGGAAATATGTTTTCTTAAACAGTTTAAGAAAAATTCATGAAACTTGGCAGAAAACTTTAACTATACCGACAACACAAGCATGGAAAATATTAACCTTTTGCATATACACTTTAAAATAGCGGTGGTTCATGACTTTTAAAGTATTGTATTCATCTGAAAGTTTCAAAAAAAATTTCAAAACACAAAATATGTCCCGAATTAAGAGTAATATTTAATAGTGTATTAGGTTTTATCTTAAAACTCGAGATACAGTACAAAAAACATTTTCTCTAACAGTTGACTTTTAGGATTATTAAGAAATACTCAGTGTAGAAGTGCATTAGTGCATTAAAATCAAAATGTTGGTAGTACAATTAATATCTGCACATTTAGCAAACATAAAATGGTTCTTACTCTTGAAACATTACAAAACTTACACAAGGGAAATAGTTTGTTACTTAAATTTGCACAGCAACAAGAAAATAGTTTATTTTCAAAATAGTTTATTTTCAAAATTGTTAAATAACTTACAGCTGTTTGATTTTATGTTTTCTTGTTATCTGCTTTACAATCATAAAATATCAAATCATTGATTTCAGCTTGAAAATTTAGCATTAGCGACTATCAAAATCAAAAGTAAAATAAATTTAGTACTTTTTTAATCAGATAAAGTTATATTATATAGTTAACTGTTTCATTGACTTTTTCATGTTTTTTTTTATTATTAAGGGGTGTTTTCATTGTTTTATTTCATGATTATAATCAAAGTACTGAAAGAAGTTACATACTCTTATGTTGTATTTCATTAAAATAAGATTAAGCTTGTCGTGTAAAACAAATTTCTTATATTAACTTGTAGTTTCAAATTTCAACAATAAAACCTCTTTAATTTTTACTAATTCACCCCTACAATGATATTTGTTATAACCATGGAAGACAACTGAAGAAAAAAATGTATACGTTAGTTATCCCTAGCTTCATAATACAACCTAATACCATTCCATGTTTCTTGAAATTGGCTACATATTTTGTGATGTACACCTTTTTGCTAAACTAGTTAATAAAAATTGATATAAAATCAAGTACCATCGCATTTGGAAAACAACGCTAGTGTTTTGTCCTTGTGTTGTCAGTATGTAAGTGTTTTTTATCGTAATTTAAATTTTTAAGACCTTAACCTTGACGTCTCTTGGTACGAGTATTTTAAAATATTATTTTAAAATAAATTTTATTATATCCCAAATATGTGTTATCTCAATAATTCTTACACAAAACAGTTCTCGGTGGAAGGGCGATATTTATACGATAAACAAGGAGAGCAAGATCCTCCTAAACAAGCAGTTGAATGTGAAGCCGTATTGTACTCGGCAGTTACAGTCGGAATTGGCGTTATTTGTCCTTTGTCAGACAACTGTTTCCTTGTTTTTTTACCAGTCTAATTGTAATACAAATAGTGTATAGTATGTTAAAAGTATGAAAAGATGTAATATTTCTTTACAAATTAATGAATTGAAAAGGAAATAAAATATATGCGCATATCTGTTGAAGGAAAGCTTTTTTTATTACAAAATTAAAATTATGTGGTTGGAAAGTAAATATATTGAAAATAAAACAAAATGGATGCTAAATATAAAAATTTATATTTTTTCCATTACTGGTGTGAACTTTTCTGTAATCGTGTACATATAAAATGTCTTTGAATGCTGTAACTGTTCATAATATCCTCATTTATCTAATATAACTATTTGGATTTAAAAACATTGATATAATTTAGAATCATGATATACGTAGTTCTACTCTTGAATAATTAAGAGCAATTAGTTAGTTAATTAGTCAATTAATTAAGTCCTGGAGATGGATACATAGTTATAACAATGTGAGCTTGAAGCTCTTACCTGGACAACATAATAGTTATTGTGGATTAGGTGATTTACTAAACAAGACGTGATTTTTATTGATTTACCAAAACACACAATGAAGAATATACCATGGGGATGAAATATTCTTTTAATATTACTAAATGTTAATGAAAACAATAGTTTTTCCAAATTGTTTATTTTTTGGACAAGGCGTTTCGAAACCAAATTTTGACTGTGACAAAATTTATATTGGACAAACAAAAAGAACAACAAAACACGATTTAAAGATCATTTATCACACACAAAATATGGAAGAGTTGGCAAATCTGCTTTAGTCAAGCACTGCATTGAATCAGGACACTGCATTAGAAATCTAAAATTAATAAAAGAAGTAACACCCAATGAATTTAAATGCTTGGGAAACACTACACATAAACAGAATGATTGAATGAATGTTCACTACACGGTGAACAATGAAGAGGGCCCTGTTGACAATTCCAGTCTTCTTTCTTCTCAATTTATTCAAAAATTAAACTGTAGTTATATCTAATTTTTCATGCTGGCTGAAATATTTCCAAAATATTGGTATTTGAATACTTATAAAATATGTTATTTCAATATTAATTGTAACAAACATTATGTAAATATTTATTTGTAGAGTCATACCTTTGGTTTCGAAAGGCCTCGTCCAAATAATAAACAATTTGGATAAAGGATTGTTTTCATTAACATTTCGTAATATTTAATGAATTTTGCAATTGCCCCAAGAGCCTTCAATTCTTTTAATATGCCTTATTTAAAATTTATAAATCAGCATGTATAGTCAGTCATTCTATAATTAATTAATCCGAACAAAGATACTGTTTTTTTTTTTCCTGTATTATCTGTGGTAATCTAAGACTACAATAATGTTGGTATATAAGTAAATGTTATGTTTTAGAACCTTTATAACTTTGCTGTTTTATTTAACTCACTAATTGATTCGCATAAATGTTTAGTTCTTAAAACTGTTCATATGACTTTCTTTCTTTGACGATACGGCCCAGTATGCATTTTAATAGCAATAAGTATTTGGTATAAGATATAAATAGCAAACTCTACCTATATTGGAATTAAAATGAGTATGATGATTGAGGATTCGTTCTTTCTGAATGTTTGATGATAAAGGACAAATTAATCGTACTATAAAAATATTAA
Organism: Homalodisca vitripennis; assembly: GCF_021130785.1. Classification (NCBI taxonomy): domain Eukaryota; kingdom Metazoa; phylum Arthropoda; class Insecta; order Hemiptera; family Cicadellidae; genus Homalodisca; species Homalodisca vitripennis. Next base: position 134,594,548 of record NC_060207.1, read on the forward strand.
CTTTTACATAGCGAATATGTGTTTATACTTAATTATAAATCACATTTAAAACTTATAGTTTTACGATATAAAAAAATGATTAATGATATGATGTTTAAAGTGAAAAATATTACTGATAATTGTAGAAAAAGCTTACATCGTAGGTTCGCATCAAGAAATAAGCCTAGAAATATTGCAGTAAAGACAGTTTGATGAGTAAAACTTACTATTTATTCAGCATGCTTATTCTTGTATTACTTATAAAAATTTATAACATTCAATTCGGGTAATAAATTTAGTATTTACTTTTTATAACCTTAAGCCTATTATAAAGTGATTATAATTAAAGCAAAATTATTATCTGTTTATTTTAGTTTTATTTAATATTAGTTTACATTATTTTATGTAAACTGTGTACGATAGTGTCATAGTAAGTCAGAAACGAATGATGATAAATAAGTATCATTGCTATTAAGATCAAAGTTAAGAATATCCTAGATAAATACAATTTGATTTAAATCTAGGTGTAGTACTTATCAACTTTTATGTTATTAAGTCCACATTACATGATTATATTTATATTAGTATAATAAACAGACAAATAAAACCATATCAGTGAGAGGTTAATGTACACTGATGATGATTGAATACCGAAACACGTGTATGGCATTAAATAATTTAATAAAAGGGTTTTAGTTTACTATAGACTACACTATACTAATATAAAGTTTTAATACTGACCGTTTCTCTTTTTAACATATTTGTTCGCCGATTTATATTGAAATGTATTTTGTGATTATAATCTTAGGACTTGTTTTACAGCTGACAAAATATATAATACTACAAATACAGTGTATGATAGTTTAATATGCAGCTTAGAGTTTTATAATAGAAAAATAAATTACTCATTACTATTCTCCACACACACTATAAATCGGTCTACCAGAGTATAATATATGATCATTTACTTGGTTTCTTATATTGTAATGAACTAAATGAATAACAGTAGGAATCTATGATGAGTAATCAAGTCTTGTTCTACTAATTCTAGTTTAAAATAAGTCTGATTCACTTTAGTTTTTTTATATTGCAAAATATTTGCGGATTAATAATACGAGACATTTTGATATAACCTGAATACTACCTTGTAAAATTAATTGCCTGATAATTAATCTACGTAAATTAATTACGTAATATTATAATCCTGATTCCTATTACTATTTACTCTAAGCAGGTTATTAATGGGTCAAGGTAGAGTTTACTTGACGACTTAAGAAAAAAACAAAACATTTTCCATCAAAACTTGAATATACTTTATATTCGGTCAAAACAAAATGCATAATATACTAATTTATTTTAAAAGAAAACAAATCAATACTGGTATTGATTTTTTTAAACTAAATAAACGTTATGAATCACAATAATGTGCTTAAATGTTAGTTTACTGATAATTGATACTTTCTAAATAGTCAAATTATAATTTCAATCTAGATAGGTATCGTAGTGAAAGTATAATAATAATAATAAATTTATTGTGTGAGTTCCAGTAAGAGAAAATGTCTGTAACTAAGAGCCCGTTTTCCTGTTTCCGGTCAGGTGCACACTTCTATTGTCACTTTTCCGGTGTTTTACATTGTTACTATGTAACTGTTCTCCTGAGTCCTTCAATTATTAAAATTTCTTCCTCTGTTTCTTTTCTAAATCTGAAATTATTAAAACCTAGTATTTTACCAACACTATCTTGTCCCCGCTTTGACAACTATTCGTGTGCAAGACGCGTACTCAATATTTTCAATCAGTTTTCAAGAATTTACAATAAAATACGTTTACTAAAAAAACCTATATCTCTAATAATTATGTGGGTTTAATGGAATTTAGCTTTTCATGTCTTACAACTTTTTACGCCAAGCTGGTTAATACGACAACATTGGTTGAATGCAACAAATACAAACTTCAAATTAAATGCAATATTTAAAAAAATACGTATGGGTCAGTACAAAATAAAAATGTAGTTTGTATCTTCTCATCGTTGGTAAGCAGCTTTAAGAGCAGTAATAGAACGGAATATCTTTATTTGTACTGTTTTAGTCTTAAGGTATTTTCCTTAAGTTAAATTAAGCTAACCTAAGATCAACTGATCATGTTTGTCAATGAACGAAATGAGAAAGTGAAGGTAAATTAAGTACAAATATTTAAGGTTCTGATACTAATTAAAACATTAAAAAGAGCTAAGGGTAAAGAGGCGTTTCAGGATTCATTACGACTCACCGACAAGGTGTTTCTCCTCTCGCACACGCCGCACGGCTCGGCTGGGACATCGCAATCCTCCGCCGCCGGGGCTCCCATGTGGTGTCCAAGGGTGGATGAGCAGTTAGTGACGCCACGATAAATTCACAAACATCACTGGCTTTGGAGGGAACTCATGGTATTAATGAATTTACTTGGACCGAAAAAAATTCCAGTACAAATCTAAGGGGTTTTGCAAAATCTAAATGTGTCAAGAAAGGTTTATAATACCCCACATCTTGTTTAGTGAGACTGCCCCAGTCTAGAGAGAGAAAGAGCGAGACGCCAGTTTATTTCGAAAGACTCGGACCCACTGCCTGACCGGCCCGTGTATCGGAGATGCTATTCAGATCAGACAGTCACGTGACCTCAGCTAATGCTAATTCAAATCGGTTCGACTAATGAGAATAAATTACCTGGGATCTCGTTTATGTCCAGAGAGCAACTCAATCCAACCATTCTATTATTGTACACAGTATTAACAACGTTTAATCTTATTATAATACCATATATTTGTAAATATTGTGTACTTGCTGTAAGAGAAAGAGTTGACACTTTAAACAGTAGTAATGACAAATACAAATTTAACCAAAGCAGACTATTCCGGGTGGATAAATAATGAACAATAAGCCTCCCCTTTTCACCCCATAGCGTCTCTCTTCACAACTTTCACATCCGCTTTGCTGTGATGTTAAACGTAGTGTATAGTCTCGCCTGCTGTTTTATTAAGCCTGCTGTTGGTCTGTTTTGTGTATTTGTATGAAAATAGCAATTGTATTATACGCACCACTTACGATAACTCAAATAGAGTTTTAGAAATGTTTCGAGATAAGGATTAATATTAATAATGAATAAAACTATATTATAATATATACCAGAAACCTGATAAGTCTAAAAATTATTAAAAACCATTTCAAATATTTTACAGATTAAAGCTTTAAATATTTAAGAAAGTTGTTATTAAAGTTTAGTCAATATTCAACAGCAATATTAATTATCCAGTAATAGAATTTAATATTTCATTATTATTTTCTTACAGTATAAATTATAATTATTATAACACAGAACGGAGTTAGTAAAGTATGGATCAAAATATGTGTCTATTTAAGTACAGTAATAAAAAATTTAAATTAAAGTTAAATAAAACGTAATGCAGTAGAAAGCATTTGTATAGTATTTGTCATGCTAGTAAACACGAATGTTTTATATGTCCTCGAGGAACATTAAGTATATTAAACTCATCATCACATTTCTGCCGCAGGGTTAACACTCTGATAGGTAAATTAGGCTTTCCAATATACGTTAAACTGGATAACGCTACGTAGTAAAATTCTGGAACCATAACATCCATGCACAGTAACTCTAAAACATACACTTAATAAAAGCTAAACACTAATTATTAAAACAGAAATACAGATGCACGTCAAAACCACCACCAACCACTCACCGACCAACCAAATAAAAGTGACCACTGGCCAATTTAAATTGCGATCGTTACGGTAAAATAAAATGGCGGAAATAAGAGGAGAGTAGGTGGGCCTTTTTTATTGGTTCATGCTAGATGAACTTCTTAAAACCGTACTGTGACACCGCATTGGTTTATTACAAATTTTTAATCTGTTAATTTAGGTTAAGGTGTTAATTTTTTCAGAATTGGCAACCAAAGACTGATTTCAAATCATGGTGACTAATCAGTTAGGTAGCCAATTAATTAATTGTATGAAGTATTCGGACGAACAATGTTGTGCAATTATTGACTTTTTTTAGAGCTATTCTCGTGTTTTCTTTCATCCTTACGTTTAGTAATCTTTTTGTCTTACCTGTATTTTCTCTTGCATCTACATTTTATACTGTAAACAAAACTTTTCCAATTCTGTGGACCGTTTTGTGGCTTTCTTTTTACAAGACTGTTAAAGACTACTGTGTGTTAAACGTGTATCTAATGTTGTATTTTCTTCCTACTTGTCTAATTTTATTCGTTAATCGCGGTATATAAAGGATTTAAATAAACTCAAATTTATCACTATTCTGGTAGACTGACTCAGTAATGTTTTTTCAGGATCGTTTGTACTTGTTTATTACTGATTAAGAGTATCGATTTTGAGTGAAATACGATTCAATTTTATTAAATTCTTTATTTAGTCCATCTTTATCTGAACATAAGCTATTTTTCCTGTCGTATAACGTGCAGGTCACTCCTGCTTTTACAGATTTTTTATAGTTTGACTGATAATGTCAACATTTTCCTCTGTGTGATTTCTTTCGATAAACCGTAGTCTTAAGGACATCACTATCTCTTAATGCACACACATCCTAAAAAAGGAAGATTGTTTTGGAATTCCACTTCCATTGTGAGGCGGATGGATGGAGAAATATTATTAATATGTTCAAAATGTTATGCAATATAGAGTCTCCATGAGAATAAACTCTAAATAATGTATAATCTTACAGTAAGTTACGAAAATCGAGAATATTTTTTAAAGGGTTTGTTATAATAAATATTGATTTACTGTTTTTCTGTAATAATTTATTTTTATATAATTATCTACAAGTAATTATGCCACTCTCATGTTTATGCTTCTGTTTACATGCCAAATTTAATCTAAGTATAAAATAAATAAAGACTTTAAAGCAGTCGTGGGACTGCCGATAGAAGTGAAAACGGAACTATTAAGTTGAGAGTAATTAAAACTATATGCAAAAATTATATGAAATTTTTTATGTTTTATTTATTAGTTACATATGATGGGTTAAACAAATCATGAACAAAATATAAATACAAAGTGGTTCAAAAAATAATTAATATACAATTATCTTAATTATACATAGTATTTATATTTACACGAATTTCAATGAATTCAAGTTTGAACATTATTTTCATTATTTACATCATTGTCATCATTAATTTCGACAATACTTAGATTATCTGTTCGTTCAATCATTTCATTGTATTCTAACAAAAGATACAATAGGTTTATGGTAACTGAAATAAGAAATAAAAATGTTTAATTGAAATTTATCTAAATATCGTATAAAAACAGCATCGAAAGTCGTTTTATACTTTGTTGTACTGACTTTTCGATCATTAGACATAGTCAAACCTAATGTTTCATTCAAAAATTCAATTAATGATAAATTTTTGTCATCTGCGAAGTTAATATTAAAGTCTCCGCTTAATATCAATGTTTAAAAATATATTCGTTGTTTTCATTATTCATTTATCTGTATAAAAATATTAATAGACTATGTTTCATATTCACTTTTATACTGAAGTCAATGAATTTAAATTCAATAAATAAACAGTAATCCTTCAATTAAATAATTACAATAATAGTCAAGTTAAAAATTCACATAATATAATATAAACAAAATCCAGTACACACAAGTTGAACTTCCCACGTGGTCAATTTAACTTTACTTATGTATTCTACACTCTAATACTTAATGTACAACGCGTCACATTTACAATTACAGATGTACTGCTACTATAACGTATTGTTGACGTGACTCACAAAATTATACTTATCCAAAAAGCGTCCAACGCGCACATAATACAGTCAGAAATAGTCGATGTATTAGTGTATACGTGTACACAGGCTACTGCGCGTGCGCTAGTCTGGCTCTCCATAGCTATAGATATACTATTATCATTAGCATATTACATTGCGTAGATTTAGTATTAGGCGTTTAATATATCATAAATAGCACAAAGTGACTAAAATAGAATAAACAAATTTTCCAAAGATTATTAACGTTTCCATGGAAACCACTTTAGCATGTCGGTGACGCGAACCGAGGATTTTACCCTCTACCAAAACGCTCAACGCGCCTAAAGAAGTTTTCACTTCAAAAATTAAACTAAGCAGAAATTTAAATAAAACATACATGATTAATTATTGAGTTTCGTAACGATTTAAGGTACTCATTGCAAAACCGCATAATATTTAAAAATAGGCCACATACATATAACTGTTAAATATTGTACAGTTTTCAAATGAGTTAGCCTGGCCTAAAGAACCGTAGAGAAGTTTCTATTGTTGGCTAGAAGTGGATTGTTAACATCCACTTATTTCCTTCCTATGAACGGCTGCACCATTAGTTAACAATCATAACATAGATCTGTATCATAAGTATATAATACCTGTATATGAAATCTCAGAGCAAACTTTGTTTCAGTAACTAGTGTTACTACTAAAGCTAAAGTGTACATGTTATTTGCATGTTAAAGTTAATTTTTTATAACTTTATTGTTGAAAAATTTCACCTGTTGACATTACTTTATCACATTGCGCAATTATACAATACAAACCAGAGTGAAACTGAAAAATATATCTCGTAATGGTTTGGTACATTTTGTATCGATATGATGAAACACCAGATTGTGTTAAACAATAGTAGTGACACTTTACAAACGAAATTTATTTAAATTTACTTGTTCTATTTTGTCTTGAAAGTTTAAAATAAATGATATTTTTACCAAGAAAATTAGTCAGGATATTCATATGCCCATTCTCTATACAACCCAAAATAGAGGCGATTACAATGTAAACCAGAAAAGCCTATTCCGGGCTGGTGTAGAATCAACAAACGCCACCCCACGCTTCCCTCTAGCGTCACCTAGACTCGACTTTCCTCTTTATTGTATTATTTAACTGGACTTACTTAGTTTCGCACAATAATTCTAGGGCAATCTTTTCATCTTATAGTAGTATTCATAATATGTGCATAATGTGCATTAGTCTGATTTCACATAAAAAAGATTGAGTAGCTGACTCACCTCGCCGGGGATTAAAACCGGATCTTTCACTTTCCGGGCAAGAATTACAACCAGTACACCACAGAGATTTTGCTTTTTTTGCATGAACTCTTTGGTATTTAGTTGTTGTGGGCTAACTGTGTTTCAATAATTAAACAAAATCCAGTCGTTCTGTACATGAGGATCTCTGTAATCTCAATTCTACATCAGACATTCTAAGTCGTATTTTGATATGTACCTTTAGGTTGCATTTCAATGAAACTGGCTATCAGATGGCTGTTATAATACCTGAAGATGGCTCCGGAACGTAACTGAGTCACCGGAAACGATCCTCGAGGAGAAATCCAGTCACATTTTAAAAGGAGCTGCCAGATTTTCCTATTATTCTGATGAAACTTGTTGGACTTCATAGCCTTCATAACCTTGGGGTGATCATTATTCAAATATTCTTTGAGCTAGATAGTAAAAAAGTGAAAGATTTATGTAAAACAATGTTAATATCACAAGCGTTTCACTCTGTTGTATGTACGTATTTAGACACAACGTAGCTATGGTGGAAAGGGTTGATTCCATACCAATGTTTAGTTCAGTTTTATTTCACTATCATGAATCTGGTACCCAAGTCCGGCTTAGATAATTTAGAAATGCTGGTGACGAAGACCTAGTTGTTTACGACCTATTTAAATTGATTTATTGGATCACTTTAAACCGCTGTGGACCCAAGATTTTAGGCGCCAAGTATGTGAAAGTGTCCTGTTATAGCTGCGGCACTAAGCGGAAGGTGAAATAAAGCTAACCTCAACATTTGTGGATTATGGAACCTGATTACCCAAGTTCTGCACAGTCTTCATATGACATATTTATTGTTTGTGAGTTGTACAATGTACACAAAAATAAAACGATTAGAGAGAGACTATTGTAATAGATTTTAGTCTAAGTTTGCGCTTATCCCATTGTATCTCTTCAATATTTTTTTCAAGTAACATAAAATTTTCTTGTTAAAATAAAGTTAAAAGGATATAAAATATTTTATAATAAGATTAGATTGGAATATTACACTTAAATAGTGTTACCTTAATAATGTAAATCTTTCTGAATACGTACTGAAACAAGCAAATCAACAATCATGGTCTTTATATCTTAATTTATAAAGTTCTTTTCCTTACAATTCTTATGCAATCTTAGAGTGTAGCCTATGTATATATAAGTAAAAGCAGCTTTAAAAGTATTTCTTGTAACGTGTTCTTAATTTAAAATTACTGATTTGGGTCTTCGTACTCTAACTTTCACCACGCATAGGACTTTTTAAAATTGCTATCAAAAGTAGGATTTTATAAGTAACTGAACTATGGTGATATGTCCTGTATTATTTTAAAATAATATTTTTCTACTTCCTTACTACCATAGTTCCTTAATTAAGACGGAGTTATTTTTAACTACATTAATAATAAACAAAAACATACGATTTGTAATACTGACTCTATCATTTAAGTTAGTTTTGAAAGAAAATAAACAGATATCGCTCAATCAAACCAATCTTAGAGTTAAAAAATATCAAACTTTAGTATAGCATAAGAAAGATTCTTGATAAAGTAATTTACAAAAACAATTCAGTGAAAGAAAATACAATATGTTTGTAAACCCACTTGAAATAAACAATTTAAAAGGACATGAAAAATAATTAAAATGTTAATTAAAGTGGTACATAACAAATGTTGTGCATTGAAGAGTTTTATACCAACCAAGTATTATTTTTGTATTTAGACTAAAATATGCATTTATTTAATTTGTTTGGTTATTCAATATTTATTATTTACTAGCGTTATTTATAGTTATGTAATCATGGATCAATCCTGAAACTATTATGAATTTATTCACATATAGCAGGATGGATAAACCACACCACGTGTAATGTAACAAGCTTCGATGGAGTTGCATGTAAGCTATTTTGAATTTTAGAGTTATGATACATGCACAATTATTTTACAACTTAAAATGTCAGACAGTTGCACTATTTGGTTATTTATGTATCGATTTTCTGATAATGTTTATCCATAGACCAATGTAACAATGTTCGTTAACGTAAAGCCAACACAATGTTGTCTGTACAGATATGAATATTCATGAAAAAATTCTAGTCTACAGGTTAGTTACTTTTCCGTATATCATGCGGACAGATAGACGGAGAAATGAAAGTTTCCTGTTTCCTGAGTTCATAGGATTGACTAAAACTTAACCAATAAGATTTGTTTTAAAAACTTGTTTATATTTACACATTCAAACATTGCTATAGTTTAAATATAATTCTAAAAAAAATATAAAAAACATATCAATAAACACAGTCAATTTTTTTTATCAATTAATAAATAATGAGTTTCATATTTTTTGTGACGTTAATTAATATAAAAATCAAAAACCATTTAAAGAGTGAAATTAAAATTAGAAGTTAATTAAAAATATAAATAAAAAAAATTAACAACCTTGAAATGCATTGTATCAAAGTTTTATAAATTATATTTTATTTAGATTGAGTATTTTCTTCCGGAGTTAAGTATAGGATGAAATGGTAGAGTACAAAAATTGGAGGTTGATACTGTAGAACATTTTGGATTGTTTGTACATGTTGGGAACGTTTGTTAAAGAGTAAATAAATAATATTATTAAACATGAACTGATAATATATCTTTTAAAATTTTAATCAAAATCACTAAACAAGTATTTTTTTTATTTTAGGTAAAAAATAAAAGGTTGGTAAACCTTGCAATGTTTATGTGATGGAATGGTTCTAATAAGTTGATAAAAGTTCGGTCTCTCCAAGTTGTTTGGCCACAGAGCTATATAATAATGGGCTTCAAGTGGGAAAATTTATCTCTCTGGCTCTTGCATCCTAATAAAGCGCTGAACTTTAAGTGTTCTACCACTCAATTAAGGGGCAATAAAGTCTTGGGACAATGCCCAATTTTTAACGTTTTAATACTAGCCCAGTTTGAATGAGAAGGTGGATGAAGAAGGAAACAGTAATGGGAATTTACAAACAATGTGTACAGAAGTCTTAGCTAGTCACAACTCACTGTCTTCTTTCTTGTAACCTTTTCTGCATTGCTGAAACAAGTACACACAAATAATTGGTAAAGATATTGGTTTTAGAATATATTGAGAAAGGAAACTAATTAGAATGGTCTATAAAATTCCTAATGGGGGAATACAAAAATGCTGTAGTATTTGTAATATGTTTAGTGGAGTTAATTAATTATTACACTAACCTATTTGAAATTAGTAATGGGATAGTGATGTGAATGAATATTATTGATGAGTGAAAAACACCTGGAATACATGTTATGTATGAAACGTTCAATATTACCATATCGACAAGTTTATGATGAAGCCATCACTTAGTTTTAGGTGACATAATAGAATGTAGAAGGGAATGATACATATTAGGTACAAAACTATTTACTTTGTTATTGCAGTCTTGATTCGATTATCCCCAAAGTGTTAATCCATCTCCAATATGTTTACATCCATTCACACACGAATGAATATATCCATTTGTATGCATATTCATTTTATTTTACCTACATATGGTGCATTGTTTAAGCTGTCATTTCACAACCTTTTGTTCATTAGCTTTAATTATTGACACCTCGATGGCTCTATAAAGGTATTGTAATGAAAATGTGCTTAGCCTGATACAGTGTTTGGGAATGCGAGGCAGTTCGAAGAGCAATGGCCTGAAAGCTAGTAAAAGCTGAGCGTATAGGGGCGTATTTCCCATTAAACACACTGTGTAGATGTCTGCAGCAATGGCTGATCAATTATGTGATGTATGATGGCGACGCTATTCGGTTAAATGATACGTAATGTCTGCTTATTGTACATTATGTTAATTTATATGTGGATGCATTTAGTGAAATCATAAACTTATAACTTATGATAATGTTTCTTCGCAAGTCCCGGTTCAGAAATGGATTACGTTGTATACGGATTATTAATAAGAACCCATCACGATCTTATTAAAATCATATACCTGTACGTCAACTGTGCGAACACTCTTGATAGAGAGGTCAAATACTCTTAATATTTTATCTAAGTAAAATCACTAATAATAGGGATCCAATGGTCATAAAACAGCCTGTCTCTATGACAGTTCTTCATTGGAAGATTCTACAGTCGAATCTTGGCGCATATGATCCTCTTAGTGCAAGGAAGGATTATTTTAATTTCTATTTAAAAAGGTCACAAGGATAGTACGTTATCTGTTTGTGCGAATACTCTTATTTGAAAGGTCATGGGTACTGAAATTATGGCACATATGGTCCTTGAGTTTCTGCCCGCCTCACTGTCTGCGTACGATATAAAGGTACTAGAGACTTGAAATTTGGTACGTAGATTAATCATTTTTAACGGAGAACCCGTTTATTGATTTCGGGTCAATAGTTGAATATGAAAGCCCGTCTGTATGTATATATGTAACATATAACCGCCTGTGAAATAGCTCTTGATTAAAAGATCTCTTGGTCCAAAGAGGACCTCTATGGCCCTTAGGGTAAGAAAATAAAATAAAAGTTCATCCGTATAGGCCTACTCATATCTGTTCATACGCGTGCTACCTATTTCTTTACGTTCAGCTACGTCTATCCGCACACTGTTGATACAGTTTATTATTCTAAAAAAGTCAGTACTAATAAAGAAATTGGTTCTTTAACATTTTAAGAGTGATTTGTGCGGTAGTGGCTCTATAAAGGTATTGTAATGAAAATGTGCTTAGTCTGATACAGTGTTTGGGAATGCGAGGCAGTTCGAAGAGCAATGGCCTGAAAGCTAGTAAAAGCTGAGCGTATAGGGGCGTATTTCCCATTAAACACACTGTGTAGATGTCTGCAGCAATGGCTGATCAAATATGTGATGTATGATGGCGACGCTATTCGGTTAAATGATACGTAATGTCTGCTTATTGTACATTATGTTAATTTATATGTGGATGCATTTAGTGAAATCATAAACTTATAACTTATGATAATGTTTCTTCGCAAGTCCCGGTTCAGAAATGGATTACGTTGTATACGGATTATTAATAAGAACACATCACGATCTTATTAGAATCATATACCTGTACGTCAACTGTGCGAACACTCTTGATAGAGAGGTCAAATACTCTTAATATTTTATCTAAGTAAAATCACTAATGATAGGGATCCAATGGTCATAAAACAGCCTGTCTCTATGACAGTTCTTCATTGGAAGATTCTACAGTCGAATCTTGGCGCATATGATCCTCTTAGTTCAAGGAAGGATTATTTTAATTTCTATTTAAAAAGGTCACAAGGATAGTACGTTATCTGTTTGTGCGAATACTCTTATTTGAAAGGTCATGGGTACTGAAATTATGGCACATATGGTCCTTGAGTTTCTGCCCGCCTCACTGTCTGCGTACGATATAAAGGTACTAGAGACTTGAAATTTGGTACGTAGATTAATCATTTTTAACGGAGAACCCGTTTATTGATTTCGGGTCAATAGTTGAATATGAAAGCCCGTCTGTATGTATATATGTAACATATAACCGCCTGTGAAATAGCTCTTGATTAAAAGATCTCTTGGTCCAAAGAGGACCTCTATGGCCCTTAGGGTAAGAAAATAAAATAAAAGTTCATCCGTATAGGCCTACTCATATCTGTTCATACGCGTGCTACCTATTTCTTTACGTTCAGCTACGTCTATCCGCACACTGTTGATACAGTTTATTATTCTAAAAAAGTCAGTACTAATAAAGAAATTGGTTCTTTAACATTTTAAGAGTGATTTGTGCGGTAGTGGTTCTATTTCAGAACGCGAGTTTCTGGAACAACAGAATAGAACGGGAGAATTTTGGTGATTTGGATATATTACCCTACTACAAGTTAAAATCACACCAAGCCACGTTGAGTAACATGCTTTGCCGAGATTCGTGCAAAGTTACGTGTGCTACTATGACATATGTTAAAATGTTATTTTATTGTACTTTGTATGTCTATAAAGGTATATATTCTGTGAATTTCCCATTGCTATTATGGTTATGACTAAGAAATATGTAATGCTTGCTTACTCTCAACCAAATCTATTGAAGTTACACGCTCCATTATCGGTACGATGATGCTCATATAGAAATAAAGCTTCCTGCAACATTTCAAGTCTCAGTTTGTTTTCGATATACCAAGCGGACAGATAGACTGTCATTTAAGATAAGCAGACAGACAAACATAGATGAAACTTTTCCAATCCCACGAGTGATATGCTTCAATAACGAACAGCCAATAATGTAAACAGGTGTTTATAAAGATATTGGTATTCACTCTTGTTTCAGTTGAGTACGACCGAAACAAAAGTTCTGTTTTCATTACAGAATTTTTTTTTTCTCATAAAACGCGAGGCCTATCTATTAATATTGAATTTTAATTTGACACTTTAAGTCCAATTGAAAAAAATTAAGGAAATATATGGATATGTTGTAGCAGATAAGTAAACGTGTATAGAATATTAGAAGTATAGTCAGTCTTTCTTTCCGCACGAACGGAATAAAATGAGATTTCAGAACCGTGTAAATGCAAAGAGAAGTGATATTAGACAGATGGAAAAACATAGGTAAGGAAACGTGATTAGACGGAAGCACATGACCAGAAAATAAAGCGGATTTCTCGTTCTTCTCAGTACCACTTTTAAGAAAACCATTTCCTGGAATTAATGTTTTCTTCATTTGAACTTGGTCTTTGATAACTTGCAAACTTTGAATCGTTCAGTAATAAAAATATATTACGGTACATTGAACTTATATTCAGACGTATACGATTTGATTGTATAATTTCGAATATATTGCATCATCTTCATAGGATACATACATACTACATAGCCCTTATAGTTCTTTAAATGTGACATCCCCCAAGAGTAGTTTTAAGGTGGAATAAAAATGACGTTAGTGCTTTGAGGTCTTTATTAAAAAGTATCTTTATTCTAAATGTTGTATTTAAGTGTCGACTTCATTTTTAAATTAAACTTCATTTATAAGTAGGAAAATTTGAGATTTATACCAACATTTCATTCCAACGGCGGTGTGATTGGTCCGGTGGAATAGCAATCCTTGTGCCACGAACAACGACAACTTTTTGACAATGGGTTGTAGATGGTCTCGAAATTGAGCAAAGTATTTTAAGTAATTAAACAAAACATCTACCTTATATTTATTTAGGAGTGTAATAGTCTGAGGAGGCAACTAATAGTATTTTACAGACTCTCACCTCAACTTATATAAAGCGTAGTTTAAGACTACTTTAACTGAAAGAAAGCTAATGAGACATATAGGTACCTCGTTTTTCAGTTGTTAACACGTCAATAATTTTATTGGTAGAATGAAAAATACTTTATCAGACACAATGCCTCATAAATAATACGATACAATTTCTTTTATTACTTAGACAATATAATTACTATTAATTATTAAATAGTACTGTGAGGCAGAATCAACCAAATGTAAGATTATTTTTTTGTCGTTCTGAAAAGGTTCATAATTTGTACCAGTGTTGAATTAATAAGGATATTAGTGTGTTATAATTAAACTTAACGTCTGAAATTCATATTAGTTTTCATTTAACGGTCTATTGCAATATTTACAAATACCATAACTTATATGCGCTTTATATTCGCTTATTTCTTTAAACAGTTTCTCCTCGAAGTCACTCATAGTGCAGATTCTTTATCCTAAATCTTATGGCACACTCCTTAAGAATTGTTTGTTCCTGGCTTGTTTATGGATCCCAATTATACCTATATTGGCTAAAACGAACCAATGTGTCACTTGTATATGGGCAAGGCTATGGATGTACAGGAATGTCACATCACTAACCATAAATAACGAGATATTGGGATGGAATAGTGGATACTCGTAGATAAGTCTAATCTACTGCGGGGGATAGTGTTGGAGTGGACACTGTGTGGTTTATTCTGTATTCCCTTAGTGTTTAAGGCATTTTCCAGCCTGAAGATACGGGAGTACTGCTCCTTCCCCGCTTTAACATAATAGGTTGGAACAGAGCTATCTCCCCATTTTTCAATGACACATGAGTGACATTCAGTGTGCCCGCTTTTCCTCATAGAGTAATTTTGACAAAAGGCAGTCCCTTCTTCCAACTTTACCCGTCCTGTGATACGTATAATTCAGGAACCATAATGGTTTGATTGATAATTAAAATATTTTCCTGTGGTCTTCCTGAATATCCCAGTGACAAACTCTGAAAATAAGCGTAAAGTTACTTTTATAAGTAGGTGCAATGAGATAGTTTTCCTATTCTTTCCCTAAGTCAACAAAAAACTCTCCTCCGTATTAGTTGGAAGAAATGTATATTTACAACCACCTCGCTGGCTGTCAAGGTGGAGCAAAGCTTGTGGGTTTCTCGTATGATTTCTTTACGTTGACATTACTTGAATATGACTCTTCGGAAGAGTATCAACGGTATTAAAAACACATACGATATAGGGCCTTTTAAGAATTGTCATATTATGGACCACAATTTTCATGAAAAAATCTGTTTAATGAAACAGATTGCAAGTAAACACAAAATTTGAGCAATTTTCCGAAGCCATTTTCGTGAGACCTACTCAAAATGAAATATTTGAAATAATACCAGAAGTCTATATTATATAAAACTGATTTATCAACTCACTATCTTACTTTCAAACGACATTCAAAATATTGCTAATATTACCTGACGAAATCTATAACGGCAAGTACAATTTTAGTACTAAAGGGTTTACAATTTTAGTAATATAAATGCAAAAAAGATGTATCTGACATTTTACTCTGGAAGTCGTTACTGAAGTCTTAAACAGTTAACCGATGTAAAGGTTTGAAAAACTACTATAACAAGTTTCCATGCGGCAAAATTTTTTAATGTACGTTTAACTTAGAAAAATATTTTTGTGTGTACTGAATAGTATTTATTTTATTTTTAAATGTTATTATCTCTTTTAGTACTTGCCATGTTTTTAACCCAACGTGGATAAAAAGCTAAAAACTGTGGTGTACGAAGTGTGACATTTAGGCGTATTATAATTAATACCATTATTCCTCGTTGCGTAGGGGAAGGTGGTGAAATTAGTAGATCCCATTATGCTAAACACATAGCTTTATGCATAAGCAGAGCAAATACCATTATTTTTGGTTGATTGAAAGAAGACGGTGAAATGAGTAGATACCATGATGCTAAACATAATGCTTTAGGCCTGAGCAGAACCTATACCGTTATTGCTTTTTGAGTGAAAGAAGGCTGTATAGTACTAAGAGCTTATAGTACAAAACAAATAACATTAGGCCTGAGCAGAACCAATACGAGTCTTCTGGACATAATGATATTTTATAGGTTGATTTGATATATATATATATATATATATATATATAAAATATATATATAGTTTAATATTATTTTTATTAAAAAAACTAGAAAACTAACGTCAAACTTTAGGATGATAAGCCGTTACACTACTTAGTTTGCAACTAATTTGTCATGTATGTAGATGTTATTTAAATGTAAATATAATGTACGTGCGTGTATAAATATATAGGAATTTGAGATAATTTTATTTGGGTTTCATTACATCTTTTATACATGATTTCCAAATAAACACAACCTTTACCCTCTTCAACCGCTCTCAACCCCACTCGCTTTTCCTTTTTAATTTGTAGAATCCTAATTAATGCTTTTTACTCGAGATCTCCGACCTTGCTTAACTGACGAGTGAGTTATATCCGGCTGTATACAGTCAAGTAAGAACTAGATTATGTAAGTCTGCACTTTTATCTCTTCAATTGTTGCTGTAACGAACTTACGCTCGACACAATGGATCTTCTCAATTGTAATTCACTCCCGGGATTGGTTCCACGTCTTTCCATTGTGCCTAAGTGCAATCGATGTAACTTGCTTCGGAGGAACAAAGAGTATTTTTAAATTAAATTTATCACATTACTGTCCCTAAATATTTTAACTCAGGAAATGCTACTTCAAGTTTAGATTGTTAAATAATACATCCTAATAATATTATAAATGCTAAAGTGTCCTTTGTTTGTTTGTTTTACTTTCACGTATAAATTCATTCAACCGATTATACTGGAAATGTACATAGACATTCGTGGGAACTCTGGGATGAACATAGTCTATTCTTATTACAAATATCCTTTTGGGCATTATTCCTGGTCTTTTTAGTAGCAAAATATAACATGTTAATCTGTAAACTTTCATAAAAAACCAATTTTATTAACAGTATTGACAGAACCTGTTATATCTATTTAACCAGTCTGTGTAAATATTGCTTTATGGCAGCACAACTGTATGTTTAATTTATTTAAAGAGTATTTTACATCTTCATAGAGAATTGCTGTTGAGCTCAGAGTAAAAACATATCCATATATAAAAATATACTTTTAACTGTAAGTTTTATCAAACTTAGTATCAAGTGGTTCGACATTCCTATAAAGCAGATAAAAAATATAAAGTTACTATCTAACTTTAAATATAAATTTAAAGTAAGAATCTTAGACCTGTTTATGTTAGTTTTTTCATGATCTCAGAAACAAGGCAAAACACAAGTCAACCCAATTTTAAATCACAAAATATTAGGCGATGTAAAGGCAAATCAGGACTGTATCAGTTTTTATCATACAATCAAATATAACAGAGAATATTCATGTTTACAGTTAAAATTTAACACTAGATGAAAATTCATGTTTAGTTTTCATCTAGCTAGATATACTCGGCAGTGACAAATGTGGTAGCAGAGAAGCTGCGCGGTACAGTATTGTGAACACTTCGGACCTACCACGTGTCTGGCCGTTATGGCGTAAGATTGGAGGTTAAAAAACATGTCTCATACTACAATAAATTTATCATACAATGTGGCTAAAATAGTATTATGCAACACAAAAACCTTAGTACCCAATAAATAACTAATAACCATGAAATAATGAATTGACAGTAACAATATTAAAATAGCAATACAATAAATAAAAAGATAACAACAACAATAAATATGACAGCAATTATATATGTATTAACGTAAAGTTTTAAAGAAGACCTTATGGTAAAAATTAATTAAGGTACGTGTTAGCTACGATATTCGATACGCGTAACCAAAATTCTTGCTAAGTAGTACAATTGTCTCTTTATATTTTACATGTTAAAGAATGTTATCTTTAATGTAATTAACACTTATTAGGCTAGTGTCATGTATAACCAATTTTTTAAAATTAAGTTTTATTGCATCATAAAACAATATCATGTACATAAACGTTGTAATGCGTTTTAGTAATACATTTTATTAGTAACTCATAATGATTATCTTTTATCAAATCATTAAATATAACAACATCCACAAGTTGTTTCAATGAGTTGAATCAATAGCAATAATATATGAATACTAAATAAGGTGTAAAACTTTAATTAGAACGAGCCTGATAACTAGATTGCTGATAATTTTCTAAATTGCCGTGTTCATTTTGAAGTTATTCAGAGTTATGTAGTTGTTTGGCAATTACAATTTCAAATGTTTTATGTTTATAACAGGGTAGGGTTAATGCTTTTACCCAAAGGAATTTTTATGGCTATGATATGACATCTACTAAACCTGTATGAAATATTTCACATTGATAATGAAGCAATAAAATTATCTCTTAGCATACAGCATTTCCAAAACACGTAAAATTTTTCATTTCCTTTATAACCACAAATGTTCTTAAGAAATCATAAGGTAGTTAACATTTTATTCCTACACGAAATTCAAATTCACAGAATATGGTATACCGTATAGGGGTTTTCTCGATTGCAACCTCTTGTATATTTCTTTTTTTAACAACGGGAATCCTTTTTTAAATTTGCAAACACCTTTTGCAGCTGGGAGACTTACATAGATTCGGAGTTCATTATCGTGAAGCTAAACTAATTCGAAAACTAGAAGCTGGACTTCCGCATCAACTCTAAGATAAGTAATTGAGGAATAAACTTCTTTCACAACCTAACCTTAGTCAATTCTTGGGGGAAGCCAAATTTGTAACTGATGTTAAGATTTGACTTTTTTAATAAATTACATAAATTGTTGACTGTCTCCTTATTAGGCCTATTATTTGATCGACTGCTATGCCTACACTCACACATTGAATACTAAAAGGCTGGCTGTTTAATTTTGTTTCTTAATATGTATTGTTATTTTGAGTAATAAACAATATTTTGAGGATTTTTGTAGCAAAAACTAGTTTCTCTAATATTACTGAATTGTCATTCCATTAGGTTATGAGAATGTACGTATGTCTAAATGTGTTAACCATTTCAAGTGCCACACCCAGTGATAGTAAGTGTTGATTCCATGCTTGGCTACAACTGCAACTATATAACTACTCTAAAAGGCCATCTAGACAAAACATATATCAATAACGTACTCTTTCATGGTTGTAATTTACTGGGAATCTTTAATAAACGTATTTTAGAATATTTGGAATCGCTCCTACTTTAGAATTGTATATATGTTAGACTAAGCACCCATGGATTCAAATCCAACACTTTGGAGTTCATTTGAAACTGCATGAAATTATCGGCATTCATTGACACTTGGGAACTGGTTAAATACAAGTTACCTACGCATCTATTGTGTTTTGATTTTGTAGTTCACTGGAGCCCATTGTTAAAACAGTGATATAAGGCCAAATAGACTAATAGTAGAAATACAACTATCCTTTGATTTAGTCAAATTGTTTTTCATATTTTACAGTAGTGCCCAATTCTTGTTCCGTTAATGTTGTGTTATTGATGAAATAAGCATGCCGAGTGTATATATACCATTCTATTAATAAAGTCATGTATCTGAGATATCACACAGCTTTTATATTGATAGGCAGATTTCTTGTACATGGTATGAACAATAACACTTATCATTCATAAAAATTTATTCGTGTTTTGCGTAATTATGTCAATTTTACTTAACGAATCATCCAGTTTTATACGTTTTTACTTTTGTTACTTATCACGGAAGAGTCACAGCAAAGATGCAACCCCTGTTAACAGTTTTTGTCGACGATAGAAGTTTTGGAAAAGTAACGCGATTCTTTTGAAATTTACCATAATTAAAGTACACAAACCGTTGCCAATGTTTGTGAGTATTTGTGACCTATTGTGACCTTCCTGTATGATTTAGTTATTTTTATTATATAACAGACAAACAATAATAGGCATACATCGAGTAATTACTTATTATTTCAGAGTTCAGTGTTGATAAGACATTCTAAAGTGAAATAAAACTTTTAAATACTGCTTTATATTTCATGATTACCGCGTATAAGCTGCTTACATATCTGGTTAGAATCTATTATATTCCCGATACCACAGTTAATTCTACTTACCCTAATGCTCCTATCAAGAAAATATATACAACACATAAATTATCTTCGAAACCTACTTGGTCAAGTAGTCGTCTAAGATATTTCTAGTGCCAAAGGTGTATATGTAGCCTTGTTCTTATATAAAAAATCTGTTGTAAATACGTATGAGAATATCAACGTCTACGGGCTTTTTATCGATAAGCGGTTTAAAGTCCGACCACTGAAATAGATTTCCGGTCTAATGTATGTACAATGCCACAGTTGTATTTCTCTTGTTGGATTCGGTCAAAAACTTTTAGTTCCGCCCTGGCGATATACTTGTGGCCTAATATATTTTCAGTGCCACAATTTTAGTTTGATTTGATATTAAACACAATATAAATACACACGTAGAACCAAAAAGACGTTACCAATGAACTGTCTACAAGTTTCTATTCCCCCCGCCTCAATTCCGTCTAAAACATTTCAAGTGTCATAAATGAGTTTGACTTTTCAAAACTTTACGTCACGTTGTAAAAAAATATATGTACACGCTTAAAAGGGCTAGTTCGATTAAAAAGAAACCTCTTCCATCATTTGTTACCTGCTTCCGGTATACAGAGAAGAGAGTAAATTTTCTTTTATCTAAGTCTATTCAACAATTCAAGTAATTTTGGATTGCAGTCTTAAAAATTATGAATCGTTGAGGCACGGTTGGGTCAATCCTATTTAAATCTCAGTAAAATTTTCATACATAATTTCAAGAGAACCAAAGGAGTTTCGAATATCTTATTTGAAAAAATTCATATCTTTTTCGACAAGGTAGGCGGTTTTGTAATAACGTTTAATACTATATAATATTATAATGTTTAACTTCCTCACTGGTGCAATATTTATTAAAATTTACATAGTTATTCCGGCTTTGAATTGCACATTTACTGCCGATCAAGCACTGTATATTTAATACTTAATAAAATTTAAATTAAAAGAAAGGTTTTGCCTCTTTGGTGAACTTTCGTTGAGAGATGCAACAGGTGTTTCGTAAATGTTATCGTTATTTTACTGAATTATAAATATACTGGCAAAAGTTTCTAATTTTTCTCCAAAAACCTTCCACGATTTTCAAGAATAATTTTTAAAAAAATACCCGAATTGGTCCAACCGTCCTTGAGATTAACGCTTAGCAAGCATTTAGCTATTAGTTTTTAAATATAAGGTTTATGTTAGTTTCTTACATGGCGTGCTCTACTTATTGTGTGAATGTATTTGATACACATCATGTAAACACGTATTTTGTAATAAATATTTACTTCTAGTTATGTCAAATATTTTAAGATAAAGGGATGAAGAGGTAACATATTTCAAACGAATGAAATTTGTATGACGACCACATGACATGTTGTCTGTCAGTATGTCACGTGCTCCCATTGAAACTGTCGTCACGTACTGGTCAGCTTACACGGTCATCACACATACTTCGAACTCTCACTCTGTCTTTACGCGTTAAGTAAAACATAAATATCGTTATCTTTTTCAAATTAAATTTATCTGTAAATTTATTTTAAATAGGTAAAACATAATGTTTGTGTTGAGGTTAGTAAACTATAAGAGCTTGGGGAGTTTTCTGATCCCAATCTGTACACTGTACGGTAACTTCAGTGTCATGGTTTTTATAAACTATATATTAAATTATATTCTACATACAGAAATTGACAAACACTTATTATAGTTGATAGCCTTGATTAGTCAAGTAATTACTTAAAATTGCAAAAACTCGTAACATGTAGATCTGCTATAATATGTTTGAGTTATTAATAATAACTATTCGTAATACATACTGATGGCAATCGTTTACCTAACGTTATTGTTTTTACTATGTATAATCTTAGGTTAGGTTAAACATAATTAGATTATTTTAAGTTTTATAACTCCTCTATCTTAAGTTTCAAATTAAATTCTCACAATGAATAACCATTTGTCCGGTTAATTAAGTAAGCAGTTATTTTTCATTATTCATTATTTGTCACACAAATTAATAAAACAGCCATGTTTTAGAACATATAATATTAAGAAAAGACATTTCAATTGTGTCATGAAAAGTTTTCTGAACACACAATTTTCTTATTACTAAAAAATAATAAGTTTTTGGTGACGACAATATCTGATACAATTATGCTATGAAATGAATGCATTATGAAAAGCGACTACAAACATTCGTCTTCCAACCATCCGTACCACACTTGAGAACAACCTCTCTCAGCAAATCGCCGAGAGTTCTGCTGATCTAGCACCTCGTCGGCTCAATATAGGCTATGTAAATTAGCCGTTCTTGAAAACACTCTGTGTACGTGTTTGTAAAATATGTTTGCATTGCAGTTTATTATTTTAATAGATTACAATAAAGACTATGAAATCTACTTGTTTTCAAACTACTCATACATTACCACATTCTGATTCAGAGATTAGAACCTATATTTTTCTTCCCATGTCAAAAACTTAAGACATAAGATTAAGCAAGCAAGCAAGCCTACAGGGTGATGAGCTATCCAAAGTCAAACTTAATATTTTCAAATTAACAAATAAAAAAATAAAATAAAAGCCCAATGTTTTATACACATGTTAGGTTAGGCAGACGGGCACCACAAAGGCACACCCTACTTGGATTTTACGTAATTAAATCGTGGCCCTAAATTGGATTTTACATTGATTAATATTTTACACAAAAACAAACCTCACTTATCCTATATTAAGAAGTAACAACATACCGAATTTACGTTACACAGAACTGACACAAAAAACATTATAGGTTGTATACGTGAATGGAGTTTCAAAACTGCAGTAGAAATGTGTGACTAATCAAAAGTAATAGACTTTTTTCCAGTTTATTATTTTTGCAACTGAAGTGAAACGCTACACAACGTGTGCAAAACACCGGTATGGCCATACTATATTACTGAATTGTCGGGGCCGTGGCCTTCTTTTCTCCTTAATCATTCATGTGGGGTGGGAAGAGGGTTAAAGATCTACGTATCTATTACATGTTAGTCTTAGCTTTGGTTATTATACACAATGAACCGATTTTAATAGCCTCGAAGGAACGGAATTTCTAATATGGAGTTGTTTGATTAAAATTAATGGTCATAGTTTAATGGTGGTTTTGTTTTTATTTTGTTCGCTGTTTTATATTTTATTTCATCTTATTTTTTTTTTAAACTCTTGTAGTGTATTTAGTGTGATAAGTACTAAGTTGGTAATGTACCCATCGTGATATTTAATGTCTGCACCAGTTATGTTGGCAGTATGTATTGTCAGGCGATGTAACATACGATGTGGTCTGATATGAATAAAGAATGCTCATAGGCTGCTCTCCTGTGACGTCACATCACGCCACTACCCTACAACCAACGGTCAAAGCTGGCCAGCCAGCAGTCCACCCCGAGTCCACCACCAGACACCGTCATGTAACCTCCGTGTCCCGTCCGTTCCTTTACGAGCGGTCCTAGAGCAATAGTACTCTAAAATGTATCGTCTAATTATTTATCCCGACCTATAGAGTGTACAGTGTCGACCCGCATACATTACAACTCTAAATCAAACAACGGCTTAGTTACAAACTAGGACAAAAATTGAATAACATTAACATTTTATACGCAGTGAATAGATTATAATATGCAGTCATACAATGATATAAATAAAATTAAATACAGGAATACATAACTATATTAACTGTGCAGCAGTTAGTTTGAACACATAAGTTATAAAGATTCAATAAATCATCATTGCATTATTTAATTGTAACATTTATGAAGGGAATATTATGAAGTTTTAATGTGTAATATGTTTGTATTTTTCTATTTTTACACTATTAGTGGTGATAGTTAAGTACCCCTTCGTAGTCCCACCACTTGTAAAATATTTATGAAACAACATTAAGACTATGATTAGAACTCTCGATATCTAATAATGTATTTGTTTTTATAGGAACCCTGCTGATAAGTGCTCTATTTAGAGGGGCATAATTTATGAAATTTTCTAAAAATAAATCAATTCAATTAATATAAATCTCAATAAATGTGTGTGTGTGTGTGTGTGTGTGTGTGTGTGTGTGTGTGTGTGTGTGTGTGTGTGTGTGTGTACAGTATGGTAAAAAAGTCCCGGAACGGTTTAATGTATTTTTTACCAATATAGATAAAATAATGAGACTTGGTATATCAATAATAGCCATAAATGTCTAGTTTTTTAAGGTATTAAAACATTTTTGTCCCTTATGGGGGACGGCCCACGAGGAGTCAGACAAAATTCTTAAATAGCAGCATAGGTCGAGTTTTATATCAAATTAAAGGTCTTAGTTAGTAGAACACATTGCCGCAAACCGGACCTCAAAAGGTTTACTCTAACTGAAATGGCGGCGTTTTAAAGTTATTCGTAATTTATCTGTGATGCGATGAATTAGTTCTTCTGTGTTGGCAACATTCATTGCAAAAATGGGATATCCGGGATAGTGTATTGGTCTTGAAAACTCATTAGTGTTTACATCCTTTCTATTCAGTGAAAGTTGTTTTTGACATTCCTGTTAAAAGTCCAACTGCAGGGTCATTAACTGTGTATCTTATCATTCTGAGGGTAGAATGCGTTTAGACAGGAAACTTAATTTTCCTCATGAGCTGTTACAAAGTCGATCTTAAGTTAAGATTTGTAAAGTGTAGATTGGGTTTAATTTAATTGTTAACAGTGACTAGTTGTCAATCTTGTGATAGGGATGTCTCTGACTGAGACTGAGAGAATAAACCTGCTTATGATGAGGGGGTATGGTGACCGTGTACGATCATATGACGAAGTTGTGCATTTATTTAATGACACATTTCCGGACCGGCCACCAATATCAAAGTCTACCGTCTGTAGAACAGTCCAACGATTTCTAGATACCGGCAATGTTAAAGACCGTCCAAGAAGTGGTAGACCTTTATCTGCTACTGACGAAAATACATCCATAGAAGTATTACAAAGTTTCATCGAAGAGCCACACAAATCAACAAGAACTGCAGCAACTAATCACGGAATAAGCCATGTGTCAGTGTTAAACGTTTTAAAACAAAACCACTATTATCCGTATAAAGTCAGATTGGTCCAGGAGCTTTCGGAAGATGATTTTGACAGAAGAGTGGAATTTTGTGAGACAATGATGAATAGATATGTACAAGATCGAAATTTCTTAGCAAAAGTTGTATTTTCAGACGAAGCTACCTTTACACTTCATGGCGATGTAAGTAGGCATAACTGTCGTTATTGGAGCGATGACAATCCTCACAGGATGAGGGAAAGCCATACCCAGAAACCTGAAAAAGTTAACGTGTGGGCTGGGATTGTTGGCAATCATATTGTTGGACCTTTCATAATCAATGGAAATTTGAATGGGGTGACATATGAATTGATGTTGAGAGAAACCATTATACCGGCTTTACGTGCTGTGTTGGATTGAAGTTATAACACAGTATGGTTTCAACAGGATGGTGCACCACCTCATTATGCTTTACAAGTACGAGCGCTGCTTGACAAAGAGTTTCGCAATCGTTGGATAAGACGTAGGGGAGCAATAGAGTAGCCACCTAGATCACCTGATCTAAATCCTCTTGATTTCTTTTTATGGGGTTATTTAAAATAAAGGGTTTTTTTTAACTAAGCCTACCAACACAGAAGAACTAATTCACCGCATAACAGAGGAAACTCATCAAATACCTCCTGAGATGATTCAAAAAGTTATTGAAGGCTTCTACCACAGATTGGGCTATTGCCAAGAGAAACTTGTACAACATTTTGAACACTTTCTATAACTGTAAGTACTAAATTTTCAATTCTAATTATTAAATTAATGTTATCTTAATGTAACAGAATGACTTATTTGGATAAATGACGAATAACTTTAAAACGCCGCCATTTCAGTTAGAGTGAACCTTTTGAGGTCCGGTTTGCGGCAATGTGTTCTACTAACTAAGACCTTTAATTTGAGATAAAACTGGACCTATGCTGCTATTTAAGAATTTTGTCTGACTCCTCGTGGGCCGTCCCCCATAAGGGATAAAAAAGTTTTAATACCTTAAAAAACTAGACATTTATGGCTATTATTGATATACCAAGTCTCATTACTTTATCTATATTGGTAAAAAATATATTAAACCGTTCCGGGACTTTTTTACCATACTGTATATATATATATATATATATATATATATATATATATATACAAGACCTATTGAAATGAAAATAAAATAGAATAGTTCAATATTTTGTTGGATTTTACAGCCACGAGGTAAGATAAAATACAGTACAGTATTAATAACAATTCCAGTACTGTAAATTACACATACACTTTCCTTATTGTATCAAATAATTTCCCTAAAAATTAGCTGAAACCAACATTGATAAAGAATACCTGGAAATGTTTCATCCACTTCTGAATTAAATACCTTATTTTGTTTTTACTTATCAGTCCATCTTTAATTGTTACTTTAAGTTTAAATATTTTACGGATTGTTGGTAATTTATCTTGCCGCAGCCAAATGTTACATATTATAGTCATGGAATATCTATCTGATTTTTATATTAAATATGTCTTATTAAAGTTCAAGTTATTAAGTGATTAACAGTGGAATGCAATAACATTTTTCCTTGTTAATGTCACTGTTTGCTTTGACTTCAAAGTTAACTATAAACCATTGTTTATTCTGATGGCTTATGTAATCTGAGAACTTCAGTGTCGTATTATACAGCGAGTATATGTGATAACACACGTACCAGAGATGCTGTAAATGTATGGGTCCCAGAACTAGTTATCCGTGATTACATACCAAAACTGAAGACTTCCAGAGCTCGTGCAAGATTAGGCTGCAATATACTGCTTGGCTGTTTATCACAGTCTTCACCGTGTGCATTCCACACCCGCAGTTGATATATGTTTTCTAGCATTGAATAAAAAAAGCTCTACACTCTCAAAATTATTTTATTGCTTCTAAATATCGTATAAATGCACATTGATTTTGCATACTCTGTGTTTGGTTCAATATTGGCAATGGATGATTAGAAAGTATAACATACGTTCGGACATTTTCTGTTGATACACGAGTATATTATAGAAATGGATATGAGATAATTGACGGTGAATCTCTAGAAATATTGTATACTTTCAATAACTTATCAATATTTCTTTAATGATTTTGTTTGGTTATGCTAGTATAGTATTTGTATAAAATGTAAGAAAATAAATATCATGCAATATATTAAGTTGTATCATGTTGAAGGATTTATTTGGGTACATGCTGATGTTTTCAACTAGTCGGCAGCCCCCAATTATATAAATGTCTTGTGTGTGTGTGTGTGTGTGTGTGTGTGTGTGTGTGTGTGTGTGTGTGTGTGTGTGTTTCAAATTCTTTGAAAATCTTTAACCAGTGTATTAAAATAACGAATTTTATATTATTCACGAACCTTTCTTAGCCCTCAGAGCACTTTCACCAAAGCATAAAAAAGAATTATAAGATATCTTCTGATATTTCTGAGCAAAAGGTTTATATGTGTCACAAAACTAAACTTTCATTAAATAGAATAAGAAGCTTACTAAACTGGTAAAGCACTTTAACAACCATGAAAATTAGATAATATTTTCATACTTTTTAAACCTTTTAGAAACTTAAACCATGCATCATTTAAAATAGAAAACTTTGGACTGTTAAAAATAGCAAATAACGGAAAATCAGTTTTATCAGATTTTACAAAACGAATTCCTTAATAGTTGATTGGTCATTCTTATTATGTAGCTATAACTTGTTACACTCACATTTATAAGGGGGTAGTATTATTGAAACTACCAGTATTATCTGGTCAACTTTTTATTGAGAATGTAATCCCTCTACATGGATATAAAAATGTCATCAGATTTAATTTAAATTGTTTAAATTGTGTTTTAACGCGATGTAAAAAGAAAATAGGTAATATAATGTTATCTTTTACCAGTATAACAGTGTTTTAGACCGTTTGAGAACTCAATTGCTATATGACACATCAATCCATGTAAGAACGGATCCTAAATCTATAGGTTCCTAGGAAGTACAACACAGATTTTAAACATAAATTACTTACTTATTTAGGTAGTGTTAACATAGCGCTTTAGGTTTTCATTTTACAGCTACAGATTTTATAACTCTCTTTGTGATTCCTAAGACATTTATTGTTCTCGAGGAAGTAATATACGAGTCTTTACGATTTTCCCGTAAAACTACAGTGCATTTATAATGAAATAAAAAGAACAGTTTTATTGTTTGATTTCAATACTTAATTAGAAATATAAACTAAAACACCTATTATTAATATTTGCTGTAATGTTTATAAACCTGTATAAATTCCATATAATTTACTTTTGCTATGAATTTTCTACACTCAAATAACAATTTCTGAGTTTTTTAACAGAAAGTAAACCACCAAGCACTATTTTTGAATGAGACAAACTAAACTTCAAGAATGAAAATGGACTTATAATAAAACCCGCTCAAGAAATGAAGTTATATTTATTGTCCTGCTCTTATAATGCAAGTCATTTAATTTAAATTAAAGGTTGGAACTCGTTATAATTTATTTAATCAGTAAAGGTTTTTTTTCTTTAATATAGATATTTTATATTAAAGAACATGTGTGTGTGTGTGTGTGTGTGTGTGTGTGTGTGTGTGTGTGTGTTTTACATAGTGTTTTGTGATCAAAATTAGTGAGCACTCTACAGGTACCAGGAATCAAAGCAGGAACCAGGGACGATTATAGTGAGATCATGTTACATTTCTTGGACAGAGTATAGGAGCATTTTAATGTAAATAAAAATATTGTAACTATTAAATCACATACAATAAAGCTGAAGATATTTTGAGGGATTTATAAAAACCTACAGGAAATACCAAATCAATCACTCAAATTCTTTCGGGGTCTGTTAAACCTTTAGACCAATAGTAATTTATTCTTTTAATTATTCTCTCCTGATATCATTGTTATTTAAAGATTATACGACAAATTTAAATACTTTATTTTGAATGTGTGCAACACTAGCTAGTAATGGGCATTCGCGTTCAACTACTGCCCAACGAGTGGCAGTAAAATATCATTTAGAGCTAAAATATTTTAAACGTGTTAATTATACTACGTAAATATGCAGTTCGATAAAATGGTATGCTTTCAAATGCATCCTATAAAAAGATGCAGTTTTTCTATCTCTCTTTCATTTGTGTGAACGTTACACAAGACAATACAAATATGTTCATCGTTTGCACTATTAGTTTCATATAAATTAAATTCCATCGCTTTAAAACATTCGCATTTCAAAAGAAATATATAACAAAACCACCACATGGTTAACTTAATACCAAAGATGTTTCATTGTCAACAAAACAAACAGAACGCTTCAGGGAACGATAAAATAAAAATAAAACTAACAGACGAGAAATGCAGCTACGGATACTTTGAGAAGTTGTAAACGTTAATGTTAGAATATAAAATGTAAACTTTTACGTAGGTCAGCCATTGTAAATCTTATGCTGACCTACTTACTTTACATCAGTAAGCTTACCGTCCGCATTTATTTCAATATTTATTTTTTTATAAATTAAAACAACATACTTATTTAATATGTTAATGGTAAGCAATTATTTTATGAATGGTAAATATTTATGTACATAAGGTGCATTCAAACGGCTATGAAATTATTATTATAACTATAATAGTAATGTCTGTATTCAGCAACTGAGCTGTTCTAATAGTTAGTAAATACTTAGGAATTTATGAGCTGAGCATGAGCGAAGCGTTCACTCGTGGTTGTGGGCAATGTCATGTATGTTTATCCGCTTGTCTCTTTCTCTGTCTGTCAAAATATATCTCTAACTGACCTGTGGACTTCAAACTTCCTTTAAAGCTTCATTTATATAATTAGCAACACTGCGTTCGATAATGGTGCATGTCACTTCATAGGATCGTTAGAAAATATTTTTAATTTGGTCTTAAGGGTAACCATGATGATAGCTTGAACAAAATTACAAATAATAATTTTGTAAACAAACAGAGTAAAATTGCATGAACTTTATCATCCGGAACTTTGCATGAAAATAATGAGTTCCATGGTGCATGCCAACCATGGAAATTGAATGCGTATCGCTTTAGCCTATAACTAATTAGGCCTGCAGGACATTTCAAGAGAAGCAATTAAGCTAAATATTAGAAAATTTGCATGCAACCTCATAGAAGCTTGTTACGACACTAGTAGTGTGTCGTACCTCCTACCTTGTATACAATTTCCTAGATATCAACAAATAAACGTAGACAAATCAACAATACTGATATATCCTGACAGAACAATATTTGTCATTCTACCTGCTTTAATAAAAATCTTCAAATTAACTTTCTTTAAGGTTGAATAAAACAAAGGTGTGAAGTCCTAAAGTACAGCTATCTTTAACTCGGACTCAACTTTAAATAGTAATTCTGCCCCAGATTGTGCAACGATCTGATTTATGATTCGGATAGCCGATTTTATTAACTACCCAGACAACCTTTAATTTTCAAAAATATGGGGTGCTAAAATCATTCCAAAATATTAAAAATTACATTAAATTTGTCCAAATAGCACATGAGCAACAAATATACCAATGGTATATCAAACCTTGTAGGATCTTGGGATGTCATAGTGTTTTCTGTAATAGTTTTGTAATTAAAATAGCCTTATTCGCTAACGCTCAGCCTATAACTCAAGAAGCTGCTCAAATTTCATCTCTCCCTATATGTCTGTCACGATATCTCGTAAACGAGCAGAGATATAGATTTAAAAGCGTACATAAAGTTCATCTTTTATGAGGAACACATTGAGTTCGATGATGGTCTATGTCACTCGAGTGACACGACCATATATATATATTCCAATAGATCAATACACATCAACGTCAAGGTTTAATATAGATGGAAGGATGACTGAAACAAATGCGTGAGAAACAAAAGTTAGAGTCGACTGAAGGGATTATTGGCCATGTTATTCCGACCTACTGAATTCATTGACATGAATCACATTCTTTGGAGTTACATGCTTCGCGTGCAACAAAAGTTCATCGTTTTAGATTAATGAAAAGTGTTCGATCAATATAAGTGAAATATTGATCACATTTTCTGTTCTTTAATAATCCTGCCGTTTTATTTTAATTATTAGGTTACACAAGTAAAACTTTGCCCTAAATTATTTTGAATCTAAAAACTATAAACTTTAACTATTAATTTCAAATTTTATTGTTTAAAATTAGTTGTTTCCTTATGATCTATATATCAAACTGCACGTAGCATCAAATTTCACCCACTTGAAAATCTGTACTTCTTGGAGTAGTAATTGTAATTGCGTAAATTTTGCACTAATTACTACTCAAATTCTTAGTTATTTTTAACTTATAATTTACTGAATTAACTCTCGGTCGTCCAAAACAAAATAAAAACGATCATAGTAAAAACCCAGTTTTCTGTAGGTAATTAATTGTGTGTTTAAAATGGCATATTTCCTAAATAACAAGGAGTACTTGATATATTTAAA
The DNA here is from genome assembly GCF_021130785.1 of Homalodisca vitripennis. Taxonomy (NCBI): domain Eukaryota; kingdom Metazoa; phylum Arthropoda; class Insecta; order Hemiptera; family Cicadellidae; genus Homalodisca; species Homalodisca vitripennis. The sequence continues at coordinate 134,626,531 of NC_060207.1, forward strand.
GATTTGTGTAATTGTACTTAACAACATTTGGTTTTAACATCTGTGTGAAAATCAAATAATAGTCATGTCTACTTTAAAGTACTTATCCAAAAATATTGTGTATACTTTTCCAGGTACAGTGTAAGATGAACTTAACGGATAAAATTTTAAGTTGAGTGTTTTAGTTGCATCTGCTATCGAATGTGAAAACTAGAGAAACAAAGAATAAGTAAGCTAATAAACAACATATAGGGACATGTTAACCTTATGTTATTAAATACTTTATGTATTGGTAGATAATTTAATACTTAGCCTTTAAAGATTACCGAAAAAGTAAAAATCTACTTTTGCCGAATATGTAATGAATGCACTATAGAATGTAAAACGAACTTTGCATATTGCACGAATATTAATTAAATTTCATGAAAATATACAGAACGTTATATAATATGCAAAAACGTTCAAATTAATAGCTGTATTGCTTTCCATTATAACGAAACGGAGGTTGTTATTTCGTGTTTCTACATATGATTAGTGTGAGAAATGCTACCCCGGCAGCCTCCTATAATATCCAATAAGTTAATGTTATACAAACTTAAAAGTACCACTATTATTTTCTGAACATTGCATTTAGCAATAGTTTTATTGCGATATTAATAACATATATGAAATTGCTATTTTACGCTTCAGTAATAATTTTAATATGTTATTTCTTCGTCACCTGAAAAATCAAACTTAATATTATTTTAAAAATACACTACGTATACAATTTGCAAAAACTTTAAAATACAACAGAGTGAAATATGAGTATGTGAGAAGGTACATTTCTTACATGAAAAATTGTAATAAACTAACATGTAAACTTGATCATAAATCTTAAGTCCTTTAACGTATCTTAAGCCCCATGTCACTAGGACTGTCATAAAGCCTCTTTAGATTATTAAGGTTATTGTATTTGTCCGATTTACTCGAAAAAATAATTAATGTACAAATATTTATGTTTTCCACCAAACAGTGACCTCCCATGATAGAAAGGTTTGTTTTAAGACACAACGGCCCAGAATGATAGTTTTTTCCGCAATGACTGTGAGATAATTAGATTGAAACATTTGTTATGACAATCATGATTTCTTAAAGTCCTATAGTATTATAATATTTATAATAAGATAATTGTAGAGTTGTCCTATAAAACTTCACAATCAAAAAGTGGGTTGTATGCTATTAAATGAATAGTAAAACGTATAAGAGACTAATTTTTACACGAAATTGTTAACAATATTAACATTATCAGCACTATGAATAACACTAGTTATCACACTATAATATACTAAAATTACACTTCTTATCATCAATACTGTTAGAAAAAAAGTTGTTACTTAAACCTCTCACGAATATTGTAGTTTATGTTTATAAAAGATTTTGTACTAGAAAATACACATTATATTTATGTTAGATAGACGTTCATGTTATGTTTGTTCTTAGTTAAAACATATAATAATACTAAATACTACATATAACATGTTCAAATAAAGAATGAATGAAAAATTTCTTTATTTTTGTCGGTTGTACATTTTACATACAGTAGATCTTAATCAAAAATCAACAATAAAGCCCGAGGTAACAAAATACCTGTTCGGGAATTACACTAGTACACATAAATAAACAGCAACTCCAAAAAACGGACTGCCCTACCAGATCCTCGTAATGACACACTCTAAAACAACTATAACTAGATTAACTTCTAAAAAAGTAACATAAAACGGAAATACTATGTGATCTATTTATAAAAAAACTATTTGATGATGTTAAGTGAATTAATTGTTAATAATAAATAAAAAGGGGTATTTTAGATTTTAAAAGATTATCAGAATTAAAAACTATAACCTGAATTTATAAGTTATAGCGTTACGCTTTTTATTAATAACATAGGATCTCTTAAAGTTTCTGAAAATATATAACACAAATAAAAATCAATGATATGGTATAAAACTAATATGTGCATGTTTGACTATATAAGTGTAGAATATCTTCATCAATAAAACAAATTTCATTGCACAGGCTCAGGTCCTGCTATTATAATTTAAATTTCTATATCGTCCTTCCATCTAAAGAATAGTTAATCCTGACTCTAAAAGAATCAGTTTACATGTAAACAATAGCAACACTGATGGACGTAACCTCGAGATATTTGTGAGTGCCCGCACTATTCTAAGGTATTTTTGTGTAGTGTGATGTTCCGTAGTGCAAAATATCTAAACTAAATGTAATAATGGAGAGGTTTTTCAAACGTATGAATGAAAGAAATATACTTATTTAATGCTAATTGTCACAAAACATTTCGTAAGGGAGCTGTCTTGTAAAATTTCATCTGTTTTTAACTAAAATAACAATTTAAAACTACCTCAATTTCCTTCCTTCATATGTTTAATACCATAAACACAGACTTTTAAAAATAATTATGAAATTAAAAATCAAACATTATATTTCCTATATTTTACAGTAATACATATTTCAATTTACTTAAGAAAAAAGGGAATAGTGTAATCGTACATCAAATGTATGCTGAGGACAATACTATTTCGCGTCAATTCTATTAATGCTTTACGTAGAGATGGTCAGGGCATGTGTGAGAACATCCGCAAAAATCAGCAAAGAAAAATTCTATAGTAAAAATTAGACTCTTCTTTTTTGAAAATAGGAGCCTAAAATGTTTGCCGTAAAACGTCGGAAAGTTCAACAAAATCATTTTGTTTTTACATTTAAGATAATTAATAAAAATCACTCCAATTTCGTTAAGTTATAAAACCCAATAATTAATTTAATTATGACTTCACATACACTCAACGTAGTTCTAATTACCTGGAGAAACATAATCCATTGTGGTTACATGATTAAATTAAACTGCACTAAAATCTTAGTCTTCAATAAATGTTGGTAATGCAAGTGTTTGATCAGCGAAAATCCTTGACTTGACTATTAGTAGAATTTACAGTGGTGGGGTTAACGAGTGGGAAATGCCAGTACAATAAAAAGGGTGCAGCACATATATTTGACTATATCAGTATTAAAAACCATAATTACATTTTACTTACAGTCACATTGACAAAATTACTTTAGTCCGGCAAAAATGGCCAAATACCTTACTGTACGACGGTGGAAGAGTTTCCGTTTTCAAAGCAAAAAGAAAAAGTTATCGCTTAAAATCAGGAAATAAATATCAGCTGTCTTTTAACTTATTCAATTAAAGCATTCGTCTCTAACCATTGCATACATATCTTATAAACTGTTAATGTTTGTGTACAAGTCCAGTGCAACATTAAGGTCAATTTAAATTAATTAGTTTTTACCAGAGCTTCATATTTAAAATTTAAAATATTACTAAAAAACTAAATTACTTTAAATATGATTATTTTATTCACTATATAATACAATATATTATAAAATATACGTTTGTATGACGATATCTACAATATAAATGTAAAATGCTATGTGTCTACAAATTCGGTTTAGATTTTGAAGTAAACAGTTACGGATTTATATTAAAATAATTTGGATCTATTCTATACACTTACACAATGAATGAGTTATGTAAAAAACCTGGATAATCCTGAATTAGCGAAACCCATTCATCATTGACTTTGAGGATAATCCCAACATTACACAATACATCAATTACTGAAACCAGCATTTACAGCTGGCCCAACTGCCCTTTCAAAATAACCACACAAGTGAAAACAGTAGTCTATAAGAATATTTACATATTTAAATTATCTCAACACAAAATTACAATAAAACAGACACTTGCAATTTGGTTAGTAGTATTTAATCTGAGATGATGTATTGAGATTAATTTTAAATTTAATGCTTTTTACTTTGAAAGAACACGGGTTTTTCACATACTTAGTATACTTTCAGTCACTTACCCACCTAAAAAGAGGCTAGATTCTAGATATCACATTGTAGTAAACTGATTTCTTTTATAAATGAACAATTGAAAATACTCCAAAAAATTCAATCATCTTCAAAATCCTTCCATTTTTTAAAGAATTTTTAAGCACCGAAAAGGATATTCGGTCCCAAAATTATAGCTTTATATTCATTTATAACATATTACTGTAAACTTACAGTATTACTAAGTTTACTGGAAGATCAATTTGAGCGCTTGTACTTGCATCCTGTAATAATCCGGGAAAACCATAAACTACCACACAACGTAATAGCGTGGCACCAAATCTTGATTAAGCTGATAATTGTTACATGCCATGCACCAAAGCCATTTTCCTTTATCTCCCCTAGCCCAGATTCAGCTTATGTACCCTGAAATTGAAATTATACATTCAATTTACCCATGCTACATACACGTACTATATCTATATAACGTGTCGGTGGTTGTCTAACTTTGATTATTATTCAAACTATATGGTTTAACTACTATTTCTATTCTTCAGAATAACATTTAACTTTTATACTGGGAAAGCCTTACAGGAAGATTAATGTTATTTATAAAAATTCTAAAGTTTTTAAATATGTTTGATTGCTATGTTTTTAAATAACTAATTGCTAATCTTTTAACGTTTATGGCATAATGTTAAGTCCACATATATAATCTTTATCGACATATCTCCAATCGACATACGTATGTATTCACAGATAGCTAAAATCTAAATCCTGAATTTTAGCGTGTAAGTCTATTGTAACTTTACACAGTTTGAGCTGGAAGTCTCCAATAACATTAAAGTTAATTACTTTAAGTAATATTTTTTGATAGTATTTCTTTTGCTTTTCCATTACTACTATTATATTAAGCTAACACTAAACGTTACAGAAATTCTTTATTTAAGAAATTAATTTTTGTTACAGAAAACAGTGGGATTCTACGAGATGAACTTATAAGGACAAAATGCCAACAATTCATATACCTGAAAAAATGTACTGTATTCTTAAAATTATATAAGCTCCTAGCGATAAATGGTGTGGATATGTGTGTGGCTGTCGACAACGGGAGTCTAACGTAATAACACCGGAGTAATATAATTTGGAGTGAGATCCCATACCACACATCCACAAAGCATGAGCAATATAATATATGCTACTAACGATGAACAGTCTGTGTGGAGATGTGTTCATGGCTGTCGACAACGTGAGTCTAACATAATAACACCGGGGTAATATAATTTGGAGTCAGGTCCCATACCACACATCCACAATGTATGAGCAATATAATATAAGCTACTAACGATGAATAGTGTGGAGATGTGTTCATGGCTGTCGACAGCGTGAGTCTAACATAATAACACCGGGGTAATATAATTTGGAGTGAGATCCCATACCACACATTCCACAATGTATGAGCAATATAATATAAGCTACTAACGATGAATAGTGTGGAGATGTGTTCATGGCTGTCGAAAGCGTGAGTCTAATGTAATAACACCGGGGGTAATATAATTTGGAGTGAGATCCAATACCACACATCCACAATGTATGAGCAATATAATATAAGCTACTAACGATGAATAGTGTGGAGATGTGTTCATGGCTGTCGACAGCGTGAGTCTAACGTAATAACACCGGGGTAATATAATTTGGAGTCAGGTCCCATACCACACATTCACAATGTATGAGCAATATAATATAAGCTACTAACGATGAATAGTGTGGAGATGTGTTCATGGCTGTCGAAAGCGTGAGTCTAACATGTAATAACACCGGGGTAATATAATTTGGAGTGAGATCCAATACCACACATCCACAATGTATGAGCAATATAATATAAGCTACTAACGATGAATAGTGTGGAGATGTGTTCATGGCTGTCGACAGCGTGAGTCTAATGTAACACCGACAGCGTGAGCAATATAATATAAGCTACTAACGATGAATAGTGTAATACAGCGTGAGTCTCCGGTAATAACACCGGGGTAATATAATTTGGAGTCAGGTCCCATACCACACATCCACAATGTATGAGCAATATAATATAAGCTACTAACGATGAATAGTGTGGAGATGTGTTCATGGCTGTCGACAGCGTGAGTCTAACGTAATAACACCGGGGTAATATAATTTGGAGTCAGATCCCATACCACACATCCACAATGTATGAGCAATATAATATAAGCTACTAACGATGAATAGTGTGGAGATGTGTTCATGGCTGTCGACAGCGTGAGTCTAACGTAATAACACCGGGGTAATATAATTTGGAGTCAGGTCCCATACCACACATCCACAATGTATGAGCAATATAATATAAGCTACTAACGATGAATAGTGTGGAGATGTGTTCATGGCTGTCGACAGCGTGAGTCTAACGTAATAACACCGGGGTAATATAATTCGGAGTGAGGTCCCATACCACACATCCACCGAGAATGTGCGAGATAATTCAATATTTCAATACATAATTTTACATTTATTCGTAAAAAGATATAAATAATGGACATGTGGTTAGTCCATTTATTCATAGAGTTATACCAATATTTTATCTTTAAGCTAAAATACCTCCCAAGATAATATTGTTACTTCATTACCAAAAGTTAAGTTAAGTAAAAGGAATAAGTTTGACGACGACACGTGGATAACTATTCCAATACAATTCAGCCTTAATCTGTAATATTTCTAGATTTTGAATTGAAAATGGGTCCTCTTGGAACTGTTAAAAAATTCAAAACACCTTAAACCTTATGGTTTTTTAACTTTATAGCAATCCATAACTAGAGTAGTGTTACAGATACCAATGTACGAACAAAGCTACGTACAATTTTAATACAAATAGAACATGTAATAACAAAATAATTATAACATCATCTTGTGTAAACACAATTTTGATAAACACGAAGTAAACGTTTTAAGAAATGGTATCTGCTCTTTTATCTAGATTTAATATCCTAAAAAATGAAACTAAGGATTTTAAAAAGTAACTCATATCAAAATAAGTGGAAGAAAATGTCAATATATAAATTGATAACCACAATTTTCTGGGTTATAAAACCAATAAAAACAAAATTATAAATATATCTACATACAAACGAAAAACCATCAATCAACAACGGTGCACCTGTGAGTAAGAGTTATCAGATATTATTTTTAGATTTACTTTTGTATTTATAATATACAAAATATATAAGAAATAGAAGGGACCGAAGGTTCATTAAGGTTTAAAATTAATTACATATGTTAAGAAAGTGATACATTTTAAGAGAAGTGTTCGCCAGATACGTGTAACTAATGAAATAATCGTGTAAACACGATATTCCAGCTTCGTGCACAGTTAGAAAAAGTACACATAACGAACTAACTCATAGTGAATCACAGTACTTTCTACGGATTTATCGTTCTAATTAATGGAGAATCATATAACATGCCTATGATGGTCATATTTCAAAGGTATCAAATAATTTTAAACCTGCACCTGGGGTGTAAATTTCCAAATTAATGCTTTGCCAGTTGATTGGGTTACACATTTAAACATTGCAATAAATATAACCAAACTTTGATATTGTAGTGTGCCATACTCGATCTGAAATTGTGTTTCATTTGTTTTGTGGAATTACGAGTATTGTAACTGAAACTGTTGTTATTGGTAGAGTAACATGATATTACTTACTGCGAATGTTTTTATAGTATAACAATATTTTCGTTATATATTGCACTATTTGTAATAAAATAAAATAAATATATCCGGAAAAGGTGGGTGTGTGTGTGTGTGTGTCCAACACTTGACTCAAAAGTACAGTTTCCTATTATAAAAATAAGTCTGGTAAGGTGTGGTAAAAATTTCAAACCAAAGATTCTAAGTTTAATCTCTGTGGGTATTATTACCTCACTTCGAGTATTTGTTAAGGATTCTTTGTATTAGTATATTTTTATCTATTGATAGTTCCAGCTAGAACTGAAGTAATGATTCCCTAAATTTGAAAAGCTTCATAATTAAAAAGTCTTACACATTAACCATAAAAGATTTTTATTTATTTTTAATCTAATATACCTAATATACTTTTCTTGGATCATTTTCATGGATATTACACCTGAAAATTTCACTCTAATTAGTCAATATGTTTTGTTGGAGTTGTTAGTGATATTAGTTTTATTTTCATAATGAATTAAACATATAAATATCTCAAAGAAGTTTTATTTTCATAATGAATTAAACATATAAATATCTCAAAGAATAAGTTTTAAAATTGTCATTTGAGACAGTATTTTTCATAACGGTCATTAGGTGTCCGTATAATATTACATTTGTTACAAACTAAGCCAACTCCAAAATATTTTTTACTACAAATATATTTTTTTTAATAAAATTTCTTAATTTAATGATCAATGTTCCATCTTACAATTTATATTAAGATTTAAGATCTTACTGATTGAATACTCGTATATTAAGTCGTGATTTTTACCCAAAACATAAGACAAGATGACTAAAATACAATAGAAAACAAATTGTTGCACATGACGGATAACTGTTTATTAATTTATTCGTTACGTAACTACTTCTGTTGTGTTATACGAATTTGTTACAAATAAAATTAAAATATAGTTTCCGTCGAAGTCAGAAAACTTTAGATTTAATGTATAGGTATCATCTCAAAATTAGTTTAGAGGTTTAATTTGTTGAACAAAATTAAACTCACTATTCTCTTTTTACTTCATTCAAACTATTTTTTAAAATATTACAAACTATTTTACTAACAATTTGAATGTATTTGTAATTATATACATATAATTAACATAGTACTAAATAGCAAGTATTGTTTGTAATATCTCAAACATATTTGTACCATCGCGTCCAGTTTGTTACAAACGTTTGGGCAGCTCAAGAAAGAAATGGAGACTATTGTACACGTACTTCGCTATTTTATTTCAAAACAAACATCCCCAAGACTTTTTTTCACGCCAAGGAAACTTTTTCAATATTTGTCATTCCATATTATTTTGACCTCAATGTATTTTTTTAATTTTAAACTAAAAATGTACAAATTACGTGGAAACTAAGAAAGGAGCCATTCGTAGCACAACAAAGGGGCCAACGTTTATCTGTACAATGCAAGAGTTAATATAGTTTGTGAGTACAATGGTTGAAATTTGCGTGTGGAGTTGTGTGTAAAGTACAAAGTACTAACAGTATTGCGACTTTATGGTGATAGCTGGACCTAAGTATGGTTTTGTATGGTAATGCAATATTTAAAAACAAAGCTCTTGGATATGATTTCATTATGGTTAGGTTTACATATAACTACAAATCTGTTTATTAGCATTTTATCTTTAATTTTCTGTATTGCAAGCTCCATTTAATAAACTCCTGATAGTAATTTTTCTTATTTATAAAAGTTTACTTATTATTAAAGGTATTTTCAGGTAATAATTTAAGTTTAAACATTTTTTCAAACCTGTAATGTTATAAAAGTAATTATTAATTTAAAAAACGTATAAATCATACCCAAATATGAACTAGTTCCGAGTTTTTCTTAGTGAATTGACCAAAATCACTTGTAAGGGGATTTTTGGGCTCTACATAAATCTACAGCCGGTGAAAACTGGTTGCGTGGTAGCTCTAAGCTGGAATTATTTCCCAGAGTTCTAGATAAAATAGCTCTGACTATTTACCGATCAAATTTATCCTTTTGATTTTGATTTTAAAACTATTTGTAGGTAACGGCTCAGATTCTATATTTTAAACACAAAGACATTCAATTCATCATAGTCACTCGCCCGCTTACCTAAATGCTTGGACATTTACTTTTTTACCTACCTGCCCAATCTTGTCCTGTTCGGGTGCAATATCCGAGCAATTTCAATAAGAAAGCTACATAATTATATTTGGATAGATTTATATACGTCTCGGGAGAAAATATGTAACTATGATTCCTAATATTCAGCGAGCAATTGCTCCAAAACCGAGAGTAAATGCTAGTTTAGTCATAAATGGAACGTTTCTACCCATGACCACAGCAGTTGCATAAAAAACAGGATTCTACTCTTCGAAAATTTGGAAACAAACCTATAATTAATGCTCCATAGTCACATGAATATAAGATATTCAATCGAAACCATAGACCTTGTTCATTCTTGTTACCATTTATTAGAAATAACTTTGTATGTTAATTGTAAGCAATTGTAATATTTGACTTGTACGGGAATATTTTTGTTCGGGTAGTTAATTATGTCCAATTGTAGGAACACACTATCTTTTTTCTAGATCGGTTATACCTGAATTTAATTGGTATCTACAATATATCGCATAGCATAATCTCGTCTGCTTATGGCATAATGTTCGAACGTAGATGGACCTGATTGATCATTTTTGTCTTTGATTGACACTGATAAATTGTAGTTATTCGGTCAGTAATACAAATTAATAAGTAAGTAATCACATTGGTTAGATACATGTTAAAAAGCTATTTATTTCTTAGGTATCTTATGGAGCTAAAATTACGGCCAACATTTTTTAAGTGTTACAATACTTTGAAAAGCTGAAATCACCGTATTGTGTTATTTTCGCTCTTGTTCAACTTTTGTTGAGCGATATATGTAGATATTTTTACCACAAATATATTAACTCCTACCAACAAAATAAGCAATGAAATAGTTTATTCTGAATAAGAACTTATTTTTTCTAGAATCAAAAGTTATTACTTTAACCAGTATTTTCTCTATAAAGCAGTTTCTTCCGTTCATTTAATGCTTGTCATGTGGGTGGTTTACTAACAAATATTTCATCCAAAAATACGCAAAACATTCAGTACTGAAAGGAAGCTATTAAGTTTTGATACTTGTGTGGATTGGCTTTTTTAAAACAACTCAAGTTTTGGTGTAAACATCATACCATCATTTGGGGAGTCGGATGGGCCTATCCCCGCAATGTTAATTTGATGAATTTTAGGTACCATTATCTTAAAAACTATAAATGGTAGCCAGTTAATTTTTGTTTATTCTGCTCCTTGTACATTTCTTAAAATTTTGAATACAGGGTTATAAAAAAAATCTTTTCAGATACACGTGTGACATTTTTTTTCTTTTTATGCAAAAAATATCATAAAAAAAATTACAATTTACTCTGATGTATAAAATTAAGTACTGAACATAAGGCAATAATATGTATTCAAAATGTAGATTAGTACTTAGGGAACAAATTAAAAAGAGAATCAACAGGCTAGCTATAATAGTTATTGAGAAAAGTGTACCTATCGAACAAAAAACATAGTTTTACAGAAAACGCATTTGAAGCTCATTGTAACCAACTCTATAAAAATACAAAAATAAATTACAGTTAATAGTGTCCAGGGGCATATGCTGGGTTATCTGGATCCTCTTCTTCCTCAAGCAACTCTTCCAGTCTTAATTTGGTTAATTTTGCCCTCTGCCGGCACTTCTTTTCTAATTCATCGATGGCATTTTCTGCTTGTCGGATTCGGATCTCATCTTTCTGTTTCATTTGTCTGACCAAATTGTTGCCAGGCTTGTAGCCTAATTGTTGAAAGCTAAACATCTCACAATATTACCTTGATTGAAGCAAGCAACAGCCTCATATACACCTAGTTCAAGGGTTGACCTTAGCATAAATGTACTTTTAGGAAGTCGAGACCAAATTATGTTGTTGACGGAATCATTGGGGTTTTGTGTACCTCCGTGTAAACATTTCCTTAGAAGGTCTGGTGAAGCCAAGTCCCTAAATATTGATTTTATTTTGTCCATTACCACTTTAGGCAGGTGGAAATGATCTTTATGATCATAGGCCTCCTTATTGGCCATCGCTCTCTGGTACTTGCACGTCAAAATCTCTTTGCAATTCTTTAGAAAAACAGCTATAAAAAAAGAACTAACCATCAGAAAATCTTAATTAAAGTATTTTCTGAAAAAGAATGAAATAGGGAATACAAAATCACAAAAAAAAATTTTCGGTAAAAAAAAAATATTTTTGTCCATCCGAGTCCCCTTAAAGCATTTTACACGCAAATTTTAAGGAGGTTTGTTTGAAATGTTATATAAGAAATACGATTATTACTTATAGGACTTCTTTAAATCTTTATTTTGATTGTAGGTTTCGATCAAGCAATATCTACACTAATTTCCTTCATAATATAAATATCGTCCATAGATACATTTTTCTTTTACTGCTACTTACCCTGTAGGTTTACAGTGGATTAAAGTTTTATTGTAAAGTAAATAGTATATTTCTGTTCCTGCAAATATCCACAACTCTTATATTGAGCGTGTTAAAAAGTATAAAATAGCTATAGCTACCATTATTTTACACATGTTTAAAAATATTGTAAAAATATTAAAATACACGTTAAATTTTTTCAGAAAAAACCTTTATTATATTAAATAGACTAATATTTGTACACTTTATAAGTTTTTTTTAAACAAAACAATCTCTTTTTTGTGGGCGCTTAGTAATGCCGATAATAAATATAAAACTCGTCCTGTAAATTTTATTAACTTTAAGTATTAAGTAAAATATTAATCCTACTAATGTACTTCAATTTTGCACAACATTATACGTTTCCTACAACAACGTCGCTGTGGTAGGAAGTGTTTATTTAGTTTGAATGTTGAATTTCGCTCCAGTTCACCTTCCTTTTATTGCTGCATACAACCTTCCAAATAGGAGGAAAGTAGTAGACTTTTCAGTTACAATAGGATCAAAACACTCGTAATTTCCTAGATTTTCTTAATACACGTTATATGACACTTTTACATAACACTATATGCATGAAAAATTATAATATTTTTATTTTTTATGTTTAACGACTTATTTCTTGAAGTATTATTAATTGTATGTTGAATATGCCGATCAGGTGCCATTAGTCACTAAATGCACAATATAATATTGGAGAAATTAGAGCTACTTCAAAATAATATAATTTGTAAGTTCATTAACTGAACCAATATATTTATAAAGTTATAATATAGAGTATAAACACGTTTCCCTTCAATTCACGGAATTTAGTTTTGATTTAATTGTAGAACTGATTTAATAGAATCTACTTAATGATTTTATAAGGAAAATGTAACCAAAAACTTTAGTATGAATCGTTAGAAATATATCAAGCATATGTTTATATTTACCATACCCCGTTCGTTGGTTTTTCATTTCCACTTATAGTCGGTATCAGTAAACACGTAAGGATTTCTAACAATATTGTGGCTCCAATCAGCTACCAAAGATTCCACATACGAGTTTGCCATCAAATATTCAAGCCTGTGTATTGTTTGCTTTACGAGATACAGCTGTTGTTTCATCAAGGTTGGCATTGTGAATAACATGAATAAACATAACATAAACATTCGGTTGTGGTAAGGATGTCGGATATACATTTGAAGCTCTCAAGATATTTACATGGCTATTTCATGTCATGAAAGGTTGTTTTTCTATAAAAGAAAGTTTGGTACAGTAATTGACGTAAATGTATAAACACAAAGAAAAAGGTCTGACACCGGAGAAATAGAAAAACTATTTTGTACATTTTAATATTAAAATTGATA